>NC_081408.1:197183840-197523840 GCF_030272615.1 Cryptomeria japonica
GTAGCCATGCATCCTACCACTGATGAGATACGACAGAGGGTGGAATTATTGTTTAAGACAGCAGAAAACTTGCAAGTAAGCAGTAATGAAAGCTTTAATTATAACAAAAGTTCAATAATGGTTTATATTTTATTCTCTTTTATGTCATTAACTAAAATATGTACATATTGTTTTTACAGCAATTTATCCGCCCTCATGAAAGTCATTCCCACGATCAGGGTGTTGCAGGATCTTCAGGTGATGACGATTTTCTTATATTATCACTTGTCTGGCTTATCACTCTGAGTACCCAAAACACATCATACTTGATACTGTCAATTTTCAAAATAAAGGTTCATCCTTGTTTACAATTCTTGCACTTTTCATATATTTAATGTTTGATATATTTAATGTATTATTCTTTAGGTGTTGTCAATGTTACTGTGCAAATGCCGCCGCCACCTCATTAGAGGTCACCCTCACCTATATTGTTGACTCCAATGTTGGCAATGCGTAGCATGCAGACATCCTCTAGTGCACGTCATATTGGTCTGCCCATTGTTGGTAAATCCCTCTTTTGCTCTATCTTTTGTCATGTGTTTATTTCCCTTCAAGCGTTCTTCCTTGAATTATAATGCCATTTCATAGTGGATTCATTTTTTATAGGAGGAGATGCACATGAGGATGTGCCAGAGGCGACTACTGCTAATAACATACCATCATTTCCTGGATCTTCTTGTATTGCTAGTATGAGAACGTTGCAGGCCACATTGGTGGTGAGCGATGAAGAAATGCTTCCCTTAAAGATACAAAAGGTTCCATGTACTTTAAAATTATTATTATATATACTCTAATTGTAATTTACTTTATGATCACTCGTTTTGGACTAATGATCCCATGAATTTTTTGCAGGCAATGATATTTTCTATAAACATCTTAGTGACATTGCATTGTATATATTTGGGCCCACCATATGTAAAAGATGGTACATCATATGTGAACTAACCCTTATCCACTTTTGATTTCATATCATTGCTAGAATGGTTTTCCTTTGATCCATTTCTTGAAGTGTAATAAATGTAGATTTAGTTCATTTCTGAATCGAACAGGTTTGTTTTTGCTTTAAAAGGTGGAATGACCAAGAAAAAAGGTTAAAAGATGAATTGACAAACCAAATGGTTGAGTGGTTTGGAAATGACACCTTTGACAAAACCAAGCCCCTTGAAAAAGTTGGCACATATCTAAAGTATGTGAGGGACCAATATAGGACCCATTTGGAGAGCAACCTAAAGTACGAGTGTCCCCCCATGATTCCAAAGAGGGAGTGGAAGGACTTGATTTTGGATACCAAGGAGAGAATTGAAAGGAAAAAAGGAAATACACCACTAGACACCAGAAGAAGGTACAAGATACTATTAAGAATGTCATTATGTACTAATTAATTACTCTTTATATTTATATAATCTAACATATTTCAAACTTTTTATAGACTGAGTGACAGGTCAAAGGCAACCAAGGTAAGGCAAGAAAAGCATGGGCAACACAAACTCAGCTCTGGTGGTTACATGAAACTCGTTGCATGAATTGTAAGTATCTCATGTAAACGAAATATTGCATCAAAATATTAATAAATTGCAAACATTTTTTTTTATCAAACAATGCAACCAAAATTCACGGTACCAAGCAAAAATGTAGGGCTCTGAATTCAATAGAGCACCCACAGAAGATGACAAGGGAATTGCCTACTAGCAAGGCTATTCAGTCGTGGCTAATCGGCTACAAGAATTGAGTGGGCATACACAACATTCGAGTGCATCCGTCACACAAGTAAATATGGTAAATGAAAGTTGTTTCAAATTGAATACTTTACCAATAATCTAATTGATGTTGAGTTCCAACATAAAGTGACTATATTTGTTTTAAATAAGCAAGCAATGATAACAATGTGCATGTCATTGGAATGCAGCCTACTAATTGTGAAACACCACCTAAACATGAAGGTCTGGATGTGCATCCCCGTAGTGGAGGTATTCATTTGCTATTCAAATTTATTTATTTAGCTATTAATACAAGTATATATATCTTAATTTGTAATTAGAGTAGTAATTAATTTAACCTTTTTTGTTAATATTTTAGAGCATGTAGTCAGTGGTGAGCAAGTGGAGCATGATCTGGGTACACAACCTCAAAAATGTGATGTTCCCCACTCAGGTAAAGAGGACCACTGTTATTGCTTTAAACAAATATAATTGCAATTGGTGTTTAGCATTAATGTAACCTTTAGTATTTCAACTCCAGATGATCTAGAGGGTGTTCAACATGTTGAGGTTGAGGCTACACAAAATGATGTGGCCCCATCAAGTAAAGAGCACAACAATTATGTTCTCTAAATTAATGAAATACTTGTAACAATAATAATTTTTTTTTTTGAATTTAACCCATTTCTTTGTTATTGCAGACGACCCCCCTTTGCTTTAGTGTCCTCGTCCTTAGTATGGGACTAGGCATACATTGAGATCATGAGCAGTTGGCGGAACATCTGTAGAGGGGGGAAATGATGAAGAAATCGATGTTCCACTTAGTCTTTTCATAGCTTCAAAGAAAAAATGAAGAAAGAAATCATTGTAATCTAACTAATTTGATAATGACTTATTTTTATGTGTTAGTGAATGTAATTATGTGCTAATTAATGGTTATGGATGATATGTGTTAATTAATATTGATGAATGTTGTGTGTTAATTAATGTTAATCAATGTTATGTGTTAATGAACGTTATGTGATATTAATGAATGAATGCTATATTTTATTAATGGTAGAAAGAATTAATGAATGAATGTTATAAGATGTTAATGGGGAATTTAGAGTGATGTTAAAGGGGGGGGATGGAGGGGCCAAATGAGCTTCCACCTTCACGTGGTTGGCCCTGTTAAGTAGAGAATATTAAAATATTCTCGAAACCAAGCAAAGCTCAACAAGGTAACACACTCTTCAATATTTCATTATGTTGCACAGTTAATCTTATTGAATAATGTATATTGAATCTTAATTGCAGGGTGCAAGTGGAGCCAACACGAACAACAACACCACAAGTTGCTGGGTATAATGAACTCTCGTATTGTCTTGTCTATACATGAACAATATGAGTTTCTTCTACTGTTGATATCCAAGGTAGGACTGCAAAAGTTATGAATATGCCTCATCCTTGTAAGTTTTTTTATTACTTGTAAGTAATGAATATGCCTCATCCTTGTAAGTTTTTTTATTACTTGTAAGTCATGAATATTTCTCTTTAGTTGATTCAAATTAAATGAAAATATTTAATGAATACACAAAACTATATACATATGCAGGTGCACCATGGTTGAGATGGTCCAACTCCCTAGTATCACTCTACGACTAAGCTCATGCCATATCTAAATCAAAGACATCTCAAATACATGGTCAGTGGAAAGCTACAAAATGTCATTTTCATACATAAGCAAGACATACACAATTGGGCAAAATCACCAAGAGAATGGTAAAAAGTGTGTTTGAGATTGTATCATGCATGCTTTTAAGGATTGTATCATGGATGCAAAAAATATCTTCATTAATCCTTGACTCATGATTGCTATAATACATCTTTAGACTTCTCATGTCATTTGTTGCACTTCTTCACTATTTTGGACTGAGTTTCAACTATGAGTTTGCCTTGACTTATGATTGTACCTAGCTTTGTCCTATCTTTGTAAGATTCCTCTTTGAATTGTGGTTGTAGCTTTGATGATACCTTTTTAACATTGCACTATTTGTAAGGAGGACAACTCCTAATGCATGTTGCAAATTGTGTTCTAGTAACTGAGACTAACCTAATGCATCTCAAAATGGCATAAATTGCTAGGATGGAGATATAGCAGATGAGTTCAAGATTGTTGTTGTAGAAATTATTCAATTTTTGTGCTTGAAATTTATGTATATACACTATTTATAGTCTACTCTATATTTCCTACTCAACTACTCCTATTGCTTTAAAATGAAATGTGAACTAATGAATTGTATTCTATAGATGACCAATGCCTTTCTTTGTTGTTTGGGCTATAGAGTCTTTATATTTCTTTAGGACTTATTGTGTAAATGGTTTGTATATTTATATTCAATTTAAGGCTCAAAGTTAATGGTCTATATATTTATATTCAATATGGAAAATCTTACAAAACTTAGATAGTTTTTTGTGAAACACTAGAAAAAACACAGATAAATTTCTGCAGAGCTTCTTTACAAATTCTTGTGATCATTTTTCCTCTGTCCTGGTATCCATTTATAACATTATGGATGCATACAAGCTTCGGACATCCCTAAGGAAAATTAGTTACAACCATAGCTTCTTTCAAGAAGCAGTTACAAGTCTTTTTCTGTCTCAATGACCTTTTCAGTTGGTAACTCTTCTGCAACATCTTCTAACTATCCCGAAGCATCTTCCAACTATTCTGGAGCATCTTCCTCTTACACCACATACCTTCTGGTCCACTCTTGGAACACATCATCAGTAGGCCATGAGTAGCCAACAATATTTTTCTCTAACTTAAGTAACCTTTTACAAGAGTTTCTTGTTTTCCTCACCTCTGATTCCAAAAAACCATAATGTGATTTTATCTTTTATATCTCCTCAATTGTTTTAACAAATAGAGAGGTGTCATCTTTGCTAACAATTTCATTTACCCTAAAAGAAAAATTAGCTCCCAGCTCATCAATCCATACTTGTTTGTCCTTCAACTGATTTTGGCTAACAAAACCCCCAGGAAATAATTCAAATTTATGCTCAGTATATTCTTTCCTGTACAAGTTAGCTTTCCTCTCTACATTGGCTCTTCCTTCTGCTAACTTGGTCAAACCTTTGCCAACTCACATGTGGATTTGATAGTAACATCAGATCCTGCTTCAACATAGGATGCACACATAAGTTCTAAATCCACTTCTCTTGGCATCCACTTATTCAAAATAGGCTCTAAAATAGCCTTGTCCTCATTTAACTCACACAGAGTGTCTAAAATTCTTTTCATATTAGTGTGCATAGTGGAGGCCTCTACTGTATCAACAAAACTCAAAATGGTGGTCTTTACCTTCTCTTCATACTTACTTGCAAACAAGGCTTGAGCCTATTTCATTTTTTCTAACTCATGTTGAAAAGTCTCAGCTAGTTGAAAACCAGAAGGCATAGGAGAAGGGGGGAATTCTATAATAGGACTGGTAGGTGGAGGTCTTGCTGGAGAAGAAGAGATTGCCAGGGTAGAGGACTCACCTCCTTGGTGTTGTCCTACCAACTGACTCTGAAGTCTAGCAATAATAGTATCCCTATTGGCTACCTCCTTTTTGGCTTCATTATAAGCCTTTAAAATTGTCTCCAACTTGACTTGGAGATCAGCTTTTTCCTTTGCTTCTTTCTCTGCTACTGCCACATTAAACTTTGCAGTTTCTAAGACTGTACTGGCAGCTTCTACCACCCCTATATCCTGGACTCTATTTACTATCATACCTCCTAGAAGATTAGATCCCGAGGTATCTTTCCTTCTTCTACTTTCATCCCTCTTGAGGGACCACATGACCAGAGAATCATTATCTTTGCTAAATGTCACTCCCTCCATTGGCTTGGTTTCTTTTCTAACTGCTTCAAGAACCAATGCATCTACTATATCCCATTCAGTGAGGATTAGAACCTTTGACACCATCTCTCTTCCAGCTTCAGGAGTGATAGCTTTTAATTCAGCCATCATTTCTTGTTTAACCTCTTCTTCCACTGAATTTGTATCTTTGTGAGGGTGCTCACTCATTCTCTTTTCATATCTAGCCTTGAATTGTTCAATGTTTTATTTCCATACAAATTGCATGAAAGCCCCTATTGTGACAAAATTGTTGTCAAGTAGAAACTCTTCACTAGCTTGTTTGACAATGAGATCTAATTCCTTTCCCTTTATCTCACCATCAATTATATTCATTTCAGCACTAGGTGGCTCTTCCGACATTCCCTCTTGGGTCTCATCATAGCTATATGCAATTTCACTGAGACTCCTTAACTGTAGCAATTGTTCGGCCACTACTTTCTCATCTACTATGTGAATAGGGGATTGAGATGGAGAATATTGAGGCTCATCAATTTCAACTTCCTTCCCTACTCTTTGCCTTTTAGGGGAAACTTGAATATCAATGACATCTTCAATGGCCCTTTTTCCTCTTGAAGTGGAAGGCTCACTTGTCACTGGCATCATCACAGTATATTTAGATTTTTTATGCATCATATAATTACTAGGTGGGATAGCCTTAGCAAAGGCAGGCTTAGCTAAGACCAATTTAGCCCTATCAGGATCATTTTGCATTATAGCCTCCCTTTTTTCTTTCAGGGTTTGCATTAGGTCTTCAAAATAAATAATTAAGAATTTAACCTTCTCTTCAAAAGGGGTAAAACTAGAAAAAGGGTCATAGCTAGAATCAAATTAATGAATAAAATCAAGTCCTCTTTTGTATGCAACCCACTTCTCCTTTCTTAATTCCTGCTCATCTAAGTTGAATTCATTTCTAATTAAATCTTTAGGAAATTGAAATTGGTGAGGCCTACTTTTACATACTACCCTCTTTCTGAACATTCCATTGAAGAAATCCTCAGGGTCTACACACCTTGAAACTATAGTTGACAACATATAGGTCTTAAAGAATTCTTCAAAGTATTTCCAGCCACCTTTGGTAATTACAAAATGATGGGCCATGGTAATAGTTGGGAAAATGGTCCCTTTACTCCTATTGGTTAGCTCTGCCTCTTGTACTCCTCCAATCTGTCTCGACACTTTTGCAATCCCTATCTTCAATGGGACCTGATAGGGCAGTAGATAGGACGTTCCTCTAAAGCCATATACTCTACAAATAGTAAAAACAGGGTACAAATACATGTCTCCCCAGTTGTGAACAATCTTGATATCTTCTGCAAACTCTTTAGGCCTAAGAAATTCCAAAAGAGCCTTAGGAATCCTAGGGTTTTCTGCAAATAAAAGAACTCTAATCTTAGATACAAAGCATCTATCAAACTTCAGAAAACTAGCATCCTCTCTATCCCAAGATAGAACATGCTCCAAAGTTGCACAGGCATCTCCTCTTTATCTTTAACCTTGACCAAATCCATATCTTTTGCAAAATAATCAGCACCGTTTAACAAAAACATGTGCATTAATAGGGAGTACCATCCAAATGGCCTATCCACCTTACCATTTTTAATCCCTACAAGCCCTGCATGAATAGCATCAGTGAGGTATGGGGCAAAATCAAATGTTATTGCCAGGGAAGGGTTTAGAATTTGGGCAATCATCAGCATATAATGGGTTGGCATATGTTTCTCAGCATCTTCTCCAAAGATCTGACACAGTGTCCAATACATACCCTTAGCTCTTAAAGTAAACAAATTTAGGGAAAATGGTTCCATTGTACTGGGGCCTACAACTGTTAACCCTCCTATTTTAACAAAGAATTATCTCAATGGGCCACTCCTAAGATGATCTCTTTGTGCATTATAGACTTGAGCTAATGCTTCAAAATCAATAGGCTCAAGATAATTTGAAACTTCACTAAGCTTGAAAACATTTCTAAACTCATCATCCTTGATTTCAACTAGGGCTGATCCCTTTATATTTCTGATACATCTAGCAGCAGGGTCATAATTTTGTGCGATCGAGGTCAACAAATCTACATCCATGAACACACTAGGGACCACAAGCTTCCCCACATCTAGTTCCTAGATGCTATTCAAAGGGGTGGGGGCATGTCTTTGACCAAAACCAACTTTAAAAAGACTTAGACCTGATATCCCTATTTTGGGGTCCCTTAACCAATTTCCTTTGTCATACAGGCCATCCCCAATTTTCAAACGAGGGGTTTTTGGTACTAACTCTTTGGACCTAGCCCCGACATTAGTTGACATGGTTAACTGCTCTAGAAAGGCATCACATATATTTATGACCTGATAGTTCACCTTTCCTGTCAATTCCCATCTGGGTGCCATTTTGAAAGTATGTAGTTATGCTAATTATCAATCAAAGTAGTTCTTTAACAGAACAAAACCACAATTCAACAATTTTGAAGCAATGGGTAAGCAAAGAACAAGAAAACCTGATTTTGGCTTGAAAAAATTCTGCTCTGCACCAACTTTCTCTGCAACAACTTCTTTGAAATGATACCTTCATTCAATTGATGCAAGAGTATATACGGCAATTGGGCTTCTTAACTATGACATTAACACCACATGCTTCGACCGTCCCTTCAGAATTGAATTCATGAAAGAATCCAAAAATTTGGCTCCAATGGGTCAAAACTATCCTGAGTATTTTTTCTTTTTGCTCTTTCGCTATTTCGCAAAGCATAAAACCCTTGCATGTTCATCTAGTGAAGTCACACCAATCGTCTGATTAGATAGAACTTGCACTACTTTTACCTTTTGACTTTTCCTCATCTAGCAACGGGCTAAAATTCCTTTTGCTATTTTGCGAATGGTAACCATCGTGCACTTTAACCCAACGAAACCGCACTAGCCATCCAATCAGATAGAACTTGATCATTCTTTATCATGTCCTAACCTAATAGTTTACCTCACTAACCGCGCACCAAGCGGTTAAGGCTAATAGTCTTCATTGCTTCGCGAACGGTAACTGTCTTGCTCCTTTGGGCTGCAAAATAGCGCCCACCATTGGATCCTCCTTGAGATACCTGATCTTTAACAACTTTAATCTAGTAGATGTGGGCCCTCTAATTCAGTACTATCCACCCTGGAATTTGATCTCTTAAGAAACCAACGTGGCCACTTCTTACTTGCCAAAAAACTTTTGTGGGATCCACTTCTAAACTGCCACCTGTGCTTGACAGGTCACCTCTTCGTTGGCGGTATGATTCAATCTGTCTGCTGGGCCCACCACCTGGTCACCAAGTTTATTCTTTGATTTACTTAGCCTCGAGGCCACGTGTGACTTTCTGATTTTCCACCTAAACCACCTGGACCACTAACTGGATTGCCATGTCATTTCGCTACTTCATGAAGGCTAAATCTCGGGCACCTTTTGGCTGCGAATCAACGTGGGCCATTGATCATTCTCTGAACCAACCACTCTTTACTCTTTAGAAAACCTACCTGCTTCTGGGACCCACCACTTTTCGCTATTTTGCGGAGGGTAAAACTCGATCATCTTCATCCCACGAAACCACGTGATCTGGCTGATCAAAAGAGAAATGATCGGTCTTTAACTTTAGCTTTACTATCGCATGGACCCACTTTCCTTTTCGCCATTTCGCAATAGGTAACTCACGATCATCTTCATCCCATGAAATAATGTGGGCCATTAGATCTCAAGGACTTGCACTTCTTTTATTCCTTCTATTGACCACCTCGCCCGAGCATAGTAGGAAGGAAACGCCGACATCGATAATAATTGTTTTTTTTTTATAAAAATTATCATTGTCGGAATTATGATGACTAACAAGCTTTCAACCGACGATGTAATCAATGGATATACAGCATCGGCAGATTCCATTGGATTGTCATATTTTCGGCGGGTATGGCATCGTTGACCAATCCAACGTCGAGTTTTTGATGGTTGATTTTGTCAGTACTCCAATGAAAATTTGTCGCAAATCTGACAAATGGTCATCGAAAATCAGCTCCGAATGTACTAGTGCTCTATCAAAACCATCTCTACCTCCTCCTCCACCACCTCCTCCATCATCTCTGCCTCCCTCTCCTACCTCATCTCTTCGTCTGACTCCACCTCACCTCAGTGGTTCCTCATCCTCCTCATCATCAAAAGAAGGCAGCATCTTTACTGGATTAGATATACGTGCCACTGCATGTGCCACAAGGTACGTTAAAAACTCCTTTGTCATCCCAACATCCACAACTCTAGCCCCATAATCCCAGATCTATCTTGCCAGCGTCATATACTCCTCAACCACTGCTATGCTATCCAAAGTGGGTCCCCACTCCGGCACATCCTGTCGCCGATGAGCATATAAACAAGCTCCCTGTGACATACCCTATTGTCTACCATACTGGCGCTGAACATGAATATGCAAGAATTGGTCAATAATAAAAGGCATCTACCCAATAAGGTACCTTGACATATATACATAGGGAATCTCTAGCATGTCCTCTGCCCACACTTTGTAATCCATATACAGTCTCCAAATGACCATATCGATATCATCGAGTGCCCTCTGCCAATGATCTAGTTTTCCCAGCTTACGCTAGATAACTACACCTGTATACCCATAAACATAAGATCACCCAACTGGCCTATGTTTGTTTGCAAGCGGTCTCAACAAAGGAATGTGATCCTAGGCCCACACCTGTAACAATGTCACCCCAGCTAATAAACTATTATATCCCAGATATACCACCTGGTGAATCTCTTTGTATAGATAGGCCAACATACAGGACCCCCATGCAAACTTGCATCCCTGCATCACCATGTCCTCCAGCACCAATCGCCATCCCATGGCTAGTCCCTTCCACCTATGGTCGGGACACAGAAACCCACCAATGAAACCTGCTAATACAGATGGCAGCGAAGAGTAACCAAAATCCCAAAACTCTTGCCATGGAATCTCATAGCCACTAAGTTGGTCATCCTACAAGATGCAATGGAGAGCCTTTGTCCCACCCTCCTCAGTCTGCTCATACAGCAACAAGGCCCCAACTATAGGAATACGTAGAATTTGATAACAATCCTGTGGTGTGACTATTATATTGCTCGTAGCCAAGTGAAAGGTGTCCATATCACTGTGCCACCTCTCTACCAATGCTGTCAATAAACCTAGTTAATGATATACCGAGGCATGTCTAGTAAATTGGACAACCCACGTCTCTCAATAACATCTCTGTCAGCCTATGAAAAATGGGGAATCAATGACCATGGCCTTGAAAATCATTCTCGAGACTAGAGCACACCAAGATCTACATGCAAAATAATAAGCATCCATCATCGGTTCCCAAATCCATCCGATATATCAAATCAAAGAAAAATCAACTTGAAACAGCGAAGCATCTCAAGAACACATCATAAACATATTCACATCAATCCATAAAAAAATCAAGATCCAAATCGAGAAATCACAAATCAAAGACCCATATCAAGAATCAAAGACCCATATCGAGAATAAAAAATCCATATCACAAGTAGCATCAACAATCCATATCGAGAAATCAAGCAACATCCATATCCATATCGAAAGAAGCATCAAAGATCCATATCTCAAGCAACATCAAGATCCATATCAGAAATAAAAAATCAGGACTCATATCACAAGCAACATCAAGATCCATATTGAAAGCAGCATCAAAGATCCATATCGCAAGCATCACCTCAGGACTTATATCGGATATCAAATCAAACTCATATCGGATATCAAATCAAACTCATATCAGAAATCAAAAACTCATATCGGAAATCAAAAGCTCATATCGAAAATCAAATTCACATCAAAAAACAACATCAAGATCCATATCAAACTCAAAATTAGGATCCACATCAAAAATCAATCAGCTTGAAACTCCGTATCAAAAACAATTCATATTGACAATAGCAGACTCGAATCATTCTACACCAGCATATCAAAATCGGACATCATCACAAAGCAGGACTCACATTGGATCAGGAACCATAACAGAACAATCATCAAACACATATCGACATCTATGAAATCTATCTAATCTATTCGACTCATGATGCATTCTTCACAATCCTTTTTTCATCAACTTTGGACACTACGCACTAAACCAGGGCTCCTAAGCACTACACTGCCAACTATGTGCTAGCCTTTTTCATCAATGTGCTATAAATACAACCCTACGTGCTAATTCTATCGCACGCGCTAATTGGAACCTCCTAAGCGCTACCCAGCCTACCCATTGCACTTTTATGTAGACCTAATGCGCTAAAACACCCTATGCGCTAGCCTATTCCCCGTTCGCACTACCATATGCTCCCCAGATGCTAAAACACCTAGGTTAGCCCTATGTGCTAACACTTATATCATATGCACTAAGAAACTTAACCTATGCGCTAACCTGACAAAATCCGACCCAAATTTGAAAAACGTGATCAAAATAAATCAAATCAACCAAAAACACAGAGAGATTTCGACCACTTACTGGTCAGCCATAGGGAGCAGGTCTCTAGTGTCACCTAACGCGCTCAAATTAGTGTGAAGAATATAGAATTGACATCATCGTAAGAGCTCCAAATATCACAATCACAAAGAGACAAGTGTGCAAATGATTTTTACAAATCACTTTTTACCTTTTATAAGGTAAAATAAAAAAGGTTAATAAGTGGGGCATGGATTTTCCTCAATTTTTCATTTTTTAACCTTATCAACATCATTTTTGGGAGATGAATCAATAACATACATTCAATGTAGTCAATATTCTCAAATTGCAATTAATCTGAAAACTCTCATCAACTTGACAATTTTTCACTAAATCATTGATTCATCTCCCAAGGGGGCATCATATCGACATTTTGACACACAGCATCATATTGATCAAACTTTGACAACATATCTCGCAAATTTTCTTTGAATCAACATGTGCACACACATCACTTCAAAGAGGGGCAAAATGTAGACGTATAAATCTGACCACTTTCCTAAGTGAATATTTATTATTCATTTTAACCCCATTCTCCTTATTAATTAAATTCTATTTAATTAATTTCTTCACATTCATCTATTTGATTAAATCAATTACTCAATTTATTTAATTAAGCTCACCTAAGCCTTTTCTAGCCTTTGATTAAATATATCACTTTATTTAATTAATTCCCTTTTCTCCCTTTTTAATTAAATTTATATTTAATTAAATTGATCCTTGAAAATAAATAAATCTAATTTATTTATTTAAATCTCCCACTTATATTTATTAAAGTTGCATCTATTTGGTTGAAGTAATTTTATTTTAATTAAAATCCTTTTTCCTCCACTTGCATTTTCCTACATCTCCCACTTGCTCCCTAAACCCCCTTCTAGATTCTTCTAATCAATTCCAATTATCCTAACCCATCTCCTAATTATTGTCACATTCCTAAGAAAATAGAAGTCACTTCTCAAAGCCCTCAAAGTCTTCCAAACCATTTAAGGCTCTTACATAACCATTAATGGTTAACTCAACCTTCTTGCATGATTTGAGACTTTCTCTCTAACTCAATCCTCATCTAACCCAAGGGTCTCATCAGGCATTCATGGCTTTAAGTTTGGTTATTCCTCTAACCCTTGCACAAGAGTTTACCCATTGGGTAAAATCTTTATCCATTGGATAACCCTAACCTAACCTTAACCCTTACCTCCTAAGGTAACCTTCTTATCTTCTCAAACATTTAATGCTTCTTTCATCTCCTCTCAAGCAACCTCTTGTTGACAATTTTCACCATTTCATTGGTGAGAATTGTAAACATGGATTGATTAACTTTCAATCCTGGCCCTTGTTAAGATTATCCAATCTTTACCATCCATTTCCTTATTTTCCCTATAAATATCATTCTCTCATTTTGATATATCCAAGTCTTTGTTCATCAAACTTATAGTCATTTTACTAAGCATTTTAGCCTCTTTTTGTTAAATCATCATAATAGCATTTAGAAGGATTTTAATATCATAGAATATCCATGTTAGAATAGTATATCATTGCTAAGATAATTTGCTAATCTTATTATCATCTTTATGCTAGTTTAATCATCATAATTTCAGCATCATATACTTCTTAGAATGCATTCATATATATAAATCAAACATCACTCATTCTTGGAGTTGCCATTCCTAAGTCACTTTGCTCGGTGATTTAAGGGCAAAATATTGACTTTAGGGATCCTGTGAGATAGAGAACAGTGGGACACGCCTTGGCAAGTTGAGTTATTTCAATATAGTTCCTATAACTTGCTCCAAGAGTCTCATTGGTGTGTGGGTCTTTTGAATTCAACTTTTACGCGTTTGTCACCCTCATTCCCCGCATACAATTGCTATATCAACATTTTCAAATTTTGATGATAGACTATGGGTATGATTAAAAATATTGATAAAAAAATATTTATACGATCAAATCGAAAAACTCTAAATTAATTTTATATAGTAATGAAAATTTATATCTCTAAAGATTTTCAAATTTTAAAACATAAATCAGATGTGTGTTTCCATTTAAAATATGATGTAAAATATTTTTTTAGCTTTCAAATCAATTTTAAGGTTGAAATTCAATTTGAAGGAAAAAAAATCTTTTAAAAGATTTTAAAAAATAAAAATTTCGAAAAAGACTCAAACATGTAAAAGGTGAAAAAACTAGACAAACAAATATATTTATTTAAAGACTGAAATTTCCATGGTTCATAATGTTAGTCTAAATATTTCTCCATTAGAATATGTGAGCATTTTTCTTCATCAACCTTTAGGCTAACACTACACTATTACTTGATCCTCTTTCTTGTTCACTATGATGATTAAATATGGAGTGTGATTCATTAGATTTTTAGATCAAGCTTCGTAATAACACTCCTCTTACCTAGTCATTCTAATGATGGATATTGAAATGCAATTCATCTATTTTCAGATCATACCCCTTTTACCTATTAATCCTAAGGATGGATCATGGAATGTGGTTGATCAACTTTTAATATCACATCCCATGATCACACTTCTCTTACTAATCTGATGTGAATCATGAAATGTAATCCAAAATGTGAATAATTATACTCATATATTATAATCCAAAAATGTTCAAAAATATATATATTTATTTTTATTTAGTGAATTATTATGTCTTTATTTATATGAGCACAAATAAAGCATTACAAATAGATCTGCATATTACAAGCTATGAAGAGAAAAAAAAAAATTGTGAATAAACCTACCCAGTTTTGTAGGAAGAGTACTCCAACATCCCAAACCATTGGCTTCAATACATTGTTTCAAAAGAAAATATTATAAAGGTTGATTGGGGTTGATTATTTTGGGGTGTAATATTATAGTTCATTGAAGTGTGAATTGACTATGTAATCTAAAATAATTATATCCTATCAAATTCGACTTTACGATATTCAAAACTAAGCAATCTAAGTCTAGGTGAAATCACAACATATTGTACATTATATTCACTTCATATGAAAACTCACTTTTATATGTTGGTCCAAATAAAATATAATACCTAACTAGTTCCTATTTAGATCCTATTTGCACTTATTAGTTAAGTTGATTTTTTTTTCTCATTTAATATGATTGTGATATCATATAGTCTCACAATGTTTATATAAGAAAGGTTCTATTATAATTGATGCATCACTGATCTTTTTTTATCATTGTTTCATCCAAAATCAAGTAATTTATTGTGTGCCTCTGTAGAAGGTTATCTTGGGAGCTTGACTCTTTATGTAACTCTTATAACCTGGCCATTTTGTATTAAAAAAAAGACTATTAGCTTTTACAAACACTTAAGAGGAGATCGCTAATTGATCTTGGTCATGTTTGTATTAGTCAATCCCCTAAGTAGGTTAACTTAGTAGCTTGTGAACAAATATTGAAATAGTAACCAATCACACAATATGTCTCTATTTTTTTAAGTATGCAAATTCCATTATGTTAGTGAAATTGCATATGTGTTCCTTGAATGATGATGTAAGTACATGTTTGAGGCCTAGACTTTGGATGATAGCCTATTAGTCTCAATCATGTCTCAATATGTATTAGGTTTTTTTTCTTTTGTATAGTAAATAGAATTTGAATGGTTTCATGCCTTAAGTTAGTACAGAAAGGTTATGTGGAGAAACAAAAGTGTGTCTTCGTGTTAAAAAATATAGTACATAAAAAATATGAAGCATGACATAAAACATGATATAAGAGATGAATTGAAAATCATAATGAGAAAGACTTAAAAAGTGAGTCAAAGGGGGTTATAGAAGATATAGAGGAACACAAAAAACATGACTTGATAGAAAAGTAAAAAAAATAAAAATATGAAGCAAACAAAGCTATCCATTTGGCGAACATGATGGGAGTGGTCACTAAGAAATACGGGGTATCATTCATTTCTACAATTTGAATAACTAGCCTTAGTCAATCTCACAAATATAGACATTAATATGAGTTTTAAATGAATTAAGAGAAGATAAAATCTATCATTGTTAAATTTTCTGATCATATGAGTCAAACCTTTATACTTTGGTTAAATAATTTCAATCCTTTACATTAAAAGAAGAAAAAAACAAAGCATACGCCACAAAAAAAATGCAAAAAAAAATATAACAGATGTTTGCATATATATTTCTGAGACAATTGAGACAAAAGCATGCATTCTCTTTTTTGTAATATGGCCATAGATTTTCCATCTGACACTAACATTTATAAATAATGTCCTTCTCAAGAACCCCAAGACTTGGCACTTTTACAAATAGTTTGATCCAACAATCTTTAGAATTTCCATACTTAGATTTCTCTTTTATACAAATAAAGGGAGAAAAAAAACTTAAAGCCAATTTACATGTGTCACACATTCATTTGACAATAATATCACAAAATCAATCTTACAAAAAAATATTAGTCTCAAAATATTTATATAAAAAAGGTTCTATTATAATTGATGCATCACTGATCTTTTTTATCATTGTTTCATCCAAAATCAAGTAATTTGTTGTGTACCTCTTTCTTGTAGAAGGTTATCTTGGGAGCTTGAGTCTTTATGTAACTCTTATAACCTGACCATTTTGTATTAAAAAAAAGACTATTAGCTTTTACAAACACTTAAGAGGAGCTCCCTAATTGATCTTGGTCATGTTTGTATTAGTCAATCCCGTAAGTAGGTTAACTTAGTGGCTTGTGAACAAATATTGAAATAGTAACCAATCACACAATATGTCTCTATTTTTTTAAGTATGCAAATTTCATTATGTTAGTGAAATTGCATATTGTTCCTTGAATGATGATGTAAGTACATGTTTGAGGCCTAGACTTTGGATGATAGCCTATTAGTCTCAATCATGTCTCAATATGTATTAGGTTTTTTTTCTTTTGTATAGTAAATAGAATTTGAATGGTTCCATGCCTTAAGTTAGTACACAAAGGTTATGTGGAGAAATAAAAGTGTGTCTTCGTGTTAAAAAACATAGTTCATAAAAAATATGAAGCATGACATAAAACATGATATAAGAGATGAATTGAGAATCATAATGAGAAAGACTTAAAAAGTGAGTCAAAAGGGGTTATATAAGATATAGAAGAACACAAAAAACATGACTTGATAGAAAGGTTAAAAAAATTAAAAATATGAAGCAAACAAAGATATCCATTTGGCGAACATGATGGGAGTGGTCACTAAGAAATATGGGGTATCATTCATTTCTACAATTTGAATAACTAGTCTTAGTCAATCTCACAAATATAGACATTAATATGAGTGTTAAATGAATTAATAGAAGATAAAATCTATCATTGTTAAATTTTCTGAACATATGAGTCAAACCTTTATACTTTGGTTAAATAATTTCAATCCTTTACATTAAAAGAAGAAAAAAACAAAGCATACGCCACAAAAAAAATTGCAAAAAAAACAACAGATGTTTACGTATATATTTCTGAGATAGTTGAGACAAAAGCATGCATTCTCCTTTTTGTAATATGGCCATATATTTTCTATCTAACACTAACATTTATAAATAGAGTCCTTCTCAAGAACCCCTAAACTTGACACTTTTACAAATAGTTTGATCCAACAATCTTTAGAATTTCCATACTTAGATTTCTCTTTTATACAAACAAAGGGAGAAAAAAAACTTAAATCCAATGTACATGTGTCACACATTCATTTGACAATAATATCACAAAGGGAATCTTATAAAAAAATATTAGCTCCACTAGAAGATAAAATAGTGCTATATGCTCACTAAAGAGGATGTTGGAACCACTTGAAGCTATTGGCAAGACATACTAATCTTGTGGAAGATTGAACAAAATGAAAATTGATTTTTCACTAACTACTAAATCCATTATAAATTAATTTGTACACTTGTGACATAAGATGTTGATGATCTGGAAAATATCTTCTAGCTAAGATTGATTAGAATAGAAAGCAAATTCCATTTCAATTCACTTTATCTTAAATTTCCAAAATACCTTGTGAAAGGAAATAATACACTTTAGTCCTGTGAAATCAAATTTTCTAATTGTGTCTCTCTATATTCATTTATTGTTTAAAATAAAGGGGGAAGGATTTTGGTAAAACAAACTATCTATACTATGCTATCCTTCATGTTTCTATCTCCATTTCCAAACTAGAGGGATCTAAAATAACATTAATCCTTGAAAATAATCTAATTCCTTTGTAATGAAAAAATGATAACCTATGTGATGCTTCAATATTTGTTGCACATGATTATAGCTAACAAAAATGCAATATAGATTGTAGAGACCATCATAGTCAAAATAAGCATGGTTCAAAAAAATGTTTAAGAGCTGAAATTTTGGAGCCAAATAAATTTTCCAATCTCTCAATTGGAACTCTATCTTGGTATGATTCAAGAATGTATCTCTCATTGTGTTATACTATCCCATGTCTTGTCCACATGGCTTAGGATGCTGCCAAGCTCATTTCCCATTAACCATCAATTAGCTTTCTTTCTTTCTTTTCTACTTTCTTACTCTCTTCCAACTCCTTCTCCGAACTGGCTACCCTAATCTTCAATTGTTCAGGTTCTTCAAATGATGAACTATCTCCTACTGCTTAAGGTTGTGGCAACAATAGAGTCCTCATATTATAATGATCCCTCAACTAAAGATTTTCCTTACTAATATTGGTGATATCTTCTTCAATCTTTCTCATAAGTGCTTGTCTAAACATCATTGTATTCACTATGAGAGATACAACATTATAGGCACTATATTCTCCTAATGTTTTGATAATTATATTGCTAGTTGGTTCATTTGTGTTTTTAACCATTTGAGGATTATTAGTTCTAGGGTATACATATCAAATGACCAATGCCTCATGCTTCTGGTCAAATCTAGAGCTAGAGTACAACTCATGAGATTGTTCATTAAAGGAAAAGATTGGATCATTAACTCATTTCCTTTTAATCATGTTAAAAAAAATGTAGAGAATACATCCCCAAAACTCTAACAATAGAACCTACCTCATAGTGTTTTACCCTTTTTAGGAGTCATATTTGCCAAATCTTTTTCCACTTCTGTCCATATTCTAGAATCTTCCTTCTCCCTATCCTCTATAGACACATTTGATTGCCTCATCTCCCTATGAAAATTTTCTCCTTTATTCATAAAATGGAATTGTTGAAAGCCAATTTTTACAATGAACTTCCCATCTATCATGAACTTTGAGCAAGCTAATGCACTTACACAATCTACCACCTAATCTCCAATCATGAAATTTACAACCATTCTATCACTTTATTGGGTTTCAATAACAACCTTTGTTGGGATACTTACTTCTTACCTAACTTCATTCAATCACTTAGCCTACAACGTCACCTTTTACTAGATACTCTATTATTGGATCCCTCCCTAGTAATAATTTTTGCAATGGCATAATTTGTTGAAGACTTTGGGATATAACAATGAGTGTAGAGAATGATACAAGTGAAGAAACACCACTATTTATGTATGGGTTACACATTTAGAGGAATTTGGAACTTATGGATAAAGTTAGAAGTCCCTTGATTCCCCAAACTCCACATCTTCAAAATATTTGGAAGGTTGCTTCATAGTTCAACAAGGTTTTGTGTCAAAAATGGAATAAGTACTTGGAAACAAGTTCAAGGTATTAAAGAAAGTCCAAAATCTATAACACTTATGTATTCCACTTTTTGGTGGGTTTTAGGGTTCTATTCAATTTATTTTTGTGCATATTAAGGTAATATCTAAGTACATGTACATACGAGAAAACAACATAAAATTGTGTGAATCTTGGTTCCTTCCCCTAACCTCTTTATAATTTTCACATAGATCTCGATATATATACGCCCCTACCATGTCCTTTTGTACACATTCTTATGCATTCACCTTATTTTCTTATATTATCATACTTATTTATGCACCTACTTTTATCAATTCATTTCCTACTTGAATTCAATCGTTATTGTTTTTTAGGACAAGTTTGTGGACATAAAGGAGACCTTGAAGTCACAAACTTGTCTATTATAATTCAAAATTGGATAAATGGCCTACTTCAACCTTCAAACTTGAGTTGAGTAAAGAATCCACATAAATTACAAAAAAATTACATAGTTGAAATTCAGAAAAACAAAGACAACAATTCTAGAGAGCTATCGATAGTGACATAATTCAATTTATTTTTGTGTCTTTAAGTACTTTCTAAGAGTGGATATACCAAAAATAGTTAAAGGATAAAACCCTACAGATTATAACTAGAAAAAACCTAGAACATAAATACAGATCTATAGTCATGGCTCTATATCAAAACCATAAACTTATTCCATCATAAAATAAAGATCTAATACAGAACTCTAGATGATTCCAGTAATAAAGAAACAATATTTTTTAAGACTTGATAATAAATAGATTCCAAATTAAGCATTGGTCATCATGTTTATTAAAATAGTCCGATGTAGAATATTCTTACATCTAACTTCCAGGCATACAGTGGTCATAAACACAATGATACACACCAAGTAAAATGCATGTCTCACCTCCGACATGGACATTTCAAGAATGATTTCTAATAAAATTGGATACACAAAAGTCAAAGGAATGCACATTACCTTCAAAGTATAAAAGCCTTGAAATAAACAATGCATTAGGAATATAATGATTATTAAAATATATATATCCACATACTATAGGAAATGTTTTCAATATAAATGACAAACTATAATTCATATAGACAATCCATCCAAGTACAAAATAAAGCAATAGGGAATAAAACTGAAAAAAAAGATGTGGTATCATCATACCATACAAATGTAATATCGCATTGGCTTGTGCTAATGGCTGCTAGAAGCTTATGATGTGATAAAAAGCTTAGACAACTAGTAGAGTGAAGGTAGTAACAAAAGGTAGAGTGCAACTAGTAGAGTGTTAATTAATTATCTTGAGTTGTTTATAGCAAGGGACTAATTATTTCCACTGGCTTCTCTCCAACCACACTCCTTAGAATAATGGAATTTGGTTATACAAATTCAACTAGTCTATATCCAAATATTTATACATCTAAAACTATTTTCTACTGAAAAAGATGTTTGTTGCTTTGTAAACTGAAAATATTATCAAAAAAAAACATAAGATAGAGTAATAAATAAACTATTTATTATTTCTCAAAATATCCTAAATAGAATATGAAAATGTGAGCAAGTTGTCCCAACATATTATCTTGTCATATGTTGTTATGTCTACTACTGTCATTGTTAATGCTCTATTAGTGTTCATTGTTGGTCATTTGACAGTCCTAGGTAGATTTGCAAATAAAAACCAATCCCTGTCAAAATCAAAACATAGTTTGATTTGAAGAATATTATGAGTGAGAATAGCCTTGAATGGAAGGAGGACTGGGACTTATAACAATCAATATGGATGAAAGAAAGCCCCATAGTAGTGTAAGTGTTAAAGAATTTAGAGGGAAAGCTCACAATAAAGATACAATTACAAGGACTTAGTCACAGTCACAAAAGGATATGAGAAAAGGTTACAAATATGTGATAGAGGAAGAATTTTATCTCAGCTAAAATCGTCACTTATTTTTTGCTTAAGTTTACTTAGATGAACACATTTATTAGGTAGATGGATAATATTAATCGTAGAGGATTTTGTTGAGTTTTACTTGAACTCTACTTTCTCAAGGTTGAAACACATCTCTCAAACTTGTCCACTCTTCCTAACTACTCTTTCTTATATAAGAAGAGCCTATTATACATTGTTAATTGTTAATTTAAAACGAGCAAATAAAATAAGAATTACGTAAAACAAAACAAAATAGCAAAAAGTAAATATTAAGACAAACACACTGCACATAACACAACGATTTATGTGGTTCACATTAATTGGCTACATCCATGAGAAAGCAGGGAAATAATTATATTAACCAATCTCCTATACCCCATATGTAGATTGCACACAGTTATTTATACATTCATATTCAATTAGAATGAAGAGATGGGGATTGCAAATGGTCATGTTACCATTGGGATTCACATTCCCAACAATCTCCCCCTTGAAGTCCCACCGGCATAGCCTTGCATTGTAACATTCCCTACATTTCTATTTCTAATCATACATTCCAACGAAGCCCATAGAAAATTTTAATTTTGCCAGACTCTATTCTAGCACACTTCGAATGGGTCTTCTACAAATCAAACCGGAGTTAAAAACATATTTTCCTACCACTTCACTCATTAATCCATAATCATGAGCTCCACTTTCCTTTGATTTAAAATACATTCCTTGATCATGATCACTTGTGCTCCCCCCTAACAAAACATCTAAAACCCTATCATCTTCCTTGGTCCTCCCCTCCTATACGTTGAGGTGCTCTTGGTTCGCTACAAAAAATTCTTACACTTTGTAACACCTTCACTTGCTCTATCTTTCCCTCAACCAAGTTGTTATTTGATCACTTTTGAGGTTGTTGAACAACATTACTCTTCATTATATTATGATCAAATTTGTTAATGACAGACTAGGGAATTTGGTTAGAATCATTCAATAGTATAACAGTAAAGGGCAAATAAAATGCCCAAGGGAAAGAAATTAGATTAGGATGATATGAATCCAGTAGCAAAAAACTGTAGAGAAAACAAAGAGAAAATGTGAGAGCTCAAGTAAGGCTAGAGTATCTGGCCATTTCTTCTACTTTATACCACAACTCATGCAATTGACACTTAATACCTAAGTTTATATGCCAAAAATAGCAATCAATAGCATCCACAACCAAAATCAGAAACTCATCATTCTACATGTCAGGTTCACAAACTTCACAACAACCATAAGCTACAACACTCCTTACAACCCAATCATCCACCTCATCTACAAATGAACCAAAACTCTCAATCCAGAAAAGTGTCAATTTTTTTTATAGGGAAAGGCTATAGAAAGTTCCAATTTTTGTCACAATCCCTAACCATTTTCTCTTACAATCCCCATGTCTTCTTCGCCTGTTGTGTAGCTACCTCCACATTCTCTATTGTAATCTCTACATAGATTGTCTACAAATAATTACCTCCACCAAAGGGCCTATAAACACACTTGAATTCAACATCTGGTAATATGGTATTATGTATGGCTTGATGGAAGGCTTCTTTGTTGACAGGACAACCTCTCCCTCAATAGAGAATTGGACCTACAACCTCGCTACTTTTATTTCCTAGAGTACATTACTATCTCGAATACCTTTTCTCTCTCCTTTGTCACCTTCAACAAATGGACTTGGATGATCCAATCGACTTCTAGTATACCCTACAACACAATAATGTTAGATTCTATGACAAGCGAGAACTGAGCCAAGATTTGATGTCGGTCGTACAACACATGGGAGTTAGTCTCTCTCCCTGAGGGGAGAAAGATGTTTCGA
The DNA here is from genome assembly GCF_030272615.1 of Cryptomeria japonica. Classification (NCBI taxonomy): domain Eukaryota; kingdom Viridiplantae; phylum Streptophyta; class Pinopsida; order Cupressales; family Cupressaceae; genus Cryptomeria; species Cryptomeria japonica. Next base: position 197,207,393 of record NC_081408.1, read on the forward strand.
TGTAAGTGGATCTATCGGACCAAGTTTGCAGCGGATGGTTATGTGGATAAGTATAAGGCTTGACTTGTTGCGAAATATTTCTCTCAGGTTCCAGGTGTTGACTATGCTGAGACCTTTGTGCCCGTAGCCAAGGTGAACTCCATTCACTTGACAATTGCTAATGTCATAGCTCATGGTTGGGTTGTACATCAGATGGATGTGAAGAGTGCTTTTCTTCATGGTGATCTTGGTGAGGAAATTTATATGGATCAGTCACATGGTTTCATCCAAGATACTTCCTTGGTTTGCAGACTAAGGAAATCTCTCTATGACCTTAATCAGGCCCCCGGGACTTGGTAGGCCAAGATGGATTCCTTTCTTCTCTTAGCAGGGTTCACCAGGTGTCGTTCTGATCTGAATGTCTACATTTTGTGATAGGATGACTCTCACTTGATACTTGTGCTCTATGTTGATGACTTGATCATTACAGGGAGCATCACATCCATTATTAGCAAGGTCAAATCTATTTTGCATGATAGATTTGTTATGATTGACTTGGGTGTTTTGCACTACTTTCTCGGGATAGATATTTCACATTCACCTTTCGAGATTACACTATTGTAGCCCAAGTATGCTCTTGATCTACCTGCATGCTTTCATATGGCTAATTGTAAGCCTGAACCGACTCCCTTTCTTTCAGGAGTCAATCTTGAGGCTCAGTGCTCTTCTCCACTAGTTGATGCCACATTATATTGTCAGCTTGTGGGTAGTCTCATCTAATTGTCTCACACACACCCTAATATTTCATTTGCATTTGGCATGGTTTCTCGCTTCATGCAAGATCCACATGAGATTCATTAGAAAGCCACCAAACACATCCTTCATTACATCCAGGGTACACATCATTATGGGATTCACTATGTAGCAGGTGCGAGACTTCACTTGGTTGGTTACATAGACTTTGATTGGGCTGGCGATCTTGATGATCGTAAGTCTACTTCAAGTTACAGTTTTCACCTTGGTTCAGGCCCCATTTGTTGGTAGAGAAAGAAGAAACATGCTATTGCTCTCTCTTTAACCGAGGCTGAGTATCAAGGAGTTGTTAACGCAGCGATTGAGACCATTTGGCTTCAATAGATTCTCACAGAGTTTGGGTTCACCACTCCCCGGACGATAGTTCTACATTGAGACAATCAGAGTGTTATTTCCATCTCGAAGAACCCGTTCTAGCACCAGTGGACCAAACACATCAAGATCCATATGCACTATATCTGAGAGTTGATTCAAGAGCAGGTCATTGATTTGTAATATTGTCCTACAGTGGAGCAAGTTACAGACATATTCACCAAACCCTTCACCGAAGTAAGTTCTAGCAGTTGTGAGCTCTCTTGGGGGTGTGGGATGTCTCATTAGGGGGGTCAGCTGACTTCTCCTTCCTCTCTTATAGGGGGGACTTTTTCCTCTTTGAGTTTTTGGCCTTCTTCTTTGAGAGTCTTTTGTACATTCATCTCTCTTTTGGGGGGGATTTTTTTCCCACTGGGTTTTCTCCCTTTCTCCATTTGTGAGAGATTGCATTGCATAGTTTTGCTTGCATTTGCATTTTTTACATGGGTACCTATCATGGCCTAGTAGTCGAGACCGATCTTGCATTGTTCACTCAAGTCTTCATTTCCCTAAGTTGCACTTAAGGGGGGTGTTGGTGTAAATAAATATTCATCATGGATATTATTACACTTTACTTAAGTTAACCTAGGATAATGCATGTCATCGAAGCTCGGATATGAGACACTTAGGGAAGTGTGCACATAGGGATATAGCTTGTAGGAGAAATTCCACCTTTTGTGGTCTTATTTTGTTGTTACACTCCACATTCAGTGGGTCATCCACCTCTTGTAGAATATTATATTATTTCTCCTACCTACCCCTATCATTTTTTACCTACCCTTGTTTCTCATTGAGCCACATGTCATGATTGTGTGCTCATATATCCATATGGCCTTGCCTATATAAGAAGGCTCATATTCATTGTATTGATTAATCCAGTTGATCATTTGTATATTGATGAGAATACAGTTTGTTCTTTTCATTCTTTTGTCTCTTTTTTATACTTTTCATTGTACCCTTGATCTTGGAAAAATATCACAAGATGCAGTTCAGAGAAGGTATGCATACTCAGAGTGAAGAAAACACATACAAGAATCAAGGAAGCTCTGAATTTATTGAGGAGGAATGACAACTTTAAGAGATTTAGCACTAGCAGTTCCTAGGTATTTATTAATCTTATTACTGTATCTCATCATTTATATTATAAAAACTTATTATTATGGTTGATAACTTGATGATATTTTATGTGTCTATCAACTTTTTGCAATTAAAATTTAATATTGATTTGCAATTGCATTTTTTAACTTTCTAATTTCAAATAGAAAATAGAAGAATAAAAGAGTGTAATGTGTTTATTGATAGAGTTATGTTTATTTAGACATGATAATTTCATTAATTATTTCAAAATATAGTCATATGATAAAATTCATTCAGTACACAACTCTGTGTGATTCTCTATGCAAAAGTCAATACGAAATTTCAGAACCCTTTGCAAATGACCCTAAATTCCCTTTTATAGAAACAAGGGAGCAACAATAGCTTCAGGTCTATTTGAAACATGTGAAGACTCAACATCAAAACCAATTACCAAGACACTGAATCTATTGTCCCATCAATATCACAAATTTAGTACAAATTTAGAAGGCTGAAGGTATCTATGACTATCATAGGTCGGATTAGCAATTTAGCAACTTCTACATATCTCCTCATCATGTTCAAAAAAAGAGTTCAAACTTAAAACTTAATTTAAGCCATGACAAATTAAATATAGAGAATAGCAGTGCACAAAACCTAGAAATCAAAAATAGAGAAAGGCAGAAAAGTTAAACTCTGAGAGAATTTGAGAATACAAATTTACAAGGCTGATGGTGTGTAGCATAGGATGGATTAGTAATATTGAGTGTTGCATTTTTCCTATTCATAAAATAGAGTTATTTCAAGTGATGCCAAAACCATAAAACCTTGAAATTAAGAGTAAAAGGAGAAAACTATGCAATACATACTATGATTCATGAGATCTTTGTGTTAGTTTTTGTAGGGTGCTCCACTCTCTCTCTGTCTGATGGAAGTCCAATTTATTTTAAAGTATAGTAAGTCAACTGCAAATTTTTCAATAATACATATTTGTAAGAGTGACTTGACTCCACTATTTCACCCAATTCCGCATACAAAGTTGTTAATGGTTTGATAAAATTCAGAAAGTTGTGAGGAGTTGTGTCCTGAGGAAGCAAGTCTAATTCAAATTTCATTTTCTCCTCCATCCTTTTCTTGAAAGCTTCTTTTCCAATGAATTTATTTGATGTTTCAACACTCTTCAACAAACCAAGATTTAACAATTTGGTTGTATTTTCTTGTAGCTTAATTATCTTTTTCCTAGCTTTATTTGTAATTTCCTATGCTTCCCTTAGTTTCTGGCATTTTTGAATGATAGATGATGCCTTTACTGAGGAATCAATGTGGGTCTTAATTCCCTTGGATGTCAAATAGCTATCACTGGTACTAGAGACTTCTTGCAAAAATTTATTTTGCAATATTCTTTTTTGAATAAACATTTTTGTTCTTCTGAAAGTGGTCTTTGAACTTCCAAAAACTTACTCTTACACTTTCATTCAATTCAAACCATTCAAACAACTTCTCATTCCTCTGCATTATTTGCCCCCAGATGTTTTCTTAAATTATATACTTCACTATATTTTTCATATTGTCTTCTAATGTTTAAATTTTATTATTTGCATTCTGCATCTCTTCTTTTATTTGTGCACATTTTTTTTCTTTCTTCCTTTGCTTTCTCTTCCAAATGTTTTTCTTTTTATGTTGCATGCTCCAATTGGTTCTGTAAATTTTTGTTTAAGGCAGCAGCTGACTCCATGATTTTGTATAATTTTATTGGAGTGGCTCTTTCATCATCAAAGTTTTTAATGCTTTCGTCCAATTTTTCCCTTAGTTCCTTCAGTTCTACCTCCATTTGTTCCCACACTATAATTGCCAAGGTAGAGGCCTAATTTTTTATCCCTTTTTGTAATTCATTGCACTTGTTATCTACTGCTTTCCTCTTCGATTTTTCATTTACCAGGTCTACATGTAACTTTTCTATTTTTTACTCCACCTTATTTTTCTCTCTCTCCATCTCTAGCAGTGAAGTGTACATCAATTTTCTGGTCTTTTTTGACACACTAATTTTGTCCACATTTTGAACTTTGGAAAAATCCATCTGGAAGGTGCTAACATGAAATTCTGAGGGATCTATCTAACTCTATGGTTTATTTTTATCTTTATTTGAGGGCATAACAACCATGAACTCCATCATATCTTTGTTTGGGTCATAAGTGGGAAATACCTTGTTCAATGCAGGTTGTTCCTCTAAAGATGCAGTAAGGGAACCCCTTTTCAATGTCTTCTTTTTTTATTTATTCATATTTATTGTTTGTGCAAATTTATTAAATAAATCATTGTAATGAATATCTGGGTTTGCTGAAGAAATTGAATGTTTGAAAGGCAAAATAGCACTTGCAGTGGTATATGAGGCTCCACCTATGCCTATGGTTTGAACTAATGCATTTTTAGGAGTCCCAAAAACCATTCCTAATCCTGTCCCATTGTCACTCGCAAGTGTAGTTTTTATACTCTTTTGAGGGGTTTGTTTTGAAGGTGTTTTGGTACTCAGCATTGTTATCATAACCTTTTTGTTCTTCACATTGCCTTGATCACTAGGATTATGTATAGTATCTACTAATATTGTCCTCTTGCAAGAAATATCTTGTTGTTGCACTTGATCAGGACAACTAGTATTAGTACCCATGCCATCTCCACTAGTGGTAGTGGCACTTGGTTAAACAATAAAAGGAATACTATCCCAAGATTCCCCACTAGTGGTAGTGGCACTTGATTCATCACCAATAGGAATAGCATGTTGTGGTAGTGGTTGTGATTGAATATGAGTGTTTTCACAAGGTGGATTTGAAGCTCTAACAAATTGGAATGGAGATGCAAGGTAATGAGTAGTACCTTTATGTGATGAATCTAACAAATCAAGTCCAATGAATGGTTTCTTGGGATGTTTTGATTTTAAATTTGATGGAAGTGGTACCTTAAGTGGAAACCAAGGGCCTTCTCCTTTGGGACCTAGACCACCACCTTCAAAACCCATTTTTTCCACAATGTTTACCCCTTCGCTATATTTTTCTTTCATGGAAGTATTGACTCCACTCAATTTTGCAGAGACTATAGTAGTTGTTGGAGTGACCTCAACCTCATACTCATTTTCATCATCACATATGTCATATCCTTCTATGGGATGCTCCATATTCTACAATTTTCTAAACTCAATATCCTCATCGATTTCATCAAAGTCTAGTTCACTGATATTCTTCCTCATAGTCCAAAAATAATTTATTTTGGTTTGAGTCCAATGTCTGTCTTTACATTCATGCAATATTTTTTTGGGAATAACTTTACTAGATGGATTAGCAGCTTTTTTCTAGAAATTGTAGGACCTTCTATTTTTATTTTTATTTTAGATGCCCTGCATTATTATTTTCTGTATGTTCAATGCCATAATTTGTGATGAAAATTCTTATGTTGAAATTTAATTGTAAGCTGCAATTTTCTCCATCTCTTTTTTAACATCATCCCAAGAGTCCATGTTTCTAAGCTTTTCTAGCAATGGTTTACTTTCATGTTGACATAACCTTTCAAAGTTCCCATTTTTCTTAAGCCTTGTTTGGATGATGTTGAGTGGATCATAGTGCCAGTGACCCTCAACACCAAAGCTAAAATTTATCAAAAAATCATGTGCCACTTTTAATGCTTTTATGTCAAATGTGAACCCTCCACATGATAAAGGAAAGGAAGGAAATATGCTCTTCTTTTGCTGACCATGAAAGAGTACATTTGTTCTCTCCAACTGCCATACATATTCCAATGCAAAAACCCTCTTTGTCACATGTATTGGAAGTTTGTAGGGTTCTACTTCTGATCCGTAAAACCTTAACATAATGTATTCTTCCATGAAGAACCAGTCAGCCAATTGTATTTGACTTCCAAGTTGAATACAATCTCTACAAGACATAGACAATCTAGGCATTGGAGTGCTTGCAATTTCATTATACATTGGTGCCAAAATGAAGTCTACAAAATAGTTGTAGATCTTTTTGTTATCATCCATCCTTATCTTAGGTGTCCATTAATATATTGGATAGTTTGTTCTTTTTTGAGTCTTCTCATCAATATTATAGACCTCAAGGTGAAGCTTGTTGGTCTCGAATATTGCACGATATTTTGATAGAAGAATATAGAACAAGTAGGATGTGAACCTAAATGTCTTACAGGAACTTGTTTTAATAATTAGTAATTGTGTTTGCATGGATTGAACAACATTCTCAAGAAAATTAAATCTTATGAGTTTTGTTACGCAATGGATAGTAAAAATCATTTCATAAAGGCTGACACCCACTTCCCTATCATTTTCCAATCCCAGGCAAAATGTTAGCAGGGAAATAGTATCCTGAACCCATGACACAAAAATATTATAATTATAAGGAGGTTTATGATTCTGATCCAATCGAGTACCACACACTGTTAGACCTTTGATAAATAAATCTTAATAATTTGCATCAATTTTGTCAACTTCCTTTGCCATCTTTTCGAGGTCAATGTAGTTGTTTGATTTTTTTTCTTCAAACCCTAGGTTCAACAAATGAGAAAATTATCCCTCAATTATGGATAAAATTTCCTCTTGAGTATTTTTATTGAAAAATGTTTTTCTATCTTCATCATAATTTTGTGCGCAGAGCATGACAGTTTATGGGCATGGGAATACTTTAGGTAATACCATGTTGGGAAATCTAGAATACCACGATGCAATTTTGTTTGTACTTTCATTTAATATTGCGTTAAAGATAGTATATTTTGCCCCGCTTGGATCTCTCGCCTTATTAGACAATGTATATCTAGTTTATATGATTCACTTTCTACCATGGATAATAGGGTCATAAATATCATGTTATTCATTAGTGAAACCTGTTGTTTTAACTAGTTCGGTTAAGTCTATTTTTATTCACCTGGGTTGTAGGTGTACTATCCGGTTTCCCCATCGGTAGTACTATTAATGTTTCAAAATAATGCTAACCCTCAAGTTAAACCCCCAATTCTAGTTATACAATCTAAATGGTAAACCACGAGATTCAAAAATTAAAAACGCATGATGTAGGTGTTCTAGATTTTACTCAGAATTTCTATTTGATTAGACTAGTGCAGACAGACTTTGTTGCATTCCTCAATCTAGTAGGCATTTCTGAATCTCCCTGGATTTACTAGTTTGTCAAATAATTGAAATGCCAAGATGAGTCCCTTAGTTTAAAAACCCTCAAAAGTTCAAAAATAAAACCTAAAGGGCAAAATTTCTAGAATTGCTTTGTAATTTTATAAATTATTATTAATAATGATTTGTTGCCGTAGGGCAAAAAATTCATTGCTTCTTTCTAAATTCTAAGGAATGACGGTCTGATACATCACACGAGTCACTTTTTCATAATGTTTTTGAAGACTGTTTAATCCTTTACAACTTCTGCCTGAAATAGAGCTTATTACACTTAATTAAGTATACAATTACAAATTTTACAAATTTAGAATTTAACTATACTTAATTAAATGTTTATCATTTATGGAAGTCTTTTGGTAGAAGTTTGCAAAAAAAAATTATTGATCCCACATTTGGCCCAAAATACACCTTACACCATTGATCTGTGCTCATCCAACAGACGACAGTATCCTTTGTCAGTTGTCGTGGGTCCCATTATACATAGGATTTTTGCCACCCAAACACCATATCACCTAACACTTCATCATTCCATGGGCTATAACCTTTCTTTCATGTCGGTGTTCAATGACACGTATTTCTAGTGGAACTTCGTAAAAAAAATAATGATCCCACTTTCGGTCCAAAATACACCTTATATCGTTGATCTATGCTCATCCAACAGAAGATGATATCCATGCCCAAAATTATATATGAAGAATAATAATATTTAAAATGGTAATAAATAGTTAAAAGTATTCTCAATATTTATAATAGTCATATTCAAAGTAGTGACTAGAAATTAATCTGTTTAAACAAAAACGGATTAAAAAGATTTAGAATAAAGAAATATACTTCAAAATAAATATAAAATAAATTAATATATATTTATTTATCACTAATTAAATTAATTATAATTTTAATTATAAATTACAAGCATCATATGATATAAATATTTTAAACGTATTTATGTATAAGATATTGAATTAACGTAGCTCATAGACATTGTGATCCTTATTGGATGCTATCACTCGCAGCCAATCCCTGACATTATGCTTTTTCAAATACTTCTTTGTCAAGCATTTCAAATATCTTTTAGAAAAGGTCATATTAAAAGTGCCACTGAGTTTTCCCTTTAAATTTAGATAAGAAATTAGAATAAACCTGCTATGTTTGACACTATCTTCCCTCCTTTAATGACTATCCCATATTTGCAATCTTCTAATTCCAATTTGTGTTCAAAATAAAATTTCCCTTTCTCTCTACTTGAGATTTAATTTAATGAGATTAGACACTTGTTTAAAATTTTATATTTTTCAATGGTGAAAATTAAATTTTGTATCCACATTAATTAATAACTATGCAAGCTATTTCAGAACATAATGATTATGGTGAGTATCCTGCCATGGCAGGAACTAATAATTCATTGAAATAGAAAGAATTTTTAAATCCATAAAAGGCAAATTGAAACGAACTGGAATTTGCAAAATTTTCATTAATATGTTGTGCAAATTTATAATTTTTGATTATTGGAGTCCTTGTCTCTCAAAAAATTTAAATCCAAAATGAGGGAGGTTATGAGGAAATAGCCAAAAAAACAAAACTACTAGGGGCTAGGCCACTGGAAGTGGATGGTGAACTAGTGGTATCCAAAAAAAAAGACAAAAAATTGAAACCCTTCATGGGTAACCCTAAGGATCATGCCCTCGGCCTAGGTAGAATTCTTCAAAGATGAAAAGCTCTAAGAATTCTTCGAGCCATCTGTAGTATTGAAATTCATCTAGGAGAAACCATTTCCAGAGTAAATCCCTACCAATTCGTGCCCATTTCATATGTCGTGTCAACTGCTTAGTATTTAGGATCAAAAGAAAAGGTCGTGTGACCACATTTTGGTCAGGTAGGAGAAGCTTGGGTAAAACCCTCACCCAAGGGATCCCCACCCCTACTTTTTCAAAGACAACAATAGTAACATCATCCCCAAGGAATTGTTCTTTCAACACTCTCCTTAACAACATCAACATATCTACCTTTTCTCCTCTGAGCTCTAGAAAAGGCACCAAGAACTGGGACATAGTGTCTATGTTAACATGGTATCTATTATTATTTCTCAAAAAATCTTGGCCCAACACCATCCTCAAAGCCTCATTAGTGAACATCTCAACCTCCTTACAAACTGATTGGAGGGTTGGGTCTTTGACGTAGACCAAAAAGGCCCTTTGGTCCTCCTCAGATGTGCTTCTGAACTAGATAGGAGTGTCCATCTTTAGAAATATGAATACCAAATTATACAACCTAAAGACCTAAACCATAGGCAGAATTTCAACTACCGTTAGCTCTTACAGTTTACCTACCAAAGGTGAATTGAAGAAGAAAGAAGCAGAGATTGTCTATTAATAGCTCCTTTACCAATTGTATTAATTCCTTTGTCCTTTAAATTCTTATAAATATTTCGTATCTCTTAATAAATCTTTCTTGTAAATGCATGAGTGTGTGAAATTGGAAACAACCGTAAACCACTACTAATTACCAGATTGGAAGTCATGCGTGCTGAGTGGATCACAGTTAGAGAATGTCAATGACAAGACATTAATAAATTTTGATACTCGATTAGGATAAGATTAGATACATGTCTACTATCTCCAATTCCATTTAGGGGACTTTCTAGAGAACTACATTCTCTTTAGAAATTTGGGCCGAAATAAAACTTCAGCCATTGATCTACAATCATTGAACAATTTTAAATCATTGATAAATTTTAGGTACGTGTGATGTGTCTATGAGGTTGCGCTTAGCAATACATCATGCAAAGTCCAGACTCGACGTGATGTTGCACTAATTAGATAACAAAAATGGCTATTAATAGATAACGAAAAATGGCAATGAATTTATGAAATTGCCAATAAAATATTTATTTTTTCATAAATAACAAAATATTAACCAATAAAATTAAATAGTTTTCAAATGGTAAATAAAAATCGCCAATACATTTAAATAATTTTTCCTTCGAAGTATAATTTTTCACCCATACACTTATATATTTTCCTTTAAATGAAAAACATTTGCCTCCTACATTATATATTTTCCCCACACAATAATGAATTATTCGCCAGGATTTTAAATGAAATTTCCATACCTTAAAAAAAAATCGCCAATGCAAATTATTTTTTTTCCAAATTTGAAATTTCCCTGCCAAATATAATGCTTGATTTTGTAGGATTTTACACTTTTTCCCGGCGGGTGGTTTCTTAAAGTTATCCTTGTTCATTCTCTCTCTTCTTCCTCTCATGAACTCATATTTTTTCTATTGATAGTTCATGGATGATGCTTTCTTTTCTCTTTTATGTGATCACTTGTGTTCATGAGATGACATTTTCACACACACATTTTCTATCAGTGGTACAAGGTCATCCAATCTAAGTCAGTCACCTGTCTCCTATCCACTACCGAGTTTTACCATTGAATAAACACCCAACGCAAAGAACATTGAAAAAAATCACTAAAAACTATTTAATCTCTAATTAAAATTTTCTTTGAATGTGTCTTTTAACTTGGTTTTCAATTATTATTCCCTCTGAGTAACTCGAGGAAGTCTATCTTGACTAAGAGGAGCAAGGACTGGGGGCATGATACTTTTCTTTATTTTTTGCTTGTAGGAATGATTCTGATGATATGGAAATATCTCATAAACTGGGTGTCTGTGATAAGTGCCTTCACATCAAGCTGAACTCGCCACACATACCTCAACTCCGTTTATTTGTATACTACAGGGAGGTTGGAATCATTTCCTTTTTTATTTTGAGTAACTTTCTTTCTCATGCAATCTGGATACATGCTTAATCTGTCCTAGGATATGAATGATACGAGGGTCATTGCAGACAAGATAATCAATATTGCATGTAACAAGAAAGGAACACTGCTTTATCTAGTGTGTTTGCATGCAAGAAACATTCAGGTCATCCTGACTCTTTTTTCTCTGATGCTTATGTTCACTTGCTATATTAAACAAGACGTGACATTCAAGCCATCCTGGCTCTTTGTGCTTTGATGCTTATGTTTATTCCTACATGTGCGCTCAGTGATGATAAAAAGAAAATTAAAATCTAGTAACTCAGTTTTAGGTTGCATTCATTCTTAATTTTGTGCATTACAAGTGACTTCAACATAATAAAATCTCTCTTTGTTCTTTGAATGAGAGCCTGGCCTCAAAACAATCATCATTTCTTCTCCAGGTGATCAAATGAATTTATCATCATGATTGAGTTCTTGAACATTGAAATCTAAAATCTTACATGAGATATTTGTTGCATTCATGAGTATATCATATATAGATCCATAAGTTCATTATGCATTCATATTATTGTATGAAAAACAAAAAAATATACATTTCCATGATTAGCTCATCATTTTTTTTATCATTTATTGCATATGAAAAAGAAACAAAGACATCCATATTAAGCTACATTACATACATGGTGAAAAGAAATGCATTCATTTAAAACATCACATAGAAAAATGCATATATAAGGAAATCTCATATAAATCAACACAAGAACAATGAGATCGAATCATGTGTCGTATATATCTCATCAAAAATGTCAATGTCAAAAGTGTACAAATGATATCAACTATCATAAATATTGTCTATCGGGGCAAGAATTGCCTAAACTACACAAATAGGGTGTACAAAATAATACAACCTATAAAAATCTAGCTTTGTCCCTCTCCTTCATCGCTTGGTGGAGGAGGAGATGCCTATGGACCATTAACCTATTGAGGTGCTTGTACTCCCTCTGATCTCGCCATATATTGTGAGTAAGGAGGCACTTGTCTGTCTGTCGGCATTGCTACACTATATGCTGGCACATAATATGTTGCTCAACTAGATTGATGTAGGACCTCATGCTGGGAGGCAGCTAGCTATACTCTCAATCTCTAATCCACCTGATCATGCTCTTATCTCAATATATGAAACTCCTAGTCACGCTTTGTAACCTACATCTGCATGACTTCTAGCTATGTCTGGAGGGTCCTCACCTTCCCTCTCGATATACGGATCATATCCGCTGGCATCTGTCCCTAACATATCTCCTCCTCTCCTCCCTCAATCAGCTCATCTCTTTGTTGTCACATCTATCGAGGGGCAGATCTCTCTCCCATATCCCCCTCATAGCCAATACCACCTCTAGCCCCTGCATCTTGAGCTTCACCTCCCTCTTCTCCAATTGCCCCCAATCAGCCACCCTCTCCCCTCTACCGCTATTGCCCTATCACTGGTGCCCTACTACTGCTCACACTAGGATCACCCCCTGTCCACGTAGGTGGATCTTCTCTTTGTCCTTGTATCTATCCCTATAATTGAGCCTATCCCGACACTTGAGCTGGTATGTCCTCTCCACCCTTATCAATCTGAGGTGCTAGCTCTCTTGGATATGTAAATCGTGGGAATGGATGTCTCAAGGACTCATCCCTATACTCTAGGGTCATGCCTGCATCAGCAATATCCTCTAGATAATCCCAACGTTGTGGTTGGAGGCCTATCATCTCCTATACTGCTAGGGTATAAGATTATTTCGGTCCCCATCCCTTCCTCTCCTTATCCCTGAACCAAGCATAAGTAGTAAACTCCTCTAAAATAGCCTACACTCATCCAAACTGCCTCATCACCCGGATAGCAATAAACCACTCAATCACCTTCTGTAATCTCCCAATGAGTGGGCTTGTCATAAACATCAATCTCCACTCATGCCTCCAGTCATCCCACTCTTCTAAACCCTTATGTGGCCACTAGAAAAATGCAATCAAGTCATCCAATTGACATCTCCAGAAACCTATCTTCCCCAAGTGGGGCTGCATTAAGTAACCTAAATATCGGCACATGATGGGCTGATGTGCCTCTCTCGAATCATCAACCACTGGCCTGCACACTGGTATATGCTCTCATGCCCATATCTATAGAACAACAACTTCGGTAGCCATGCTCTTCGCATCTCAATATGCGATCTCATGCATCTCATGATACATGTGTGCCAGCAAGAAAGATCTCCAACCTAATCTCCTCGGCTGAGCAACTAACATTTCCAAAATCCTCCCCTAGCCACACAAGAATCTGTGCTAACCTTTGTCCGGCATAACAAAGCATTCTATCAATCTAGCCAGCACATAAGCAACAGGAAATCTCCCTCCATATCTTCTCATCAAGTCATCCCATGTAATGGATCAGACTATTAAACTGTCATCCTGGAAAACCCTACGTAATTTTGTACTCCCCATTCGTGGAGATAAATCATAATCCACTCTGCCACCTAAAAATGAAATCCTCATAATCTTGTATATGTCCTCAGGAGTGATTGTCATCTCCCCGGTAAGTGGGTAATACGTGATTTACACAAATATCTGGCATCTGCAACAAGTATCCAAATCCACATGCCTTAATATGAGCCATCTAAGCATCTGAGAGTTATCGAACTAATATCATGGTCGGCAGATAGGTACACCAAAACTATATGTCTGACAAGCTAACCTGCAAAATTAAATGAAAACTCATCAGCACACAATACAAATTGAGTTAGAAAGTTGTCAAAAGTTCTCATTAATTGAACTAATCAATCACAAAAATCAAAATTTGAAGTTTTGATGCTAAAAAATACTCACTATTTTTTAAATAAGTAAACACAGAGTCACTACACAATGCAGTAAACTCTATGATACGAGTCATTACACAATGCAGTATGAATAAACAAACCCTGATGAACATGCTCGTACGACCTAAGGGTATCTACCAAACAACAAAACAAATGACTTTATATGAGTAAACATTATTTAGCAGTTACTCGTACGACAAACCCTACATGGCAGTACGATAAAATGACTGACAACGAGCTAAAACGAAATTAAAAATGAGAAATTCATTAAAAAAATTCACAAATTAAAAAATTTAAGAGGCTAAGGATCGATCACTTATCGCAGAGGGATAGTTCCTAGGTTGATTATGTCATCTTTGTAGCTCAACTCGGTGGGTCTTCTCAGGAATTGTCATTTTTCTCCAAGGAAGGTTTTTGAGTTTTTAAACTTTGAAAAGTGAAAATGAAATAAAAATGACCCTTTTCACCCCTTATATAGAAAACCCTAATTTTTCAACTTGTTCAAATGGATGTGAAAATTATACCCTTGACTAAATCGATTGTCTTGAGTCCATTTTCGGGATTGAAATTAAAATCTGAGATTATTTTTCTAGTCAAAATCCCACAATGTTGACAACTTGGTTCTTTCGTCTTCAGGTCACTTTTTCTCATCATTCTGCACTCAAATCAATTCTGATTTCAACTCTTATCTCAATTTAATTCTTAAATCAATCTTCATGCTTCTATTATCATTGTTAAATATTTTTATCCTTTCAATTACCTCGCCATCTTTCGATTTCACTCCCGAGGGGGCATGATCATTATATCATTATTATCAACGATTGCATCATCAAAAGTCCAATTGTTTTTTCAAATCTTCATCTGAAGTCGAGCAGAAAATATTTTTAATCAAACATTAATCAAAAAATTTATTTTCTTCAAAATCGAATTGATCTGTAGGGTCATATCAGTTTCATCGCATCAAATCAAGCTAATATTGTCTTCATCTAAATCGTTCTTAATTCAAGTCAATGTTCAATTTCATCTCATCGAATCAAGCTGGACATTTTCTTTGTTCAATCAAGTTTGAAATCGGTTTCATCTCTTTTCTCAATCCATTTCAATCAATTTCATCACTTTACTTATTCAACTTACAAAAGAGGGTCAAACTCATTCTACACACAATCAATCTACTTAGTGTTAAGTCCTTGCATCATTTAGGATTGGATCTAGTGGATTCATCCCCTCTTTTGAATGTAAATTTCTCCAAGTGAAAATCAACTTAGTGATTTTCCCCTTCCATGTGATGAATTTGCTAAGCCCAAAATTTTCCACTTTACAATTCCAATAATTTGAATTTTATATAAGTTTTTCTTTTAGTTTCCACTAAAAAAATGTTATATACCATTATACTTAAGTTTTATTAAAGTTTATTTAATAATATTTTGAGAGGAAATTAGGAATCATTTTATATTAACCCCTTGATTCCCTTGGATGTATCATTATGTAGACCAATGGTTTTTTATTAATATTAGATAGCTGAAATATTAAAATAATAATCGCCTCTAAATATTTTTAGATTATTGTATCAAGTTTTGCTTTTTTTCGATTTATTTATTGTTGGATATTTTTACCAAACTGTATATTATATGTGGCACACTTTTCTTACAGTATTTAATAGATTTCTAAAATATTAATGTTATCTTCTGGAAATAATATTATCATTGCTATAAATCTACAAGAAGGAAATATTAATAGCCAATATGAAATGAGCATCTAATTATCTTATTTCTTATTCTCTTCAAGTTTTGATGAGAGATGACATTTGTCATAAGGTAACCAAATTTGTTTTTAAAATTAGCTATCTTTTTAACAATTTATTAAATTTGTTCACTTAATTTATAGTACCCTTATTTAACTATTAGCATGTGCAGGGTGTTATCTCATGCATGCAATCAAAATGAAGATTTATAAAAAAAATTAAGATCTAATATATCATGCCAAGAGTCAATAGTTTTCACTTTTACCAATGAATTGTATAATTATGGTTTGTCAATTATGTTTTATATATGTTTTATATTTATAATTTCTAATACTCCATATTGGAAATTAAAATTAATTTATTGATATATTGGTGTAACATGAGCATCAATGATAATACAAAAGAACTAATCAAGTTGATATGTAGTATCCTTCCCTGATTTGTCTTTCTTTTGGTGCACCAATAGACTATATTGCTTTAGCTTATACTACTTTGAGATGCTTTTAGTGGATTTTTATGGATTTTAATTATGATTTGGATGCTTTATCTTGGATATTGGACATATTATATTGCATTTGACATTACTATTCCATGAGGATGATGAATTATGGATTACTATATGGGTTATTATGATGATAGGTGCTTATTTGATGGCTTATATGTGTCTCCTTCTATGTGTTGTTTATACTCTTTTACGATGATTTGAGGATATTTTATGATGTGATAACCCTTTTCGTGATGCAAGGTTGATTATGATATTTCTTGATTGTTGCAAGTGTCTTCTATTGTCTTCGTGATAGGGACAATGTCACATCACTCATTGCGAGCGGGATGTGCCATTGTGATTCTCTATCACTTTCTTGTATTATATATTATATATGTTGTATCATGGCTTTGTGGATGCAGGATTTGCAGGTACCAGATATCGACTCCACCTAGATTCATAAGTTTGAGCGTGTCTTATCCCAATGGCAAGTTTATCAGAGATGACATGAAATCTCATTCTGCACTCTAGGTTTAAGGTTGATTACCCTTGTCAGTCCTTGTGTGAGTTGTAGTTTAGTGTTGAATGATCTCTTGAGTTGTCTCTTGTTGGTGTGTTTGGAGTGTTGTATGCATTGATTGGTTTAATTATTAATTTATTAAGTAACTTATATAGTTTAATAATGTTAAATTAAATTAATAAGTTTATATAGTTTATAAGGATAAAATAAATAAATATAGTTGGAAATAATAAAATAAATAAATATTTGGTAAATGATCTAATAATCATTGGATGTTTATTATTATTTATGGGGTTTTGAAATTTATATTGGTGTTATTATTAATATTACTTTATAATAAATAAGGCTTTGATATATAATTAATTAAATAGCCTTTGATTATATTTTATTGTGGCTTTAATTTATTATTTATTGGGCTTTATAGCTAATTGTGCCCATGAGTATTATTTTAATTGATTGATTTATTATTTACCTCTTGGGTTGATTAAATATTATTCTACCTACCCTTTTGTGTGATTGGTTGAATTATTGGGTAAGTAAATTAACTATTATTTTATTTATTTCTACCTTAGAGTTTGATATGGGTTGGTAAGAAATATTATTTTGATTGGCCGACATATTCTATGGTTTTGGCATGGTTTTATATTAATTGATTTTCTTGTGATTTCATGGGGGTTGGATTCTTGGATGCACTTTCTGGTGTTGGATTGCTTGGACTTGTTTGGATTTCAATCTTCTTCACCAATTTTCCATTTAGCATTTACCAGGTCAGAGGATTTCTTGCTCTTTCATTTTTCAGATTTTGAAAAGATTGTCTTCTCTATGTAGTCTCGGGAGTTTTGAGAAGAAAATATTTTATTTGTATAGTTGATATGGTTTGATTTTTATAAATATTAATAAATTAAACTATAGTTTGGGGAAAGAAATTATTGTTTGTGATTGTATTCATAGCCTGAATGGTTGGCACTATGAATGTTGTATGTGTGTTGTTGGCTTCCTGTATGTTGATTCTTGCTTAAGATAAGAGGTTTGGTCCTTGTTTATGAGCTTCTTTATTGTGTAATAGAATTTGGGAGTCCCTGTTTATCTGTCTATGAGTTTTCATGTCTGAATAATGTCGAGAGTTGTTTTCTCAAAACCTTGGTTGAGCCTTATATGTTTTCTATTGAGCTTGGTACTTAGCTCTTTAGTTTTGTATTCTAATTGCATTCCTATTGAGTGTATTTTCAGAACCTTATATTATTTCTATGATTTTATTTTACTACCGTAAGTATATTAATTTTGTCTGTGTATTTAAGTATTTGTGCTAAAATGACATATGCGTTATTTCCCTACTCATTTGCGTTATTCTATTTTTCATATGCATTGTCCTACCCGTTAAATTCGCTAAACTTGTTGGATATCATTGGCATATGATGAACCGGTATGAAGAGGTATGAGGAGATTCAGTGAACCATTGTCAGGGTTTCACTAAGTGTGATTATTGGTTGGTAGTCTCAGCTGTATGGTTATTGGCTTGTTGATCCCGCTTGTGTGATGAACTGATGATACTCTTTGATCGAGGTGCCACATCAGCTTTGAGAGCATAAAGGATTGAGGCATGAGAAGATCGATCGTGTTTGAAGTCTACCTCTGGAATTACTATTCTTCTTAGTGGCATAAGAAGAAAATGTGATGGGTTACTGATTCCCATGAGAAATGATGAATGAACGATGTAGATTGACTTGTGATCTATTTGAAATTGTAAATGCTCTATGCAATATGTTTGGATGATCAGGATGAGACTGCCTGTATGGTAAACATAAGATGTTTAGGGTTTAGGGTTTATGCCACTGACCTTTCTGTTACCTATAAGGTCGATGATGTTTGTATTGAAAAGTTGTTGGCAAATGTTGTGTGTGTATCTGAGTGAAGAGATACTTGATACTTGCCAGACCAATAAAGAGGGAAACTATAGACTGTGACTATAGAGTAGAGGATAAGAAAAGGATCTGCCTTGGCATGTAGTGCTCTTATCAGATCATAGTTTTACTTGTTGTCTTCTAGCCATTGCAATAGTTGGAAAATCCCTTTATCGGGTAGCTTTAATAGGGTTATTGTAAAACCTGTAACCAGGTGACTCAAGATCATTGAGTTCTTTAAATCCTCTAACGAGGTAACATTTAACAAGGTTTCAACCTTTAACAAGGTATATAGCCATCTCTTAACCGGGTGATCTCTAACAGGATCGGTTCCTAACAGAACCTTATTGTAAAGACTTTAACCAGACTAGGCTCCTAATAGGGTGAGCTTTAAAAGAGTTCAAAACAAGCTTGTGGATATTCATTCCCACCGTGGTTTTTCCCATTTGGGTTTCCACGTGAAAAATATGTGTGTTATGTGTTTTTGCATTTTTCATGTGATGTTTATGAAGTATTTGGTTGAAAGATCATGCATGCAGAGTTAATAGGTTATGGTATTACTAGCGTACCATATGCATATGTTTATGGGTAAAAGTTGATGTTGTACATTGATCGTATTTGATGTATTCAGACTTATCAGTTTATGGTGTCTGGTGTTTTACTGTGTTAAACCGATATTGTCATGGTTAAGTTCAGTAATGGTGATAACCAGTTGGTAATGCTTTAGCTAGATAAGTTGTTGAGAGTTTTTATCTGTACTGATTCACCCCCCCATCTCAGTACCTATTGGGCTATCCATTGTTCATTATTACTCATCAAAACTATGTCACAAAAGCGTTGTCAAATGATGTATAAGCGCTAGAAATTTGTGTAAAAGAGTTTAACTCCTTAGCATATGTGCTGCAACAACTATTAAATGCATTCAACATTCAAGTGAATGCGCTGGATGGATGGGTGTATGCACTATACTGCTTGTTTTCTATCTTCTAGTCTGTCATTTGAGTTGTCCAAGTTTCAGGCTAGATTTTCTAGTTTTATCAGAGTGTGTTGAGGTCAGTCTAGAGGTTATGATGTGCTTTTGAGTACTCTTGGATGTCTGAAGTAATACTTTGATGCGTTATTTGATCATTTGTATTGTTGCAAGAGGAATGACGCCTTGCTATATTTATGGATTCTTACTCTGTGATGTTTTGTGGTCTAAGTGACCTATGTGGTATACGTTATTGGTTCTTGTGCATTTATGATGTTCTATCTTAGACGAATAGTGTATTGAGAGCTTCCTTGTTTGATTCCATGTGTTGCTAAGGCCTAGGTCCATTATTAGGGGGAGTGGGCTTCTGTGAGTTTGTCCAGGTCATGAGGAATAGACTGCTAGGATTCTTGAGTGAGGGAGTCAGGGTCTAGACTGTCTGGATAGCTCATTGGAGGTTTTCCATTGTAATTGATAAGTGATAACATAATAATTAATGCTAGGTGGGTTGGGTAGAGTAACTCATCTAAGCACGATAATAAATCTGTTTGTGGTACCCATCTCATGGATCAGAAAACCATAGTGAGTTGGAAGATCTGGTAATTGGGTAAACCATACTACCTTGATTTCATCAAAGGTTGAGATGGTTATGAATGTGTATCTTATGTAGTAGCATGTTATGAACTCTTTCCCTACATGTTGGTCCTAGTTCCTTATGTCTTATTGTAGAGTCGCCTCTTGAGGTTTTCTTGGTTGTTTGGTATGTTTCCATTGGTTGTGCTAGAGTTACTTCCTCTTTGGTTGTTAGGTCTTAGCTTATATTTAGAGTGTGTGTGGGATCTTGTGTCATCTCCTAGCATGAGGGGTAGTTCCTTCGGTTCCACATGGTCGAGTGGTTGGTGCCTTTCTTCCATTGGGATGTTCTTCAGTGGATGCTTTTCTTGGATGCTTTACGTGGATGTGGATCTCTTATCTCTTTAGCTCATGAATGAATATTTGTAGCATCTTATTGATAATGATTTATTAGATATGTATATGTAGTTGTAATGGAGAGCCATTCTCATTTTTGTAAATGACATTGTACTCTTGTATCCAGTAGATGTTATTAGGGAAAAAGATGTATCATGTGTATCTTGAGAATGATTCATTAATTGGAATTATTGACATTGAAATATGGATGTGTACTTTGTATTTAGATTATGTAATTAGTTCATATTACTAAGATTAATAATGTGGTAATTGGTATTGAAATGTTTATTTGATGTTCAAGGAAATAATTGATTAGGTCTAGGAACATTTAGTATCGGTGGTTTAAAATGAACTAATGGATCATATGTGTATGTATGTAGAGATAAATGGATAGCATGTTTAGGTTGCTCTTTGTTAATGGAAATGCATATGATATCATTTTAGGAATGGATGCTATTGGTTAGGATTTGTTAAGTGTGTAGCTCAAGTAGTGGCATTGAGATACCCTAGGGAAGGTAGATGTTATAATGTGTTTTATTTCCACTTATGTATCATGATTTGTGCATTATGTCTATGATGAGTAATTGTATGTTGTGTTGAATACATATGAGTAGGTGATTATATATGTTGTGTTAACTTATGGGATGTTTTAAAAAAAAAAATTGTTATTTCTATTTTGCATGATTAGTTAGTGTATTTGTCTAGGGTATTTTGGTGGGCATTACTTGACACTAATATTTGGCCCTATTGTTATAGAAAGATTGCATTAGGTTGCACACATACATCAAAGTTCAATGAGATACCAATTACTATGATAATGAACGATCATATTCTCAAACTTGTCACAAAAGGGTTGCCTACCAATAGACTTATTTTGGATTATAGTGAAGCATTTTTTGGATATGTTGAAATGAAAAATCCAAAAAGATTTGGGAGGACAAGAGAAAAACTGATTAATGATTAAGTTTACATATTATTGAGGCTGATACTTTAAAATGTATATTTTTTGAATTGTGACTATTACAAAAATAATTTGACAAACAAGAAATGTATGCAGTGTAATCAATTTTATAAGTTAATCATTCACATAAACTTTAGATACATAGTATACGAGAAAAAAAAATTGTATAACTAATTCAAATTATTTAGAGTAGATTGTACACTCCAATATATTATCCAAAGTATATTTTACTATTGGTGTAACTCTTGAACCTTCTTTAGGTGCAAGCACTAGTATATATATAGTATTAGATTGTGTGTATGTCTTTGAGAGATTCTAATGTTCAAATTTTCAAAGTTCGTTTAGACAAGGTGATTTTGATGCATGAGATTTTTCTATATGTGATTGTTTTGGATTAAGGAAAAAATAGGTTTTGAAGGGGCCATGAAACCCTTTACAAAATGGATTCTAAAAGATTTAGAATCAAAGAAAAAAAGGTATCGAAAACAAAACAAGTTGTGAAGTATAGAACATTACAAACAACAGCCTAAAAGACAACAAAAGCCCATACAAGCAGCAAAAAGCTAGCAGAAAGCCCGAACACACAAACAAACAGAACCAATAGACTAGCTACATGAGGCTCTTGAGGGTTTCAGCCACCTCCACCTCCAGGGTACTCATCTTTTAAGCTACAGCCTTAATTTCTCTATAGTCCTCATTCTGAGTGGCTTCTTTCTCCTTCAAATTTCCTCGTATCCTCTTGTTGGGTCCTTCATCAACCTGGATTACATTAGTATCATCACCAATGGTAACAACAACTTTTTCCTCTTGCATTCTATAAAAGTTGTTTACCATAACATTCATCGAATCAATAGTTTATTTGACAATACTATGGTTGCTAGACATAATAATCTTAATGGTAGCCTGGATTTTCTCATAGCCAACTTCCACCTTCGAGATTCTATCCTCAAAACCTTTTTTCATATGATCAATCCCTTCACCATCCCTTTGAATGCACTCCAACACCAATTTTTTCTCCTCCAACCACTGTCGAACCTCTTTCTGATTGCCTTGAATGTTACCCACAAGAATGGCCTCCATTTTGCTTCCCAGAGCCCTCTAATTAAGTCTGACCTCTTTCAAATCATGAAACAACCACTTAAACAGACTAAAGGTATCAATGGCATGTTCCCTTTCCATCCCTAGCACATCCTCATAGTCCTCCTTCTTATAATCGAGTTCAACACATTTAGGATGAAGATTCTCATGAATGGTAGCTCCACTATTAGCAGTAGTAGTGTTGAGGGGTGGCGGAGGGGGAGACTAGAGATTTTGACTCATACTACCCTCCTCCTCACCCACGGAAACCTTAGGGTTACCTTTAGGGCCACTAGAAACAAGGGTATCCTTACCCACTAAAGTAGAGGACGAAGAAATCACCACTTTCTTCTTCCCTTTCCTGCCTTTTCCCGTATAAGACTTAGCCATTCGGATCTTTTTTTCTATATGTGATTGTTAGTGAAGGTGAGTTCTGATTTAATTATATGCTTATTTAAGTTGTTTTAATTTATTATATAATGATAGATATGTTGATATTTATGTGAGCCAAGTTGTTTTCATTAAAAAAAGAAAGAAATAAAGACTAATCAATTTTTTGTGTTTATAAAAAATATTTTGAATAATATTTGGATTGGTAAAAAGAAATATATATACTTTATATATAATGTAAATTGTCTATTAAAATATGAGTTCCAATCATTCTTTTGAGTTATTAGTTATTATATCAAGTAATGATTTTGTTAATTAATTATATTTATAGGAATATCAAATTTGATTAATTTTTTTAGTACATTTTTTTGTAAATTAATTAATTAATTTGACTAATTAATACCAAATTAACTATTCTCTACAAATTAATTAATTCAGTTAATCTAACAAATTAAAAATGATTAATCCCCCTTCTAGCTTCAATTTAATTATTTAATTCATTAAACTTAATTTAAAATTCGTAAAATCGATCAATTAAATAATAGGTGCTTATTTAATTGATTGCTAATTAATCACATTATAATATTTTTCTCTAATTTAAAAGTCTATCCCATACTATTAAAAACATCACTATCCATTTCAAAATCAAGAAGAAATTTTAGATCCTTCATCTTTACAAATGTCTCCAGTTGCATTTCATATTTCCTAAGTGGAACAATATTTGCATCGCAGTAGTTCTACCTACCCTCGCATATGATTGAGACATGTCATTTCTTGTTATCTCATGTCTCTTTCCTCTTGCCTATATAAGAAGGCTATTATACACATTGCAAAATATCAATCAAATCATTCCTCTATGCAATTTATTGCTAAGTCTTCTCTAGTGTTTGGTTGTATCTCGGTGAGTTCCTAAAGGCTACATATTCATGGTGTTTTCCTATATTTTCATACATAGTAGCAGATTAGGTTCCAGTGAGATTTCCACCTACATCGAGAGTCTGAGTTTTGATTAGATTAAACTAGGAGAGGCTTGAACCATCACATAGCAGCTAAAGAAAAGAGACCTAGGTTCTCACGAGGAGTGAGAGCCCCAAACCAAAGAACTAGATGCCAAAAAGAACCAAACACCACAAAACTAAAAGATGAAACTAGACTAGACAAAGGAACAAAATAAACAAAAGATAGTCACACCCTCACCGAAGACACAAGCATATGGCCTACCTAGTGGGGGGCTTCTCGATTGTCTAATCCTAGTTCATCACTTTTACTTTATTAGAGAAGGAGAGCCTCTTGTTTAAACCTTTACCTGAAGAAATATCAAGGGAACCTAGAGTAGCTTTCTCCCTTGACATGGATGGCTCGATTCTAGTAGCAGCGGATGAATCCAAATTTCTTTTTAGCCTAACTCCTATCGATTTCTTATTAAATGGCTTGTAGAGCAATAGATTTCTTTGACATTGCATTGTTCTAGGCTAATATTTCTTCCATTTTCCTTTATAGGGATGCCTAGTTGTCCTACAAAACCTCAATTGCCTTATCATCTCTTTTTATCCTCCTTGTGGTTGACCTTTTCATATAGCCCCTTCAATTCCTTTTCCAAACCTTCTCACTTCTCAAGCTTCTCCGCTAAATTATTTTCCACCACCCAAACCCTTTTACTACTACATATAGGGGGGTTTGAAGAGAATTTTTAAGACATTTTTTGAGTAAGTTGTCTTAACGTGAGACAAAAAAAACTTATGTATTGTCTTAAATATTGTCTTTAAGCGAGTGTCTAGAATTATTGTCCGAAAAAATTGTCTTTATGAAGGCAATATAGAACACAATAATTATTCTCTTAAGAGACAATCTCATTTGTCTCTCTAGAGACAATAGTTGATCTTGAAAACATGTTATCTCTATAAAGACAATATATCTTTGATTCCAACTATTGTCTTAGTAAAGACAATTTCATTTTTTTGCATATAAAATACATCCTCCTAGTAAATGTATATATACAATGTGGAAACATATCTTAATACAAATTAGGCTTCACTGCTTCTAATGACATTGTTGCATTGTATTTATAATTACATTGCTATAGAAACATAGAGGAAGTGAACTTTTTTTTAAGATGTAATGACAAGTAATCTGATGTAAGTGTTTACATATGAAGGATTAAAAAAATAAAAACCCTTATAACACACTGAAGATATTAGATAAAAGATAATTAAAAATCACATTCAATTATTAATTATAGAATTATAAAAAATACTCTAAATTGTGCATAGAGAAAAAGAAACAAACTGATCTATATTGTATTGAAAAATTGCTATTCAACCTTGCTGTGTATAACAACGTACAGGAGAATTGTTCTAAAAAATCCGTCTTCACCGCTCAACAAAATAATAAATTAGAAGACTAGATAACTAACAATTCTTAAAAAAAACTATGATGAAGCAATGAAAATAAGACAAATGATTGCAAACAGATCCCAAATAGGTTTTGCATACATGCATATTATTATGCACCAAAGTAAAAAACTAAAACTAAGATCTAAGACTAGCTGCACATAACTGTAGTATATTATAATAACATAAATTTTAATGTAAGTTTATGTTATTTCAGGTTGTTTCTATGCATCCTTTTCCTTTCTGTCCTCTTTGTATGAGGCACTACTCTAATTGTGGGTGTGGATTTCTCATCACATCGAACACCCTCCTCATTATTCTTGTCTCCCATTTCCTGAAATTGAATGATGGTTTCCTGCTGAGGTTCAGAAATAACAATTGAATCATTGTGTGCAACAAATGATTCATCATGTGAATGTATCTCCTCCTCATCCTCACTACCAGATGCTTCACTTGATGAGTTTGATTATTGGGCTTCCTATACAGAGCACAATTTAAATTTAACTTGTTAAAATAACATAATATTATCCTCCAATTAAATTATGTTTATTAAAATATTATTGTAGACGTATAAATCTGACCACTTTCCTAAGTGAATATTTAATATTCATTTTAATCCCATTCTCCTTATTAATTAAATTCTATTTAATTAATTTCTTCACATTCATCTATTTGATTAAATGAGTTACTCAGTTTATTTAATTAAGTTCACCTAAGCCTTTTCTAGCCTTTGATTAAATAAATCACTTTATTTAATTAATTTCCCTTTCTCCATTTTTAATTAAATTTAAATTTAATTAAATTGATTCTTACAAATAAATAAATCCAATTTATTTATTTAAATCTCCCACTTTTATTTATGCAAGTTGTATCTATTTGGTTGAAATAAAGTAATTTTATTTTAATTAAAATCCCTTTTCATTTGGTGCTTAAAAAAAATCTCACTTTCATTTTTGCAAAGGTTAAAAAGAATCTCACTTTCATTGTTTTTGTACAAGGCAAAAAGAGTTTTCATTGAGGATTGATTTCACGATTTTCTTTTTGTTGTCCAAAATCACGATTTACTTCATTGGTCAGGTTTGTTTCGAAAGGTTTTGGAAATACACATTTTGCTATGAAAAGTTAAAAAGAATACCATGCTTGTTGGAGTAACATCTCCCAATTAGGAGTTAGCAAATCATTGTCTTGAAGGATAAAAATAACCTTGTTTTCTTTTTCTCGAAAGTGGAAGGTATATCCTCTCCCCTTAATTGGGTGACCAAAAAACCAAACCACTCTTTCATGCTTTATTTACTTCAAGCATTTAAATCCTTTAGAAGGCCTGCCCTCTCGAGTTGCCCTTAGGGCACCATTAATGGCCAATGAGAGGGGAACGACCTAAGTGGGAAATGACTTTATCACCAAGTGTTCCAATCCACTATAATCAAAAGTGGAGGCTGATGAAAGTCCCCTTCAATGGTTTTGTTCAGCGATTAGCCTTCCCCCAGTATCTTTAAGATATGTAAAGTCTTTATTCTAAAGGTTAGGAAGCCTCCCGAGGGAGTTTATCACTGAAGACCACACAGAAGCCTAATTAAGAACTTTAGAATTAGAAGCTTTGAGCCGAAACAGTTACCAAACATTTTCAATAGCATAGTGCAAGGGTGGGGAAGAATCTGCCCCCAAGGTCACTCACCATATATCTCCCAAGAGAACTACTCAATTGTGAAGCAATTCACTTTGAGTTAATTTATGGTAAAAGGAAAACAAATGGGCGCCCCCTAGGGGGTGACAAGATTGTTTGAGTTAACAGAGTATCAATACTAGTGGTCTATGATATTGTTGATGACCCTTGAATAAAGAGTCTTCTTGATCTATCTTATTGTATCCAAACCAGTGAAAACATCAGGGATTTGAACACATCCTCAAAATAACATACACTACTTTTTTAGCATAGATAAAATTGTTATTTCTTCTATGTCTCATGTTTTCAAGTCATTAGTTTTTAGAAAATCATCCATCAAAATTACAAGTGTTAATTTTTAAAATGATAGAAACAAAGAAATCAGGACAGTTAGCAGATAGGAGCAACATCCTAGCGCATAGCCAGCATTCAATAGCACATTTGAACCAAAACTTAGCGCTTTCATCACTTAACTTAGCACATAATCAGTATCATACTGGTGAACCTTAGAGTAGTGCTTGTCAACCTTAGATTAGCGCATTCAAACATCAACATAGCGCATCGAAAGCATATCATAACGCTTCCATATCAAAAATTAGTGCATAATAAGAACATAATAGCACATAACATATCCAGAACAGTTATTTTCAAATAGTCTAAACTAGCACGTAGGAAAGGCTGCTTAGCGCATTGGGAACCTTTTGCAGTGCATTCTGAACATTTTTTAGTGCATCAGGTCTCTGTCTTAGCGCATGATCGAAATTAGGGAAAAACATAGAGCAAATCCAACACTTTAGGAAAATTGTATCGATAGTTTCAAATACACTTTCAGGTCCTTTAGCAAACTCAGCGTCAAAAGTTCAAATCCGATCATCATTGAGAAAATTTCAAAATCAAAAAGGGGCTCTTAGAATGAGTTTTCAAATCATTAAACTAGCTTGAGATCAGACTTCATCCAACAAAATCAAGAAGTATCAGAAACAGTGATCAAAGTTTCACCATCCAACAGATTCTACCAAAACAAAATACCTAATTTAAATCTTAAGTTGTCAAATCAAGTTTCCATATCAGGAGAATTTATCCATATCATTTGACACACTTTGTCATGGAGGTGAATCTAACTAAACCTCTACTTGATAAAGTAAACTTGAGTATTCAAATGAAGTATCCAAATCCAAACATCAACGTCAAATCTTTCATCATTTGTGTATGACCACTCCTCATATTTTGAGAAGAACAATTATTCATCACAAAACTAAGTTGAAGAAGAGACAACCTAGTTCTAAGGCACTTGCTAAAAGGAATAAATTTCTTTATATCAATCATCAACTCTTTGCATAAAATATCGCATTCTTGTGTCATATGCGATTATATATCCAAGGAAAAATAAACGAGTTTGACAAGGAGCCTTTGAGAAGTAGGGCTTACATTCAGAAATCGACATTCAACCAGCGCCTAAATTGTAGAGGAAGAATTAACCCCTCTTTATTCCCAAAGTTCCTTATCACATATAACGAAACTCGACCTGAGCCACCAACACCACCAAGAACTCCAATAGAAGAAGAAGAATTTGTCATGATAGAAATATATTAAATGCCCATTGTCACTTGATCTCTAAGAAACAAACAAAAGGAATCACAACTAGAATCGGGTATGTGTCATAGATTATCCAATCCTTTTGATGAGTATGCTAATATGGGAAAAACAGAGATCACAGAGGAACTTCTCCAAGAATATCAAGGAAATGCAACATTCCAAAAACTCATGGAAAGACTTATTGAAGCAGACAAAGAAAAATATATACTCATGCTAACTAGAAAAGGGGTCAACATTCCTGAAGATTTCGATGCAAAAAACTTAAGGAATATAGATGAGAGAATTTCAAGAACAAGGTCTAGAAATTATGCCTATAAAGAACAACAAAGAGAAGAAGAGACGCATGGTCCGGAAAACACATGCAAACAAGAACAAGACCATACCCACAACCAGGACAATCTTAATAAGAGGGGAAACTCTCCCTTGGAGGATGAATGCACCCATGGTTTCTCTTGCACAACAACTCCAAACACTGGAAAGGCAAATGCAGGACATGCAACAAGGAACTACAATATGATACTCCTTGGACAAGATCTGTCCTTATCCTTTTGATAGGAGATTGAACATGGTACCTTTCTCCCCAAATTCAGATATACCAAAGTATGACAAATACAATGGTAAGAGTGACCCCCATGATCATGTTTGGGAATTTTGTACCATGAGCCTATAGTTTTCCCATGATGACACTTACTTAATGAGATTATTCCTAAGAAGTTTTGGAGGGAAAACAATGGAGTGGTTGTCTAAACTCACACCTCCCATTAGATCATTTGATGAGTTGGTAAACAAATTCATAACACAATACTCCTATAACATTCAATACGTGATCACCATACTAGATGTGTATAATACAGAACAAAAGAGCAATGAAACATTCATGGTGTTTCTTCAGCAGTGGAGACATATGGTTTCAAGATATCCTCAAGACGTGCCTAAAAAGGAAAAGATAAAAATCTTTATCGATAATCTAAATAGTGAGATGAGTTATCAACTCAAACTCCAATGCATACCATATTTTGCCAAATTGATAGAAAATGGGATCCAAGTGGAGGAATATTGCATCAAGAAAGGAATGTTGAAGTTCTTTAAGGAAGGTGTTAATTCATCAAGCACTAACCCCTTTAACAATCAAAACAATAACAACACTTTAGACAAATCCAAATTTTGGACAAGAAACAAAAACATTGTTAATGATGGGGTAGTTGATGCCAACAATGTCAAGTCTAAACAACCTGTGTTAGCTTTATCAGGTAACCCACCATCCAACAAAGATCAAAAAAGTGTTAATCAAGGCACTAACACTTATCTGTAAAATACCAATCAAGGAACTTCAACATCAAACACCAACAAAAATAGCCAAGGCAACAACAATAACCAAGGTAATAACACTAACCAAGGCAACAATATTAACCGAGGGAATAGTACAAACCAAAGAGGCAACACCAACACTTTCCCATATCGATGCATCTACACACCATTAGGACAAACCTTAAATCAACATTTTGGGAACTCTTGGAGAGTAAGATCATCACATTACCAACCATGAACAACTTTGAACCCTAGATCAAACCACCTTGGTGGAATGACTCACAATTGTGTGATTTTCATCGAAACAAAGGACATCACACAAATGATTGCATGAGGCTGAAGAACATCTTTTAGGACATGATCGATAGAGGTGATGTAACAATTGATGGTCACAAACTGAATGATGACCATGAAGCCTTTAAAAATCCTCTTCCAAATTACAACAAGGGAGGAGCTTCAACATCAAACGATACCCAAGGAGCTCGTAGAAATCACGTATATGAGAACACCATCAATCACATATCGACATGCGACAACCAAGTAAATGTCATAAAAATCAAGGAAAAACAAGAACATGCATCGATCAATATGACAACCAGAGCGCAAAATATGTCTTGAAAGAGAACACATCAACATCAACAACTGAAACTCTCTCCAAGACTCAATATAACTTTGTTGATCAACTACGAAGAACTCCCACTCAGATATACTTGAGTTGCTAAAACTCTCACCAAAACACAAAGATATCTTGGAACAAGCACTTATCAAAACAAATGTTCCTAAAGATCTAGACATTAATCAATTCCAAGCCATGGTGGCTCATATGACAGGACCACATAACCTATCCTTTTCCAAACACAATGATGTCTCCTTGAATCATCTGCATAACACTCCGCTCCATATCAAAGTCTTAGTCTATAAACATCAAGTAAAAAGAGTGTTAATAGATGGAGGAGTTGGTCTCAATATCTGTACTATAAATATTATCTGTCTGTTGGGCTTCTCTGAGTAGTCTGTTGATCCAAACAAGAAGATCACCATCAAAGCCTATGATGATGAAGAAAGGTCATCCAAAGGAATAGTAATATTACCTATTCAGGTAGAACCAATACAAAAGGACACCATGTGTCAAGTCTTGGACATAGACTTGACATACAATATATTATTGTGTCATCCATGGATCCATAAAATGCAAGTAGTGCCTTCAACATACCATCAATGTATCAACTTCCCATATAATGGATAGAAAATTTCCATATCTACAGATAATAACCCTTTTCAGCATTGCAATGCTATGGGGGCAGCTCAAGAAAACCTGGTTCCACACAACAGGGAGACCCAAGCTTCCTCAACATCCAATCATCATCAAGAAGAACTCAAGTCTCTATCCATAGATTTCAAGCAAAAGATGAAAATAAAGGATCAAGGCATGGGGGAGTACTCTTTTGAACCCTCATGTCTATCAAAATTCCCAACATCGCCAAAATCTTATGTACAACCTTCTACATTACAATATCAAGAAACACATCCCATCACCAAGTTTGATGGTAAATTTATCCAATTGGCCACACTGGGGCGAATAAGATGTCAGAGCTACTGCCATAGAAGTAGCAATACCAACACAACTTATGGAAAAGTATTTTGAATCATGCAATAGATGGGATACAACAACAAAGGACTAATTGGAAAGTGCCAAAAAGGCATTATAGAACCCCTGCAACTTTCTTCGCAATTTGCAAGAGAAAAAATAGGACTGGGTTATGGAAAAAATATACCACCTTGGCAGAAGCAAAATAACTATCAGAAACCTTAGTGGAGAGAAAAGAAAAAATATAATGAAAACTCATGGCAAGAAGCACTACACCAAGCAGTAGAGATGACAAGGAAAGAGAAAGAACAACAAGAAAAAGAAAAATGACAAGAAGAACTGGCCATTCAAAGGGAAGAAGCTTCTTATAAGAAAGTGTATCATGTGCAAGAACCTGATCAAACAAAGGTAGTGCCACCACTAGGAAATTACTACTCACCAAAGAGAAACAGTGTATGAACAAATGCAAAGAGTACAGAAAAGGCTCTGATTCTGAATCAGAAAAAGCTACAAAACTGATATCAATTGTCAAAGATCTCTTTTCACCATACAACATACCTATTAGAAGCAACGAGATAATCTAGGATAGTAATTCAGAAACCCATTCTAATGAATATGAGTGGGGTAGTTGTTCAAATGTTACTAAAGATATTGAGGTAGATACCATCCACACATACACATCCCTTTCTCAGGAGGGACAAGGTTAAGAATCTTAACCACTTGAATTTGGACCACGACATATCTACGAGGCTAGTGAGAATGAGTAATGACAATACGATCAAGGCTACATCAAAGATAATACCATCAAATACCTTGACCATATCATAGACCTAACTAGTATCCCAAAAAACTATAACAATGCCTATACCATGACACTTATCACAGCCAATCTCAACCCACCAAATGACTCCTTACCACTCGCATATCCTGACCTCATAGACTAGGAAGAACCTGAACACCATGATATACCAATATTCCCAGATGATGAATCCATTGTCCAATATCTATGTTCAGTTGGTGCAGGAGCACCCTTCCAAACTCTTTCTCTCTCTCTATTTTGTTGGTTTTATGCTTCTTTAGAAGCCATTGTACATGAATAAGAGCCATGAGCTCATGTGTGCTAGACTAGGTCCTAGTTTTAGGTCCTTAGTGTTTTGTTGTGATATCTTGTGTAGGAGAGGTTGAGTGTGCCTGGAATGTGTGTTAGGCCTTATTGGAATGTTGATGTCCTTGGGATAGCCCAAAATAGGCTTAGGAGTCATGAAAAGAAATAATGGCAAAGTTGCTCAAAAGATGCAAAAGTTGCATGACAACTTTTAAAAGTTGTCAAGCAACTTTTCGACCCAAAATGGTCGTAGACCCTTGTTGTGCATGGAGAGCCCTAGTTTTGGCACAACAACTAAGGTATGGGTAGTATAAGATGTTTCAAACTCTAATTGGATGGGTTCGATGTCAGACATTGTACGACCCTAGCAAAAAGATCAAACTGAGACTGTAAAATTGTTACCAGTCAGTTTGAATGAAGCAGCAAAGAAAGTTAATGGAGTGAGATATGTCCAAAATTGTGTGGAATGTATTTCATGGTGTAAATACTTTCATTTCAAGCAATTAGTTTAGGTGTTTATTTGCAGATTGAGTGTGTTTGTAAATAGTTTGCAAATTGTCTTCTTACTTTCCAGTTTTGGACAAGATTGTGTAAATGGCTAGATAACTCCATTCCCCATCGTGGAACCACCATGAAACCATGGAGAATGAGAGTGCAGACCTTGTACCATACTGAAAAACAAGTAGGGCCCTTAAAAATGCAGGAAGGCCAAGCAAAGACCCAATCCTAGGTGAGACTGAACAGTGCCCGGCTAGGAGAGGTTAAGTTGCAGAGGTCTTGGAGAGCAAGGTTGGATAGAGGAAAGTACACCCTTTGGAGGAGGTGTAGAGGGGTGTTTGAAGCATCATTGGTGTGAAGGAGGAGCCTCCACCAATCCAAACAAAGTGGCTAAAACAAAAAACACTCACTGTGACCCAGGCAGACCACAAAACCCTTAAAACCCCAAAATTCGCCCAAGGCACTGTATGACCACTTGGAGGCCCAAAACCTAGAAAATCCTTGAGCCCTTGCCAATTGAATGGTAGTCTATTTTGGGAGTTTGGGTTGTGTATGCATAATTTGTGAGAGAAAGCCCTAAAAGACCGGGTAGGAGGCCTAATTGGTCCTAATCCTTGTAGCCCTATTTTATAAGCAAAAACACAAAACAGTGAAATCAGTAGAAAGGATGAAGGTAGAAACTTCTTGAGGGCACATGGAGGGATGTAAAACATGGTTTAAGACCTAATTTAACCTTGCTAAGATCTTGGAAGGTGTAGAACAAGCCTAGCCCTTATTAGCCATAGTAAGGGGTTTTGAGTCTCATGAGTAGGTGAGACCTTAGGAGGAGCTTAGCAACTCATTGGTGGGTGGATTGGGCAAGGTCAAGGGATTCCTCAAACAAAGGAAGTTCTAGAGACCCTATGGTGTGAGGAGAACACCAGGTGATCCAAGGAAAGGATCCAAGAGCATAGACTAGGCTATTCTATCCCAAGGACCAACCCATCAGATTGGTATCAGAGCAAGTAAAAGACTTGTTGGACTGTGTATGTCTCTATATACTGGTGAATCAGTAGGGGAGAGAAAAATGCTCACTAATGCTAAGCTGGCTAGAGAAGTAGAAGAGCAGAAGGAGAAGAATAGACTCCTTGAAGAAGCTATGAGCGAGATAAGGGATAAACTACAGGAAGTGGTGGATCAGAGGACACAAGGACCTTGGGATGAAGACACCAAGGGTAAAGGCAAGAAGACTATAGACATAGATGACATTATCCCTAAACCAAATCCCTTGTTCAATGAAGAACCTTTTGTGAAGGCTATTAAGGCCTTGAACACCAAAGCCTTTGAAGGATTGCCACATTTTAGTGGAAGAATGGACATAGACACTGTTATGGAATGGATTGAGGGCATGGAAAACCACTTTGAGTGTGAAGGAGTGACAGAGGCTCAAAAGGTTAAAGGTGCCAAATCAAGATTAAGGGGAGTAGCTTTGACACAGTGGAAGTACTTGCAAGAAGAAAGAGTTAGTATGGGAAAGCTACCTATTGCAAATTGGAAAGCTATGGTGAGTAAGACTAAGGAGAACTACTTACCAGAGGATTATGAAGTCCAACTTCATAAGAAGAGACAAGGATTGAAGCAGAAGGATCTTGATGTGACCTCCTACACAAAGGAGTTTCAAAAGCTATGTCTTAGATCCAAAGTCCAAGAAGATGAATCTATTAAGGTGGCTAGGTATCTAAGCAACCTAAAGTGGAACATTCAAGAGGAGATAAGCCTATGGACTCCTACTACTGTCCAAAAATGTCATCAGCTTGTTACCAAGGTAGAAGAGAGGAACAAAAGGAAAGGAGACTCCAATAACAGGGGTAGAGGTAGAGGTAGAGATCAAGTAAATCACCGAGGTGGTTACCAAAGCAAAGCAAGTGAGCCAAGAAACCAAGGAGAAGCCAAGTTGACTGAGCATGGCAGTGAAGCCAATCTCAGAGGAGGACATTCTAGAGGAAGAGGTGCACAAGGTGGTCCAAATAGGGGCAGAGGTACCAGTAGAGGTAACTCCTATTTTGCAACAATGAAGTGTTACAATTGTGGACAATTGGGACACCCGGCATATAGATGCCCTGACAAGCCTACTTCATCAAATAGTGGAAAGAGGGTTGCATATGCACATGAAGACTCTTCAAGAAGCAAGACAACTGAGGTGGACCATATTGAATTAGAGACTGGAGAAAATATGATGTTTAATAGGGTTTTGATAAGACAGCCAGAGAAGAATGAACCTAAGCATAGGAGAGCATTGTTTAGGGTGAGGTGCAAGATTCTTGGTAAAGTTTGCAAGGTTATAGTTGATTTAGGCTCAACTGACAATATCATATCAGAAGAGGCAGTCAAGAAATTGAAACTCACAAGGATACCCCACACTAACCCATACAAGGTGACATGGTTGAATCATGAGCAGAGTGTGCTAGTCAATGAGCAGACTTGGGTAGAGTTTTCTATTGCAGGATACAAGGATAAGATCCTTTGTGATGTGTTACCTATGGATGCATGTCACTTATTGCTAGGAAGACCCTAGCAATTTGATAGGAAGGTGATCTATGATGGAGAGGAGAACTCCATTTCCTTTAAGAAGGATAGCAAGACCTTCAAGATTTAGTCTTTGATAGAGAATGAGGAGGGAACTTCAAGAACACCTAGTGTTTAATTGGCTACCGGTAAAGAGTTTTTAAACTTGCTACATGAGGAGGAGATAGTGAAGTGTGCCATCTTTGTGAAGCCAAAGGAGGGAGAAGATAAGTTGCAGGAAGAGATACCCAAGGAGGTGAAGCACATGTTGCAAGAGTATAAGGACATAGTGAGTGATGGAACACCTGCAACACTCCCACCAAGAAGGTCTATAAGTCATCAAATAGACTTTGTTCCCAGTGCATCCTTACCTAACAAGGCTACATATAAGCTTACACCTGATCGGAATAAGGAGGTAGCAAGGCAAGTGCAGGAGTTATTGGAATAAGGACTGATTAAGAAGAGCATCAGCCCATGTGCAGTTCCAGTAGTGCTAGCATCAAAAAAAAGAGGTAAGTGGAGACTTTGCACTGACTCAAGAGAAATCAAAAGGATTACCATAAGGTATAGGTTTCCTATTCCTAGAATAGAGGATCTAATGGACTATTTAGGAGGGGCTATGTATTTCACCAAGCTAGACCTTAAAAGTGGTTATCACCAGATAAGAATTAAGGAGGGTGATGAGTGGAAGAATACTTTTAAAACCATAGAAGGATTGTATGAATGGCTTGTGATGCCATTTGGACTCACCAATGCTCTGAGTACCTTCATGAGGTTGATGAATGAAGTGTTGAAGGATTTCATAGGCAGATTTGTGGTGGTGTACCTAGATGACATTCTCATCTATAGCAAAACCAAAGAGGAGCACCTTGAGCATTTGAGGCTAGTCTTAGAGAGGTTGCATGAGGAGAAGCTATCCATCAACCTAGAGAAGTGTGACTTCATGAAGCAAGATCTGGTCTACTTAGGATTTGTGGTGTCTAAAGGAACCTTGAAGATGGATCCAAGCAAAGTGGAGGCAATCTTAAATTGGCCTGCACCTAAAACAGGGACTGAGGGTAGAAGTTTCCATGGATTAGCTCAATTCTATAGGAAGTTTGTGAGGAACTTTAGTGGCATATGTGCACCAGTCCTTGACACCATCAAAGGAGGCCTTAAAACTAAGTTTAAATGGACTGAGCAGGTTGACAAAGTATTTCAACTGTTGAAACTAGAAGTAGCCACAAAACCTATCTTTCTCCTACCTATGTTTGATAAGCTATTCACTTTGGAGTGTGATGCAAGTGGAATTGCAATAGGTGGTGTGTTGAGTCAAGAGGGAAGACCTGTGGCATTTTTCAGTGAGAAGCTTAATGAAGCAAAGAAGAAGTACTCAACCTATGACCTAGAGTTGTATACATTAGTGCAGTCTCTAAAGAAATGGAGGCATTACCTACTCCCAAAGGAATTTGTAGTGTTCACAGACAACCAGGCATTCTTACATTAACACTCAAGAGAAGCTCAGCAATAGACATCTAAAATGGATGGAATACCTCCAATCCTTCACCTTCACCATCAAGCATAAGAAGGGGCAACTTAATAAGGTGGCAGAAGCCTTAAGCAGGAAGTTGTTGACAGTTCAAGAACTAAAGTTGCAGAGCATAGGAATAGAAGGTTTCAAAGACCTCTATGAAGGAGATGAAGACTTCTCATCAGCTTACAAGGTTTGCAAAGAGTTTGAGAACCATTTCCATGGTGAGTATGCATATTACACTCTCCAAAATGGTCTCTTGTTCAAGGGTAACTAGTTGTGTGTACCTAGAGGATCCATGAGGGAGAACCTCATCCAAGAGAAACATAATGGCAGTTTAAGTGGACACTTTGGAGTCAACAAAACCTTGGATTTAGTACAGAGGTACTACTATTGGCCAAAGTTGCCAAGAGATGTAAAGAGGTATGTAGAGCAATGTGGAGTGCATCAAAGAACCAAAGGAGGATCAAGCAATGTTGGTCTTTATCAACCATTACTGGTTCCTAACAGACCTTGGGAATGTATAAGCATGGACTTTGTAGTAGGACTTCCCAAGACTAAAACAGGTATGGATAGCATCTATGTAGTACTAGATAGATTTTCCAAGATGAGTCATTTCATACCATGTAAGACTACACATGATGCTAGCTATGTTGCACATCTCTTCTTCAAAGAGATTGTTAGGATTCATGGACTCCCTTTAAGCATTGTTTCAGATAGGGACAACAAGTTCATGGGTCATTTTTAGTATGGAAGAGACTAGGAACTAACTTGTCATTTAGCTCAACTTACCATCCACAAACAGATGGTCAAACTAAAGTCATCAACAGGGTGTTAGGCAATTTGTTGAGGTGTCTAACTAAGGAATATGGTGGTACCTAGTCATTACTCAAGCAGAGTATGCATATAATGATAGTGTGAATAGAACCACTGGTAGAAGCCCTTTTAAGGTTGTGTATGGAAGACATCCAAGGGGAGTATGTGAGTTGAGAGACCTTAGTACTTTGGAGATGAAGAGCGGGCAAGCAGAGGACTTCACTCAAACCATCAAGGAAGTTCAAGAGCAAGTTAAGAAGGCCATCCTTGAATCCACTCAAAAACTAAAGGCCAAAGTGGATGAGGGAAGGAGAGAAGTTTAGTTCAAGGTGGGTGACTATGATGGTACATTTGAGCAAAGCCAGGATGCAAAGTGGTAAGCCTACCAAACTGCAAATGAAGAGAGTAGGACCTTCTCAAATTCTAGAAAAATATGGTGAGAACACCTATAAGGTTGATTTATCTTCAGACTTAGCCATTTCACCAGTCTTTAATGTTGTTGATCTGGTAATGTACAAGGGAGAGATAGCAAGGCAGACTGAGAACCAAGCTAAGGTATTACAAGACTTGGATGTAAAAACCTTACCTCAAGTGAAGAAGCCTAAAGCAGAGGAGATCTTGGAATCAAGGGTGAAGCAGTCTACTAGACACCAGGTCTACATGGAGAACTTAGTGAAATGGACAGATCAACCAATATCTAAAGCTGCATGGGTGGAGGAGAGCAGGTTCAAGACACTTGGAATAGACCCGGCTCTCATCTCTTCTTCTATTTCTTAGTTGTGTGCAATGGGGGAGTATGGTGTAGGAGAACCCTTCCAAACTCTTTCTCTTTCTTTATTTTGTTGGTGTTATGCTTCTTTAGAAGCCATTGTACATGAATAAGAGCCATGAGCTCGTGTGTGTTAGACTAGGTCCTAGTTTTAGGTCCTTAGTGTTTTGTTGTGATTTCTTGTGCAGGAGAGGTTGAGTGTGCTTGGAATGTGTGTTAGGCCTTATTGGCATGTTGATGTCCTTAGGATAGCCCAAAATAGGCTTAGGAGTCATGAAAAGAAACAATGGCAAAGTTGCTCAAAAGATGCAAAAGTTGCATGACAACTTTTAAAAGTTGTCAAGCAACTTTTCGACCCAAAATGGTCGTAGACCCTTGTTGTGTGTGGAGAGCCCTAATTTTGGCACACCGACTGAGGTATGGGTAGTATAAGATTTTTCAAACCCTAATTGTATGGGTTGGATGTCAGACATTGTACGGCCCTAGCAAAAAGACCAGACTGAGATTGTAAAACTATTACCAATCAATTTGAATGAAGCAGCCAAGCAAGTTAATGGATTGAGATACATCCAAAACTATGTGGAATGTCTTTCAGGGTGTAAATAATTTCATTTTAAGCAATTATTTTAGGTGTTTATTTGCAGATTGAGTGTGTTTGTAAATAGTTTGCAAATTGTCTTCTTATTGTCCAGTTTTGGACAGGATTGTGTAAATGGCTAGATAACTCCATTCCCCATTGTGGAACCACCATGAAACCATGGGGAATGAGAGTGTATACCTTGTACCATATTGAAAAACAAGCAGGGCCCTTAAAAATGCAGGAAGGCCAAGCAAAGACCCAATCCTAGGTGAGACTGAACAGTGCCCGGCTAGGAGAGGTTAAGTTGCAGAGGTCTTGGAGAGCAAGGTTGGATAGAGGAAAGTACACCCTTTCGAGGAGGTGTAGAGGAGTGTTTGAAGAATAATTGGTGTGAAGGAGGAGCCTCCACCAATCTAGAAAAATTTGCTAAAACACTAAACACTCACTGTGACCCAGGCAGACCACAAAACCCTCACAAAACCCTTAAAAACCCCAAAATTTGCCCAAGGCACTGTACGACCACTTGGAGGCCCAAAACCTAGAAAATCCTTGAGCCCTTTCTAATTGAATGGTAGTCTATTTTGGGAGTTTGGGTTGTGTATGCATCGTTTGTGAGAGAAAGCCCTAAAGGACTGGGTAGGAGGCCTAATTGGTCCTAATCCTTGTAGCCCTGTTTTGTAAGCAAAAACACAAAACAGTGAAATTAGTAGAAAGGATGAAGGTAGCAAATTCTTGGGGGCACATGGAGGGATGTAAAACCTAGTTTAAGACCTGATTTAACATTGCTAAGACCTTGGAAGGTGTAGAACAAGCCTAGCCCTTATTAGCCATAATAAGGGGTTTTGAGTCTCATGAGTAGGTGAGACCTTAGGAGTAGCTTAGCAACTCATTGGTGGGTGGATTGGGCAAGTTCAGGGGGTTCCTAAAGAAAAGGAAGTCCTAGAGACCCTAGGGTGTGAGGAGAACACCAGGTGATCCAAGGAAAGGATCCAATAGCATAGACTAGGCTAGTCTATCCCAAGCACCAACCCATCATCAGTCAACCCGGAAACGTGCTCTACCATTGAACAAAATAACAATATCTAGAATCAAGGGAGTGCCAAGTCTCTCAGTTGCAAAAATGATAGAAACAAAGGATCTAATGGTGAAAACTAGTCAATGGAAGTATTAGATCACAAAAAATTGAAAATAAAGGACGCATCTGCAGGTGAAAACATTTTTGAGGAACCTAAAGATGGGATACTTGACACTCTTCCTAAAAATTATCAAGAAAGGTCACCAATATTGATTGAGCCAACTCAATCAATAAACATTGGTACTGAGGCAGCAGTCGAAACCATACACCTAGCAGAATCACTCACAGAAGAGGAACAACCAGATTTTAACAAATACTTCAAAGAAAAGAAAATCAATTTTGCTTGGTCTTATGCTAATATGCCTGGAATATATCTGTAGTCACATAAATCTGTCCACTTAATTAAATGAATACTTAGTATTTATTTGATTATTTAACCATCAATTAATGAATTAATTAAATTAATATTTAATTAATTCATCTTAACCCTCTTCTCCTATTAATTAAATAAATTATTCAATTTATTTGATTTAATTCACTTAACCAAATTCAGACCATTAATTAAATAAATAAATCATATTTATTTAATTAAATCTTCTCTCACATTTAAATAAATTAATATTTATTTAAATTCCCCCAAAATCCCACCTCTCACATTTAAATAAATTAACATTTATTTAAATCACCTTTATCCTCCACCCACTTGTATTTTCCTACAAATGCAAGTTGCACAATTATTTTAAATAAATAATTTATTTAAATCACCTTTATCCTCCACCCACTTGTATTTTCCTACAAAAGCAAGTTGCACAATTATTTTAAATAAATAATTTATTTAAATCACCTTTATCCTCCACCCACTTGTATTTTCCTACAAAAGCAAGTTGCACAACTATTTTAAATAAATTATTTATTTAAAATCCTATTTATCCTCACCCACTTGAAACCTTTAATGGTTTCCCTTAAAGTATTCAAACTTGATGGCTTTAAAGTCTTCAAACTTGATGGCTTCCTTCTAAAGTCTTCTTAAGACTTTAATGGTTTTCCTTAAATTCTTCAAGCCTTTAATGGTTGCCCTCAAAGTCTTCAAGCATTTTAATGTTTTATCTTCATTTTTCTCATTTAAATAAATTAATATTTATTTGAATATTTATCCAAATGCAAATTACACCATTTAATTGAAATAAATGATTTTATTTTAATTGAAAATACCAAAATTCCTCCCACTTGCATTTTCCTACAAAATCCACTTGCATGTCTAAACCCCTTCTAGAATTTTCTAATCACTTCTAAATAACCTTACCCCTTCTTTAAACTTTATCACATTCCTAAGCAAAAGGGAAGTCACTTCTCAAACCCTCAAAGTCTTTGATAACCATTAAAGGCTTTCAACCTTCAACCACTAAATGGCTCAAAGTCTTTGATAACCATTGAAGGCTTTCAACCTTCAACCACTTAATCCCCAAAGTCTCCAATAACCATTAATGGTTACCTCAAACCCTCCCACATGGTTAAAACATTTGTTTTGACTCAACCTCTACCCAACCCAAAGGTCTCATCAGGCCATTAATGCTTTGACCATGATTATCTCTTAAACATTTGCACAAAGGTTTATCCTTGGATTAACTCTTAATCCAGTGGGTAATCTTAATTTGGACTTGACCCTTAGCCTCTAGATAACCATGAGGTCTTCTCAGGCCTTTAATGCCTCCAACCTCTTCTCTCAACCCAATCCTATGTTGACACTTGTCACCATTTTATTGGTGCCAATTATGCACATGGATCCCCAACTTTCAAACTTGGCCCTTGATTAAACCATTCAATCTTAACCCTTCATTTCCCCATTTCTTCTATAAATAGAACCCTTCTCCTCAAGCAAAAAGGAAGCATTTTAGAGTATTGTTGTTATACTGGCATTAGCATAGAGCTTTCTCATAGCATCACTATCTACACTTGCATAGCATTTGCTTATCATATTCAACCATCTTGAATCTGCATATGGCATCCATGGCTAGTGCTAAAAGCTAAGAGCTACACTCATTTGGGACTTGGAGAGGAGAGGAACAAGGGAGGAGCAACTATGAGCATCTTGATTAGCTATTTTATTCTATGTTTATATGCTTTCTATTTCATGCTTAATATCTCTCTTGATATGCCTGTTTAGGATCATCTTTTGTTGCTAACACTAACGTTTGTTTCTTGTGCTCTTGTGTGTGTTGCCATCAAACAGTCTTTCTAATCCTTTTTGCAGAGCATCATTTGGTGAACCCGATGTGAATCCAAACACCAAAAAGATCAACTTTTTTTTTTCAACCAATAACATGTTTGAATGTTGAAAATGTCACACAGGTTGCACTTTTGACATTGTTTTGGCGCATTTGACATTGTTTTGGTGCTATTCACCTTGTTTCAGCGCTTTTCCCTTCTCTGTCTTTCCCTTTCTTTTAGTGCGTTTGTGTTAAATAGCGCCTCTGTTCAAACGCAGACTAGCGCTATTGTAACAGAACGTTGTACAAATCACCTTGTAACCAAAAAAAATAAAAATTAGGCTTGTAGAAGCCCACCAAAACATGCGGATTTTTCTAACTAATTGTCTTTTATGCAGGTTCTAATCTTTTTGTGCAGGGGAAGGAGTTAGTTTAAATGCTTTAAAAGTTTCTTTTTTACTTTCTTTCAACAAAAGTTGGTTAAAAAGAATCCATTTTTCCTTCTTGCACAAGTTAAAATAAACCTCACATTTTATTTTAGAGTGCATAAAATGAACCTCAAACTTGTTTTTGGTGCTTAAAAAGAAAATTCATCTTTCTTTATTGCAAAATAAAAAAAACAACAAACTTCAAAATTTTGCTTTCATTGCAAGTTAGGGATACATTTTGTTTTGGTGCTTAAAATCAACAAAACAAATTTTCTTTCTTACATCAAACTTAAAAATCACAAGCCACACTTCAATTTTTGGGCAAATAAAAAGAACAATCCACTTGTTTTGATTTTTGCAAAAACAAATTTTACTTCAAGCAAACGTGTTTTTCTTTAAGTTGACCAGGATTTCCGAATTCTAGGTTACAAAACACATTGCCTTTGAAAATTAAAAAGAACGCCATGATTGTTGGAGCAACATCTCCAAATAGTTAGATCACATTGCAATGATAGATTAAAAAGAACAAGTGTTTTTTGCGCTTGGCACACTTGTGCAAAGAGTTGGTCGAGTGGTCCTACTTCTAACACACACTATCCTCTCCCTTGGCTTTCGTGGTCCTAGGTGCAAGAGAAAAGTGTTAGTAACACTCAAAATTTTATCTTTTTAAGAGAGGCCTGC
The DNA here is from genome assembly GCF_030272615.1 of Cryptomeria japonica. Lineage (NCBI taxonomy): Eukaryota > Viridiplantae > Streptophyta > Pinopsida > Cupressales > Cupressaceae > Cryptomeria > Cryptomeria japonica. Next base: position 197,251,183 of record NC_081408.1, read on the forward strand.
TAAGGGATCGATACTCTTGGGAACGACCTCGAGCGGTAAATCCTTCGAGCCGCTATAGAAATCAGGTGAGAGTGAAAGCTGTAGCCTTGGGTATAGCTGTTCCTACAATGTAACTGGCCGAAAGGACAAATGGGCCCCACCACCAGTTACAAGGCTCTTAAGTGAGTCACTGCAGAATGAACTTATGTCCAAAAACATCGAACATGACTAAACACCTTTAAGTAGTAGCCCACCCGTTCTATTGATTAAGGATATTTGCGATATAATTTAATGCAAGAGCATAGATGGTTTTGCTCCCAAGATACTCACCATACATATTTCCTTGAGTAGAAACATAGCTTTTTGAAAAGTCACTTGTGGCTTGATAAAAGTGGTGACTCCCCCATCATAGGGATCATCTATTTGTTATGCTCGTGCAAGACTTAGTATATCACATCCTTACCTACCACGGTGGGATTCATAAGGTATGTAGTACCAAAGTCGAAGAAATATCAAGATGTGGGCTAAATTTATCACAACTGGCCATTTGACCTTAGGGATAAAAAGTGTTTGAAATGTGTTCGTTTTAAAGACCAAGTGCAAATTGAGCTGACTTCAGGCTTTGGAAATACACCTTAAAATACATCTAAAGGAAGGGTCATATACAAGTCCAAGGATTGGGTTGATCTAGATCCATACTCATTTGTGCCTTTGAGGCAATATTCTTGTGTTTGTGTGCTTGCTTTGTTTTCTTGTCAAAGAAAAATCAGAAAATCACTTCCCAAAAACAAAGTATTCATCCAACCAAACATCTGTCAAAACAACCAAAAACATCAAAAACAAGGTACAAACAACAAAGAGTCAAATTTTATGACCATTCTTCACATCTTGCGAAAGAAGAAGCGTCATCAGAATATCAACTTGAAAAGAAGACCATTGAGCTCAAAGGCTTTGATCAAAAGGAGGAAATTCTTCTATATAAATAGACAAATCTTTGTCTCACATAGAGTCTTTCTGCGTCACATGTGTCTCTACCTTCAAGGAAAAACAAACGAATTTGATTCCGAATCATTGAACCGCAGAGCTTTTATGCAATATAGAGCTCTGAGTTATCACAAAAACCAAGGAGGAAAGATTAATCCCAACTTCTTCCCAAACGTCTGTATCACATACAACACAGCTCGAGAAATACCACCAACACCTGAAAGGGAAGAGATAGAGTTTGTCCCATTTGTAACACAAAGTTTTTATTGAAGTTGAAAACATTTTCATCCATCATCTCACTCATACGTCATCACTTCATCATCAATCCGTCCCAACTCTCAAAACATTAAGAGGTTCTTGTCCCAAGTTCTCTTTTAGATATTGCTTGAAATCAAACACATCACATCACTTTTTAGATTGTTTCTACATCTAGGATAAGCTCATCCTAAGAGACACATCTACGCAGGTTAAACCTAGTTCATGAGTGAATCCTCTCATTACTAGGTAGTTAAATCTGTAACACATCTCAGATTTCTCTACACCTTATCACATCAAAACTTATCAAACAAACAAGCAATTCAAAGAAGGAATTTCGGTTACATCCACCTTAAAGGTGTTAGAGATCCACGTGAAACACAATTCACCAACCATCAATCTCTCATTTCAATAAAAACTCATCATCATTTTCACACAACTTCAACAAAAAGCTTATAAACAAAATGGCCCAAACCCGATCACAGTCCAGGCAACGAGAAATAGAAAGGGAAGAAGAAGAGGAAAATCTCAATGAATTTCAAGAAGCACTTGGAGGAAATGCAGATGACGAAAACCCAAGTACTCCCACTCCTGCAACAATAGAAAGGGCTCAGCATAACCCTCTCTTTAACAGACTTTTTGACGAAATACTCAGGAGCAATGCGGATGCTCACTTCTTAAGACTCGCTCAAGAAGGAGCAAAACTCCCCTCTGACTTTGATCTTGCCCAATTAAGACAAGCATCAGAAAGACAAAGTCGCCATGAAGAGGAAAGAGGTAGAGATCCCATCAGATATAACATTCCTCGAGGTAACCCACCACCTCCTCCTCCAAATGAAATGGAGATGTTGCGGCAACAAGTCGAGAATCTCGCCCAACAGCTTCATAGTGGTGTCAAGACTAACCAATTCTCACTCAATGACATCTGTCCCTATCCTTTTGATAGGAATCTTTACATGCCACCATTTCCATGAGGATTCGAAACACCCAAATTTGAAAAATATAGAGGAAAGGGGGATCCCCGCGATCATGTCCGAGAATTTCATTCCGCTTGTCTCGAAGTAGCATATGAAGACACATACCTAATGCGCCTTTTTCCCCAAAGCTTGGGAGGAACAACCACATCATGGTTTTCTTGACTACCAGGTGGCATTAGAACATTTGAGGAACTCATCCAGAAGTTTCTAGCTCATTACTCTCATAACATTGAACGCGACATTACCATGGCTGATCTGTGCAACACTAAACAAAAACTAGGTGAACTATTCTCAGTATTCCTGCAACGATAGTGCCAAATGTCTAGCAGACGTTCTCTTCAGTTACCTAAACAAGAACTAGTGGAAATATTCATTTCCAACTTAAACGAAGAAATGGAATTTCACCTGGATGTCAAAGAAACAGACTCTTTTAATGATATGATCACCAAGGGTTTGAAATGTGAAAGGGCACTTATCAAGAAAGGACTCATCAAAATCTTTAATGAACCAAAAGATGGTCCTCGCCCACGCTTCAATAGTGATAAACCAAGCTTCTTGAATAAAAACAAGAATATCATCAATGATGGGGTTGTGGATGCTAGGACTATACAAAATGCACAACATGTGGTTCGGTTTGCAGGACAGAATCCTCCACCTTAGAACAACACAAATGGTCCTACAAATCAAGTTCGCATCACATCTCACGATGAACCAAGACCTCGTCAGCAAAAACAAAAATGCACATACACTCCCTTAGGGGAACCCATTGAAACAGTGTTGCGACAACTCATTTCTCAAAATTTGGTCACTCTACCTAAGCTATCAAACTATGAGCCTCAGGTCAAACCGGCATGGTGGAGAGATACTGAACACTGTGAATTCCATCAAGGAAGAGGACACAAGACAAGTAATTGTCACCGATTGAAAGATCTCATTCAGGATCTTATTGATCAAGGAGAAATTGAAATTGAAGGACATAACCCAAAAACAACCAATAATGATCATCTAATGTTCAAAAATCCACTTCCATCACAAGATCAAAGGGATCCTTCCACTTCCAGATGAGGCACTAATACCACTGATTATACGCAGGCTGCATATAATTACACTGTAAATCATCTATATGATGTCAATGAACAAGTTGCAACCATAACCTTCAAAAATCCCAACTCAAATTGCAATGTTGTTACACGTCGTGGCAAAGTTATCATCAAGGCAGCTCCACAAGGCACCACCTCAATCCCAAAGCAGTACAATCTTGTGGAACAATTAGACAAAACCCCTGCACTTATATCCATTTTAGAGCTTTTGCGTCTATCGCCATCTCATAAAACTATCTTGGATCAAGCACTCCAAGAAGCGTCAGTCCCCGCAAATCTAATATGGACCAATTTCAAGCCATGGTTGGAAGTCTAAAGTCATCACCTTGTCTCACTTTTTCTGAAAGTGACAACTCTTCCTTCCAACAACCACATAATGCCTCACTCCACATCGAAGGATTTATTAACCAGCATAGGATCAAGCAAGTCTTGATCGATAATGGAGCAAGCCTGAATATTTGCACACTGCAGTTGGTCACAGCATTGGGATATGCAGTCGAATCAGTGGATCCTCGTCAGAAGATCACAATCAAAGCCTATGACGATGCGGAGCGTTCATCCAAAGGAGCTGTGGTACTACCAATCCAAGTGGGCCCCGTGGTAAAGCACATCATTTGTCAGGTTCTGGACCTTCCTCTGCCATACAATCTATTGTTAGGAAGACCTTGGATACATGCCATGCAAGCCGTTCCATCTACCTACCATCAATGTATCAAGTTCCCACATAACGGTGTAGAGATCACAATTCTGGGTGACACAAATCCCTTTGCATATTGCCATAATATCAACCATCAACCAGAGATTACCGTTCCTAATAATAGAGAAGCCATTTCCTCCACATCATATATAAGTCCAGCCTCTCTTGCCAGTTTGAACACCACTATACCAAAGCAAGAAAAGCTTAAGATGAAAATAGCAGAGGAAGGTCCCGGGGAATACAACTTGATTCAACTCTTTTGTGTGGGACAAATGCCCACTTCTCCTCGAACACATGGTAAACCACAGCAGTTACTCCAGCAACCACTAAACACGCCTACATGTGCTTTGACACCTTTCATCCTTGGAAAGAGTCAAGAAGAAGAAACCCAAGATGAGGACTTAGCGGACTGGATCTATAAAGATCCCATCACCACTAATATACCGCAAGTTAGACTTCCTACAGATCAGTATGGCAAAGGTCTCCTCATTATGCAAAGAATGGGATATGATGGTCAGAGTACTTTAGGATATTGCAAACAAGGACGACATGAACCTCTGCTACCAGAATTAAAGCCCAAAGGTAATACAGGCCTAGGCTTTGAAAAAGAGATATTTCCTAAACTCAAATTCAAAGGAAAACCCACCAAACCATTATGTCAACCTACTGCAAAAAGGACACCTTTCATTATCAAAGCAGCTTCAAGCACCATCCCGACTGCCCCATCAAGGCTCACAACTCCAACACAACCATCTACAATACCAATCATCCCACCAATCAAACCAGTAATCCCATTCGCAACAGCCATTACATCCATAGTACCATTAGCAACAGCAACTGTATCAAAACCCGCAGCAGCATCTATGGTACCAGCAGTTCCCACAGAAGCCACTGAGTCAACACTGCCGATACTTCCTGTGCCAGATTTTTTTATCCCCATCAAACTTCCTGTAGCACCGATCACTACAAAGGTACATCAACCAATCACACCTGCAGTGTTTAACTCAAAAGACATCCCAGTATGGTATAGTAATCGAATGCTGGAAAGTGACTCAGAGACCGACTCACATGAGTGGGAATTTGATTCTGTACAGCTTAACACTTCAGATGAGGAAGATACATCACTACCTCCACCACGCAAAGATATACCTATTTACGGAGAAGCACAGATAAAGACCACTTGGGTTCCTGAACTGGAAACATCTTCCATAGACCCTATGTCTCATCCTATGCCTGATTCTGACAGGGAGAGTACCATTAACGACCTTCACCATAACATCTTAACCCTCACTGATACGTCTCCCGCACTTAACCTAATCGATGAAGTAATGCCCATTATCCACCCTGAACTCATCGAATGGAACCAACCAAATCCCCCATGTCTTGACCTCTTCCAAAACGATGAGGCCATCATTGACTTTTTGGAATTAAGGGATAACCTACCAAGCGGGGATCACAAAGCTGGATTTGCCATTGAACTTAATAGCGCAGCATACTTCGGGGCGGATGCCAAACCTTTCAGCTACAAAAATATAACACTAAAACATGGATCTTCTAGTGAAAACCACACTGTGGCACTATTTGATCCGACAAAAGTAAAAAGAAAGAGCGTATCCAATGGTGAAAACCTCTCTGAGGTGCCTGAGGATGAAGGGTTTGACATTCTCCCTGATAATACACAACAGGAACGATCAACGATTCTCATCGAGGAAACCAAAGAATACAATGTGGGGACTCCTGAAAATCCTCATCTCATACATCTAGCATCTCTTCTCACTCCAGAGGAACAGCCTAAGTTTATAGAGTTCTTCCAGAAGCATCAAATCAACTTTGCATGGTCATATGCAGACATGCCTGGGCTTGATCCTGATTTAGTCATCCATCACCTCACTGTCGCAGAAGGAGCCAAACCTGTCAAGCAGAAGCTTCGTAAGATGCATCCCCAGATTGCAGTGCTAGTCAAAACAGAACTCAAGAAACTCCTAGATGTTGGTTTCATTAGACCAATTGATTATGCAGAATGGATCTCCAATATTGTGCCAGTTGGCAAACCAAAAGGGGGCATCCGCATTTGTACTGAGTTCAGAGATCTAAATAAGTCCTGTCCTAAGGATGACTTCCCCCTACCAAATATCGACATCATAGTGGATCTAATAGCGGGACATGCCATGCTTTCACTCATGGATGGCTTGTCAGGATACAATCAGATAAAGATCGCACCAGAAGATCAACATAAGACAGCCTTCACATGTCCATGGGGCACATATGCTGGAATGTAATGCCTTTCGGCCTCAAGAATGCAAGAGCAACCTATCAAAGAGCAATGACCACCATCTTCCATGACATGATGCATACCATGATGGAAGATTATGTGGATGACTTACTAGCAAAATCACTCACCAAAAAAGGACATCTCCACATCTTAGATAAAATCTTTGATAGACTGGAACAATACCATGTTCGACTCAACCCAAAGAAATGTGTCTTTGGAGTAACCTCCGGGAAGCTTCTAGGATACATTGTCTCAAGTAAAGGTATTGAGGTCGACCCAGCAAAGGTTAAGGCAATCATGGACATGCCACCACCAAAGAATATCAGTCAGCTAAGGACATTACAAGGACGGCTTCAATCCATCCGAAGATTCATTGCACAACTGGCTGATAAGTGTCACCCATTCACACACCTGCTACACAAGAACATCCGCTTTCAGTGGGATGCCCGATGCCAGCAAGCATTTCAGACGCTTAAAGACTATCTCATGAATCCACCATTGTTGATCCCACCAAATCCAAGTAGACCGTTGTTACTCTATATCTCAGCAACTAGTACAGCATTGGGTGTACTACTGGCACAACATAATGCATAAGGAAAAGAATGTGTTGTTTACTACATCTCTCACACATTGGTTGGCTATGAACTCAATTACACCCCTATTGAGCGAGCTTGCCTAGCAGTAATCTTAGAAGCCACAAAATTGAGACACTATCTGTTAACACACAAGGTACAACTCATTGCAAAGATTGATCCACTCAAGTATTTACTTAACAAAGCAACATTGACAGGCCGCTTGGCTAAATGGGTGATGATTCTAAGTGAATTTGACATTGAGTATGTAGACCGTAAAGCTATCAAAGGTCAGGTTATTGCAGATCAGTTGGCCGATGCACCACTCACAGGCGATCATCCTCTTATTTCCATTTTTCCAGATGAGGAGATATTCATGATCACAGCAGCACAACCATGGAAACTATATTTTGATGGTTCATACACTAGGCACGGCTCAGGGGCAGACATTCTGTTTATCACACCTCAAGGTGATAGCATCCCGAAGTCTTACAGGCTCACATTTCCATGCACAAACAATATAGCTGAGTATGAGGCCTTGATCACAGGACTCAAGTTAGCCATCCAATGGAAATTACAAGAACTGCAAGTATATGGCGATTCCCAACTAGTCATTCGACAAGCAACTGATGAATATCAAACCAAAGATGATAAACTCATGCCATATAAGAAAATGGTGGACACTCTAAAGACATCATTTACTTCTATCACTTTTGAGCAGATACCAAGAGATCAGAATCGAGCTGCTGACGCTATGGCTACCATCGCATCTCTCCTAGATCTTCCACAGAATTCAACACGCTATGAGTTCTTGGTAGAACAGCTTTGGATCCCCGCTTATGATATCCCTGAATCTAAGATGATATGTCGCCTTGTCGGTCCTAAATCCCCATGGTACAGTGAGTTCTACACCTATCTTCGCGATCATACCCTTCCTCCCAACCAATCGAATAACCAACGTAAAACCTTCATTTGCCAAACTGCTCGATATACCATTATTGTCGAAACCCTATACCGACGCGGTCTTGATGGTACTCTCCTTCGATGTCTGGAACAAGATGAGATAACAAAGGCTTTGGAAGAGGTACATGAAGGAATTTGGGGGACTCACTCAAGTGGTCCGTCACTAGCCAAGAAACTCATGCGAGCTGGATATTATTGGCTATCTATGGAAAAGGATTCCTACTACTTTGTCAGAAAATGCAAGAAATGTCAAGTTCATGGCGACCTGATACATGCACCGGCCCAGGAACTGCAACCAATCACGACACCATGGCCTTTCTGTCAATGGGGCCTTGACCTTGTGGGTAAGATTCATCCATCTTCATCCAATGGCCATAAATTCATTATTATCGCCACCAAATATTTCACAAAGTGGATCGAAGCTGTTCCACTTACCCAAGTCACCGGCAAGCAGATTGCCTCATTCATCCTCAACTACATCATCTGCCGGTATGGTGTGCCCATGTCCATCATCACAGATAACGGTCTCCCTTTCAAAAATCAGGATGTCTGTGAACTTTGTGAGAAATTTCATATCCAACACCGCTTTTCCACCCCCTATTACCCACAAGGCAATGGTCAGGCCGAAGCATCCAATAAAAACATATTAAGAATCCTCAAAAAGACAGTCAATGATGCAGGCCGTGATTGGCATGTTCAACTAAATCCAGCGCTATGGGCATATCGAACTAGCATTCGAACCCCTACAGGTGCAACTCCTTATTCATTGGTCTATGGTGCAGAAGCTATCTTGCCTATTGAGGTCGAGATACCGTCACTACGGGCTTCCTTGCACAATCTCATTGATGATGAAGCTTACAGAGTCTCACGTCTTCGGGACTTAGAGTTACTTGATGAGAAGCGACAAGCTGCATACAACCATCTCAAAGCCTATCAGCAGTGCATGAGCAGAAGCTACAATCACCGAGTTAGACCTCGTACATTTGAGGTAGGTGATCTTGTTCTACGAGAGAATCCTCGCAACCAACCAAACCGAGAACATCAGGGCAAGTTTGAATCAAACTGGCTGGGCCCATATTTTGTCACTGCTGTGTTCAGGTCCGGGGCATATCAGTTGGCTACATCAGAAGGAGAACCGCTTGCAGATCCAATCAACAACATGCACCTCAAACGGTTTTATACCTAAGCTGTACAGAGCATCAGGCTCCCCTACATACTAGAAAATACCAAAAACATTTAGAAAAATGTCCTGAAGAAAATACAAAAACATTCAAAAAAATAAAGAAAAATCATGCATCCAAACGGTGAACAACCACTTCAGTGGCACCTTGGGTAAGTACGGTGGTGAAAACCTAGCAAACAGGCACCACTCGTAAAGGCAATGGCTCCATTATCTTTCAGACTTGTTGCGATCACATCTACTTCATACATACATCCATCCATCAACCATGGCTTTTTATTCCTCTGCAATTATGATAGTGCTCCATACATCTTGCATCCCGCTTTTTCATAGTCATGTCTAAAACTGGGGGCAATGCCTTTAACCTATTGATGGAAGTGGATTCTACATTACTGGTGATTCATTGGCAAAAACATTCAAAAAGGTCTCACAAAATCCAAAAATATTCAAAAAACGTCTCACAAAATCCAAAAACATAAAAAATAAAGCAAAAACATGGCAACACATTGTACATACTCCTCCGTACAGATGCAAAACAAACATTAACATAGTACTCACATAATGACCACTTATCAACTGACCACACAATCAACATCAACAATCAAACTATCTTCAACAAGGATGCATCCTTCCTTACCAAAACAAAGACAAGATGACATTTTCTTTGACAAGAAAATTTTGTTTACGCTATCAAATACTTGGTTGATTTATGGTCTAGTAATTTATATCAGGTTCCTATGGCATTGTTTGTGTATCTTAGACACATTATTCCGATGAAGTTCTGGGGCATGTACTAATGGTGTCTACGTGGGAAGTTCACTAAGCTATGTGATCATAGGCAAAAATACAGTCATAGATCACTACGGCTTGCTGACTACAACGTATACCTCGACCATATGAGCATGAACCATTACCAAGGATCCATATTCTTTATTCTTTATGTATATATTGTTTGTTTGCAGGTACAATTCTCTTTCTTTGGTTCCTCCTACCTCATCCAAACTAGATAAAGGTTTTATCTCTTATTACGGTATGCACTTGTCTCAGGATATGATCAGCTTAAGATCAAGGACGACGATCCAAGTCATGCATGAAAGGAGATAATCCTTGTCTGTTCTGCAAGCAATACTCAGGTCAACTTGATCCATTATATCAAGTTGCTTGTATTAACTTGCTATATCAAAATCCATGTAAGAAATACTCTAGTCATCTTGAATCTTTATGTCAAGTTGCTTGTATTTTCTTACAACATTTTAAAGCTCAATGATGAAAAATAGAGCACCATGGATCATCATTCCATCTCATTTGTATATATTGCATTCTGTTGCATTCCATCCATCCATACATTCATAAACAGCTGCATATCATTCATACATAGTAATGACAATGGATACCCTATTTTCCTCTTCTTCCATAGGAATGTAATAGGTCCTCCATTTCTTCTATCTAACATTGAACCCCCCCAACCCTCCCCATCTCGATAATCACCATCACATACCCTACATCGTGTCCCAATCAACCTAATCAAGCCACGTTCATCACCATCCATCTCTAAATAGGAGGGATTGTGTTTCCTATCCTAAGTCATCCAATAAGTCAAGAAAGTTACTCTATCTGCACAGGTACCTCGACTCACACACACCTAGACTATCAACAGATACTCTGATCAAGTATCTTCGGGTCTCAACAGGTAATCGATCATGGTAATCCTCGACTACAACAGGCATTTATCATAATGACCTAGTCTCAACGGGGTTGCCATGATTCCCCACAACCATCCATCACACGCACACACTATCAATTGATCAACCAATCAAACACAATCCAATGGACAATTACATCAATTTTCTACGTCTCAACGAGTATTTTGCTTCATATACCTTGACTTCATCGGACAATTACATCAATTGTCTAAGTCACATCAGGTCACTTTGCTTCACTTACTCAGACTTTATCATGTCCAAGCGACCAACTGACATCAACTATCACGCTTTGACTTGACTGGGGCAATTAAACCGATTGCACCAGATTGTCCAACCAATTTTGATCAATTGTATAGCATCAATGCAAACCCCACACTACATCTGCTATGTATCTCTTGCATGACCTTAGGGTACCCACTGGCTTGTTGTTTCTTCATATTCACTCCGTTTTCTCCCATTCTTTCATCATTAGTTCTAATTTCTTCTATTCTACCTCCCCTCCACTTTTCATTCTTTTTCGAGAGATCGCCCGATTTTTCAAACAAAAAAAAAAATTCGGTCCATCTCTCGAGGGGGCATACCACCCATTAAATTTACATTTTATGGGGCATTTCTTCACACCTGTTTTTCTTTCTTTGAAACGATGCGATAAACCGCACCGTCTCAAAGAGGGGCAAATGTAGTCACATAAATCTGTCCACTTAATTAAATGAATACTTAGTATTTATTTGATTATTTAACCGTCAATTAATGAATTAATTAAATTAATATTTAATTAATTCATCTTAACCCTCTTCTCCTATTAATTAAATAAATTATTCAATTTATTTGATTTAATTCACTTAACCAAATTCAGACCATTAATTAAATAAATAAATCATATTTATTTAATTAAATCTTCTCTCACATTTAAATAAATTAATATTTATTTAAATTCCTCCAAAATCGCACCTCTCACATTTAAATAAATTAACATTTATTTAAATCACCTTTATCCTCCACCCACTTGTATTTTCCTACAAATGCAAGTTGCACAATTATTTTAAATAAATAATTTATTTAAATCACCTTTATCCTCCACCCACTTGTATTTTCCTACAAAAGCAAGTTGCACAATTATTTTAAATAAATAATTTATTTAAATCACCTTTATCCTCCACCCACTTGTATTTTCCTACAAAAGCAAGTTGCACAACTATTTTAAATAAATTATTTATTTAAAATCCTATTTATCCTCACCCACTTGAAACCTTTAATGGTTTCCCTTAAAGTATTCAAACTTGATGGCTTTAAAGTCTTCAAACTTGATGGCTTCCTTCTAAAGTCTTCTTAAGACTTTAATGGTTTTCCTTAAATTCTTCAAGCCTTTAATGGTTGCCCTCAAAGTCTTCAAGCATTTTAATGCTTTATCTTCATGTTTCTCATTTAAATAAATTAATATTTATTTGAATATTTATCCAAATGCAAATTACACCATTTAATTGAAATAAATGATTTTATTTTAATTGAAAATACCAAAATTTCTCCCACTTGCATTTTCCTACAAAATCCACTTGCATGCCTAAACCCCTTCTAGAATTTTCTAATCACTTCTAAATAACCTAACCCCTTCTCTAAACTTTGTCACGTTCCTAAGAAAAAGGGAAGTCACTTCTCAAACCCTCAAAGTCTTTGATAACCATTAAAGGCTTTCAACTTTCAACCACTTAATCCCCAAAGTCTCCAATAACCATTAATGGTTACCTCAAACCCTCCCACATGGTTAAAACATTTGTTTTGACTCAACCTCTACCCAACCCAAAGGTCTCATCAGGCCATTAATGCTTTGACCATGATTATCTCTTAAACATTTGCACAAAGGTTTATCCTTGGATTAACTCTTAATCCAGTGGGTAATCTTAATTTGGACTTGACCCTTAGCCTCTAGATAACCATGAGGTCTTCTCAGGCCTTTAATGCCTCCAACCTCTTCTCTCAACCCAATCCTATGTTGACACTTGTCACCATTTTATTGGTGCCAATTATGCACATGGATCCCCAACTTTCAAACTTGGCCCTTGATTAAACCATTCAATCTTAACCCTTCATTTCCCCATTTCTTCTATAAATAGAACCCTTCTCCTCAAGCAAAAAGGAAGCATTTTAGAGTATTGTTGTTATACTGGCATTAGCATAGAGCTTTCTCATAGCATCACTATCTACACTTGCATAGCATTTGCTTATCATATTCAACCATCTTGAATCTCCATATGGCATCCATGGCTACTGCTAAAAGCTGAGAGCTACACTCATTTGGGACTTAGAGAGGAGAGGAACAAGGGAGGAGCAACTATGAGCATCTTGATTAGCTATTTTATTCTATGTTTATATGCTTTCTATTTCATGCTTAATATCTCTCTTGATATGCCTGTTTAGGATCATCTTTTGTTGCTAACACTAACGTTTGTTTCTTGTGCTCTTGTGTGTGTTGCCATCAAATAGATTTTCTAATCCTTTTTGTAGAGCATCAATATCCAAACTTGATCATGCATCACTTATCCATCACTCCAGGAGCTAAGACGATCAAGAAAAAGTTAAGAAAGATGAATCCGCATGTGGCATTATTGGTCAAAGAAAAACTAAAGAAGTTATTAGACGTCGGATTCATCCGACCTATAGACTATGCTAAATGGATCTCAAACATTGTACCAATTTCAAAACCTGACAGAAGCATCAAAATATGCACAGATTTTAGAGATGTCAACAAAGCATGCCCAAAGCATGACTTTCCTTTACCAAGCATTGACATAATTGTTATCATTAATAGACGGTTTCTCTTGCTATAATCAAATCAAGATTGCTCCAGAGGATAAAGATAAAACTGCATTCACCTATCCATGGGGAATGTATTGTTGTAGCATCATACCTTTCAGCTTGAAAAATGTAGGGGCAACTTTTCAAAGGGCCATGATGACAATATTCCACGATATGATGCATATCTTCATGGAGGATTGTGTGGATGATACACTGGCTAAATCATTCACCCAAGAAAAACATCTAGGCATATTAGATAAAATCTTTCAAAGATTGGAGCAATTCAAGGTCGGACTAAACCCTAAGAATTGTATCTTTGGGGTCACATCAGACAAATTATTAGGCTACATTGTGTCAGAAAAGGGAATTGTAGTAGATCCAGCAAAAATATAGGCTATCATGGAAATGCCACCTCCCAGGAACATTAGCCAACTCAGATCTCTACAAGGATGACTACAATCCATCAGGCGATTTATAGCTCAACTAGCAGATAAATGTCTACCATTCAATCATTTGCTTCATAAAAATATACCTTTCAGATGGGAAGACAAGTGTGCGGAATCATTTCACTAGCTCAAACAATATCTAATGAATCCACTAGTTTTGGTACCACCGATAGCATGCAAGTTTCTCATTCTCTACATATCAACAACCGAAGTATCATTGGGGGCACTGCTAGCACAAGAAGATCCGAAAGGAAAAGAATGAGCTATTTATTACATCAGCAGAACTTTAAATGGATATGAGATAAATTATACATTCATTGAGAAGGCTTGCTTAGCAGTGGTGTTTGCCTCTCAAAAGTTTCACCACTATATGCTAGACCATACAATCAAGTTGGTAGCAAAAATAGATCCTCTAAAATATTTACTCAGCAAAGAAGCTCTTATAGGGCGATTGGCTAAGTGGGTCATGATTCTCAGTGAGTTTGATATCCAATACATAGAACATCAGGCTATCAAAGGACAGGTAATTGCAAATCAACTGGTTGAAGCACAACTACCAGATCAACAACCACTTCAGGTGGAATTTCCAGACATGGATGTAGTCATTGTCACACCCAAGCAATGGACCTTGTACTTTGATGGATCATATACACAACATGGATCGGGTGATAACATCTTTTTTATCACTCCAGAAGGGAACACAATTCCAAGATCTTATAGACTGATGTTTCCATGCACCAACAACATCGTTGAATATGAAGCTCTGGTGATAGGAATCAAAATGGCAATAGAATGGAGAATCGCAGAATTAAGAGTCTATGGGGATTCTTAATTAGTTATCAATCAGATCAATGATGAATATCAGACAAAGGATGATAAGACAATTACCTACAAGAGAATGGTGGATGATTTCAAACAGTACTTTGTACACATCACCTTTGAGCAAATACCAAGATTGAACAATAGAGCTATCGATGCAATGGCCACTATTGCTTCACTTCTGCAAATTCCAGACAAATAGAGTCATTATGAGTTCCTAGTAGAGAAATTGTTTTCCCCATCCTATGATAATTCTGCATCCCAAGTCATCTATGCCCTAACCAGTTCAGATTCACCTCTATATGGGACAATCTATGATTATCTCAAAAATAATACTCTTCCACCCAAATTATCTTGCAACCAAAAACACAGCTTCATTCGGTAAGTTGCACGCTATACCTTAACCACTGACACACTTTACCATCGAGGTCTGGATGGTACTCTTCTTCGATGCCTCAATCATAATGAATCAGACTCTACCTTACATGATCTTCACAAGGGTACCTATGGTACACAATCAAGTGGTCCTACTCTCTCCAAGAAACTTCTGGGAATATGATATTGTCTGCCGACAATGGAAAAAGAGTCCTATCAATTTGCAAAGAAATGTCCTAAATACCAAATTCATGGTAATCGTATCCATGCACCACCAAAGGAGCTACAGTCGTTCACCACATATTGGCCTTTCTGTCAATGGGGACTTGATTTAGTAGGGAAAATTCATCCTTCTTCTTCAAATGGACATAAGTTCATTATCACTACAACAGAGTATTTCACAAAGTGGATTGAAGAAGTCTCGATGAGTACTGTAACTAGAAAACAAATTTCCTCATTTATTCTCAATTATCTCATTTGCAGATATGGAATTCCCAGTTCCATCATCATAGACAATGGGCATCCTTTCAATAATCAAGATATGCGAGAGCTATGTGAATGATTCAAAATCCAACATCGCTTATCCACACCGTACTACCCATAGGGAAATGGTCAAACGGAAGCATCAAATAAAACAATCCTGGAAATCCTCAAGAAAACTGTAAATGATGTGGGTAAGGATTGGCATGTACAACTCAATCTGGCACCTTGGGCATACAGGATGAGTATTCAAACACCTATAGGGGCTACACCATATTCATTGGTGTATGGTTCAGGACAAATTTTTCCTCTTGAGGTAGAAATCCCATCTCTCTGAGTATCTTTGAAGGGCCTCATACCAGATGAGGAATATCGAGTAAACATGTTGCATGAACTAGAGATTCTTGATGAAAAATGACAACATGCCTCTGACCATCTCAAGGCATACCAACAACAAATGTGCAGAAGCTATAATCACAAAGTCATCCCAAGGGATTTCAAATTCGGTCATCTCATACTAAAGGAAAATCCAAGAAATCAACAAGATCAAGAAAAGAAGGGGAAGTTTGAACCTAACTAGTTGGGTCCCTTTGTCATCATATCAACCTTCAGATCAGGGGCCTAACAGTTAACAACTTTAGAAGGGGATGTGCTCGATGAACCAACAAACAGTATCCATCTAAAGAAATTATACGCTTGAGTCATCCAATGCATGGAAAAATGAAAAAAGAAAAACAAAATAAAAAAATTAGAAAAATAAAATAAAATTTGAAATCAAATAAAAAAAGTGCAATAAAACAAGTAGTGAAAACTTGGCAACAGACGCTATTTGTGAGAGAACAACTCCTCTATCTATCAGTACTTATATCTTTTGATCAATCTAGTCTCAGCTAAAGGCCATTTCTAGAACACTTGTTCACGCAGCATTATCCCGGACATACTTAGCGTAGTCACTATCCTTGATTATCCAAAAACAGTTCTCCATATCATATCCCACCATGGCCTGGTAATCAACGTGTATATCCAAATCAAAAAATATTTGTGACAACAAACGACACGGATCCCCGCATACTAAGAAAGTTAATGTCAACAAATGCTCATCAGGATAGAAAACAAGACCATTATCAAACTGCAACTTTAACACACACATGATGGATAATTTTCTAAATTATGATTTGTTTATATATGGCATCAAGTTTTGACTATTTTGTATCTTAATTTTGAATCATTAGATCTCCTGAGCTACTCAAAAATCCATTGAGCTAGAGAAGAAATGAAGGAATGTGATTATTTTTTGGTTTTCTGTCTATGAGGCGATCATTCGCATGGTATAAATTTGTCTCGAGACATGATTGGAAACATATCATCGAAGAGATTTTCCACTTTGAACATACAAATGGTTAAGTCTTGTCTATTTTATGCAAGCAACACTCAAGTCATCTTGGTTCAATTATACCTTGATGCTTGTGTCATCTTGCAATATCAAACATCCATGTAAGTTATACTCAAGTCGTTATGATTCAATTATACCATGATGCTTGTATCAAGTTCCAACATATCAAAATATCAATGAGGACAAACAAAACAGAGCACCAACAAGTGACTACACAGGAATGGCAACGAAAAAATCAAATCATGCATTTAGTTGCATATCATTTTAAATCATGCATCTAGTTGCATATGATTTTAAATCATGCATTTAGTTACATATTATTTTAAACCTGTATCATTTTGCATTTAGTTACATATAATTTTTTAGTATCATCACATTTCACACCATTATCATTATCATACATCTCATTTTCAAGATACATCTCACATCATTATCATTATCATATATCTCATTTTCAAGATATATCTCACGAATCAAAGTAATCAATGCAATGCATCATCACATTCTCACTCATCCCATCATGAAGCATACATTCACATCATCATCAAAATCAACATTATTATCTAAGCATCAATCTCATATAAAAAACATAATGCATATCATCAATCATCATAAAAAACACATCGCATATGGATCAAAGAAAATCAATGCTATCTATATATATCTTAAAAAATCATCAAAATGTACAAGGGATATCATGTCTGTCAAAATACAATAGAGATAGGTCTCATAGGTATGACTATCTCCTAAGGCTGACAATCTGGTAGTAGATGTCCCAGCTCTTGGATTTCCACCAGGTGGATCACATCGGGAAGGCCCCGTAACACCTCTGCTCTTTGTCCTCATATGACTGCGGCTGGATCAACCGGAAGCCACTGCAGCATAGCTAGGAGCTCTGTAACCTCGAGGGACCACCTCCTCATATAGACACCTATAATACTCAACCTCCTTGGCCGAATACTATATCTCTCTCAGCGTGTCCTGAATTGGGGCACCAATCATCGCTCTCTCCAACCTATCGGCAAGGTCCTCTTCCCAACCTCAACGCTCTCTCTCTATATCTCACTCTGTGATGATCTATGTAATCTGGCATTATTACGCTAATACATGTGCCTGCAGCTCTTGCACCATGACCTGTAGCACTCTAATATGTGAATCCTTTCGATGGGTGGGTACCCTAATCTGAATAAGTATACACCTGTCCCTATCCGAGGCACTGGTGGAGGTATAACATCAGATCTCCTCCTCTGGGCAGGTTGCCTATCATCCTCTATACCACCCACCATAGCTAGAAAAACAGCTGCCCTACCAACCCCACCAACACCAAGAGTGAGACCACCTCTTCTATCTCCTCCTCTCCCTCTATCTAATCCCCCAAGTCCTCTATCTCCTCTCCCACTATAAAACAGTTAGGTCCCAGAGATAATTGAGAAGGGGGGGGTGAATCAGTTGTCTACTAATTTCAAACCAAAAACAACTTAACCAACTTAATGCTTAATACCAGTAAACCAGTTAAGTATGCCGGTAGATAGTGTTAATAGTTAATAGCTATATCGGTAAAGATTAATGCATGAGACATAAAGACAAAGTCATCAACAACACATGACACCAATATTTATACGTGGAAACCCTGTAAGGGGAAAAACCACGGTGGGAAACCTTACCCACAATCAGATGATACTACTGATAACTCAATGATGAGTGAATAATACCAAACTGGTACTGAGGGGGGGGGGGTGAATCAGTATAGACAAAATATAGTCCTAAACTGGTTTGATAGCAGACACTTCAAATGACTAGCAGACAGTGACACCAGTTTGAAACAGAGTGCAACCGATAAAGCTAAGAATGTCTGAGACAAGCATTAACTAGTTACTCACTTAGCTTTTCACTCAACTCGAGACTACACTACCATTTCACTCTTATGCATAAACAGGTAATCAGATCATTATAGCAGCTAGTTCAACATGTTTTATCGACAGGCATAAAACACAAAACCATCATATGCTTAACAGACAATAGCAAAGAATCACAAGATAAAATCATCACACGACACACATATTTTTCACATGGAAACCCGACTGGGAAAAACCACAGTGGGGATGAATACCCGCAAGTTGTTTTTGAACTCTTTAGAAGTTCACTCTGTTAGGAGCCTTGTCCAGTTAGAGACATTACAATAGGTTCTGCTAGGAACCGATCTTGTTAAAGATCACCCAGTTAAGGGATGGCTACAATACCCGGTTAAGGGTTAAACCTTGTTAAAGGTTACTTTGTTAGAGGATTTCAAGAACTCAATAGCTAAAGGATTCTAAACTCAGTAGCTTTGAATTACCCTGTTAATGGATTTTTGGCAAGTCGGTTAAGGCTACCCTATTAAGGGATTTTCCAACTATTGAGGTGGTTAGAGATCAACAAGTATTACAATGATCTGGTAACAACACTCAATGCCAATGCAGATCCGCTTAAGCTCCTCTTCACCTTCTGCACTTACACTCTGCAGGTATCACTTCTCTCCTTTTGGTCTGGCAAGAATTACATATCCCTTCTCTCGGATACACACACACAACTTTTGCCAACAACCTTAGAAAGAGACACAACATCGACCTTATAGGAAAATAGATAGGTCGGTAGCATAAACCCTAAACCCTAAACCTGTTAGGTTAAGGAATTCAAACGGGTCAATCCTGACCGTTGAGAACACTCCATTAATTGCAACAGTCTTGATCCAATCTCAAGACATTCTCCATCATCCATTTTCACTGATTTCATGGTGGCTAATAACCCATCACGCGTTATCACCATTTTACAAACTTCGCACATTCTCAAGGTAGATAGGAACAATCTCCTTCATGCAAGATCCTTCACGCGCACAAGGCTGACGTGGCAACATGATTTGTTCTTCATTACAATGTTAACTCATCACACAATGTCACCGGTTGAGCCATACAGGCTTGAAGCACATTAACCGGAAACCCTGAAGTTGAGACTACCAACTGGTAGTCATACAACGCTCCCATGTGCCGGTTCTCATAACCATATGTCGGTTCACCTTGAACAAGCACACCGCTTCACTTTGGCACATATGTCGGTTCACAATGTTATACCGGTTCTCACATATGCCGGTTCACACCTCTTCAACATATTGACATCAATGACAACATACAATGTCATTATGTCCACATACCAATTCACATAATGCCAACAATCTCCCCGTTTGGCATTGATGGCAATATACAAAGATATCTCTCTGCTTCACATCTTCTCCCCCTTTGATAACAATGTCGAAGTGGAGGCACAAGCTTCCCTATTCCATTATGTTGCTCCCCCTGAGGAGTAGCATCCTTCAACACATCAATCCTAAAGAAAGATTTGACTATGCAATACAGGACTGATGTGGAGCATATACCTTTAGTTCACCTCCTGAAGAGGCAGTACCCCTAATTCACCTCTTAAGTACATAAATGTAGTCTTTGGGAGAGGCTTGGTGAATATGTTTGCTAACTGCTCCTTACTGGAAACATGTTCCAGTGCAATCTCTTTGTTTTGAACCTTTTCCCTTAAGAAATGATACTTAAGCTCAAAGTGCTTGGTTCTAGAATGTAAAACCAGATTCTTGGAGATATTAATTGCACTAGTATTGTCACAAAATATACTTACCAGTTCAAATACAAGAGCTTTGAAGCCATTTAATACATGCTTCATCCAAATTGTCTGAGTGCAGTTCATGAAAGTTGCAACATACTCAGCTTCCACTGTAGACTGAGAGATACAACTCTTCTTCTTACTCATCCATGAGACTAGTCTATCACCGAGGAAGAATGCACCAACAGTTGTGCTCTTCCGGTCATCAACATTACTAGTCCAATCAGCATCTGTGAACACTTTCAAGTTGAAATCCTTGTTGTATGGATACCACAATCCATAGTCAACAGTTCCCTTCAGATACCTAAGAATTCGCTTGACTGCAACCAAGTGGGATTCTCTTGGACTTTTCTGGAACATTGCAGTAATTCCAACTGCATGTGCAATATCCAGTTTTCTATGCACTACATAATGCAATTTACCAATCATTGATCGGTATTCCTTTTCATCAACCAATGCAGAGTCATCCTCTTTGGATAGTTTACAACCGGTCACCATTGGTGTACCAACTGGTTTTCTATCTTCCATGCCTTCAACACTTATTTGATATATTTGGACTGAGTGATAAAGATTCCATCCTTCATCTGCTAGATCTGTAGTCCAATGAAGAACTTAATCTTCCCTATGAGTGACATTTCAAACTCTTTCTTCATCCCATCTGCAAATTCATGACTCATCTTGTCATCTCCACCAAAGATAATGTCATCAACAAATACCTCACAGATCAGGATCTGATCTCCTTCATACTTCAACTAGATATTGCTATCTTCACTTGTTCTTTCAAATCCAATCTTCACAAGATGGGAATGCAGACATTCATACCATGCCCTAGGTGCCTGCTTTAGTCCATATTGTGAGATTTTGCCAAGATCAAGAGGCAATGGAAAGCACAAATAAGAGAGAACAAAATAGATGATAAAAATAAACTGTATTCTATCAAGATGAAAAATATGATCAACTGGATCATTAAGCATTACATACAATGAATATAAGCCTTCTTATATAGGAAAGGCTATATGGATATGTGAGCACACAAACATGACATGTGGCTCAATAAGAAACAAGGGTAGGTAGGAAATAGGTGTGGGTAGGTAGGAGAAATAATATAATAGTCCACATGAGGTGGATCACCCACTGAATGTGGAGTGTAACAACAAGATCACACCATAAAAGGTGGAAATTCTCCTACACACACTATCCCAATGTGGCACAAACACCCAAGTGTCTCATACCCAAACTATTATGAAATGCATTTCCTAAGTAAACTTAAGTAAGTGTAATAATATCCAAGATGAATAATTATTTACACCAACACCCCCCCTTAAGTACAACTTAGGGGAATGCACTTAAGTCTACAATGCAACTAAGCAATGCAAGATGGGTCCCGGCTACTAGGCCATGTTAGATACCCATGTACAAATGCAAATGCATGAAAACCAATGCAATGAAATCTCTCACAAAGTGGGGAAAGAGAGAAAAACTCAATGGGAAAACACCCTCCCCAAAAAGAGAGATGAAAACATACAAGAGAACTCTCATAGAAGAATGTGAAGGACAAAACCCCATGTGAGGAAAAAGTCCCCCCCATATGAGAGAAGAAGAGAAGCTAGGAAGCCCCCCCTCAATGTGGAATCTGCACCAATGATAGAAGCTTGATGTATGAAGAAAGTGCTCCATGAACGTCGAACAACATTCCTCCCGTTAGGAAGAAACAAAACCAAAGGTGTATCCATGAAGTCTCCCCAATCATGAAGGGAAGATGTATGAAGAAAACTCATGATGAAAGGAATCTCTGAAAACTGCTCAAGTGTCCCCATGTCAATGCTGAAAGATACCCTCTCTAAAGGTGGTAAACTATGCCACACTACTGAAAAAGGCACTCCAAGATCTAGTGGAGATGGATGTATAACATGTCCCAAAGACTCACATGTCTCCTCAAAAAATAAAGAGACCTCCACCAACTGTTGTACATAAGTATCCACAATCATGTCAACCTCGAAAGAATGATCATGTAGAGAATGAACAAGAGGGTCAGAGTGTTCCCTCGCAACAATCGAAGAAGGATCATCTTCATCAAAGAGAAGATGAATGTCATCAATGATGTCTCCCAAATCTGTAATGTAGGATTCCACAAACAAACGTGCAATGTCTGTCAAGTAATCATCCCATGAATCTGAAGCTGGAAGACAATGAATATCCTGCTGCACTGAATCACATGAAGGAAAAACTGTCGCACTATCCACATCATCAGGTGCAATAGGTAATGTGATATCAATATTAGGAGATGAAATACAAGGCTCAAGAATGGGGTTACATGTGAGAATCCCCATGTTCAAGTGCCCAAAGTTCTCCTCAAAAACTGAACCATCACAAGAAGTGTGATCATCATGTGTAGAATCATCAAATGTGAAATCATCATCATCAACAAAATCTGAAAAGGAGTATAACCGAGATGCATGATCAACCACCCTAGTCACAATGATAGCTCTAGTCTCCAAGTCTCTAATGAAAACTAACTCAGGTGTGAACTCCACAACTCTCTTAGTTGTGCCATGTGTGATTTGATAGATAGAAAGGAGATTGTTTGTCAAGTGGGGTACAAACAACACATTATTGAAGGAGTTATCCCCAATGTCAATAGATCCTTTCCCAATCACATCAATGTATGTATGATTGCCCATCAATATCTGCGGCATGGTGCAAGGCTCAAATGTAGAGAACATAGACTGTGAAGATGCCATATGATGAGAAGCCCCTGAATCTAAAAGCCATCTCTCTGAATCATGACTGATAGTAGCACATAGAGCTTTTCCTTTTCTTGTTCCAAAAGAGTGAGTCTTCCCACTTGTAGAAGCCATGAATGCTTTTCCTTTTTCTTTTGAGTTTGAGGAAGTGGAAGTTGATGAATCATCCTTCTTGTAGACATTAGGTAAATCAATGTTATGCTTTTTGATGATATGTGTGAGCTCATCAATCTTCTTAGAATGGCAACGATGCTCCTCATGACCAAACTTTTTACAATAGGCACAAGTAGGTCTCTCCCTCTTTGGTGAATTATCCCTCTTGGAAGAGGATGTATCTCCTTGTTGTGGAGAGGATGATGCTTTGTCCTTAGGCTTTGATTGCCATTTCTTCTTGTTTGAGTTGTCATTTCCTTGATTTCCTTTGTTCCCTTGATTTGCCAGTAATGCTTGAGACTTAGAAGCCTTAATATTGCCCATTCTTATCAACTTAGTTTGTTCCATCATCAACATTTCATTGAAAGCATCAAATGTAGGCATTGTGTATCTTGAACGCATTGTCATTCTATGGGTTTGGAAACTAAAAACAAATGTTGCATATTATTGTGGAAGCTTGCCTATCAAGTTGAATATCAATTGAGTATCCTTCTTATCAATGCCACAATATTTGAGTTTTGCCTTCAACTCATTTGCCTTGGTGACATAATCTTGTATAGTATCAAAGTTCTTGGGATCTAAAATGGTGAGATCACTATCAATTTGATATCCCCTAATCTCATCAACTTGATCATACAAGTCTTGAAACTTTTGCCAAGCATCCTTGATTAGAGTACACTTCTCAATATGAAAAATGAGATCCTTTGATACATACTTTCTTAAGGTACCAATTGCCATGATATTTTTAGTGAGCCAATCCAAGTGGCCAACTGGATCAACCTTAGGATCAGCGGGAGCAACAATAGTTCCATCAATGTAACGAGTTAGTCCTTTTTCCATAAGTTTACTCCATGCATCAATTTTCCAAGTAGCATAATTATGAGGAGTTAAGAGAGGAAACTTAGAAGAACCCATAGCAGCAAAAAGGAAGGAACATGAGTACAAAAGCACAAGAGACACACCCCAAATTCACTCAATCAAAGTACCCCCCCAAAAAATGATGATTTTGGCACTTTATATGTAGTGTGTGCACAATATGCCACTTGCAAACAATGGCAAAGTGGACTTCTAATTTCAATTTACAACTTCTCAAAATGAGATCTAAGAGACTTCAACAAATGCTGCTAGTGATCTAAACTAAGATCCAAGCAAAATGCAAGTACCAAATAAATCAAAAATGGCCAAATACTAAAAGTACTATTTCTACTTAAAATCACTACAAACAGATGGCAGATTATGAAAGTAGATGAAAAAATATGCACTTTCAAAAAAAAATGGCACTTGAAAAGGAGTCCATATTAGCCCAAATGAAGCCTCCAAAGTTGTAAAAATTGGGATTTCATGATTTCCAAAAAACTTGTATCCGAAAATCAGAAAAATTCTACACCACTATACAGATCACAAAATTCTACCCCAAAACAAAAAAAATTGCTCGTAAAAACGAGTCTGGATGAGTGAGATATCGCTATTTGAAAATTGCCTGCAAAATTATAATTTCTGGAACATTTCCACCGCAACATCAAACTTCAAATGCCTCTAGATTTGGCCTCCGAAGTTCGATATGGATGAAACAAAAGGAAAAACTAACTTTCTTGGACCTCCTCAATCCAATGATAACCTTAGATTTGACCCATCAAGCTTCAATAAAAACCTGCAATACAAAGATCCAAAATGCAAACCCCAAATAGCATCAAATTTCTCTCAATTAGCAAACCAATGACACTCTAATGGCTCTGATACCATGTGAGATTTTTTCAAGATCAAGAGGGCAATGGAAAGCACAAATAAGAGAGAACAAAATAGATGATAGAAATAAACTGCATTCTATCAAGATGAAAAATATGATCAACTAGATCATTAAGCATTACATACAATGAATATAAGCCTTCTTATATAGGTAAGGCTATATGGATATATGAGCACACAAACATGACATGTGGCTCAATAAGAAACAAGGGTAGGTAGGAAATAGGTGTGGGTAGGTAGGAGATATAATATAATAGTCCACATGAGGTGGATCACCCACTGAATGTGGAGTGTAACAACAAGATCACACCATAAAAGGTGGAAATTCTCCTACACACAATATCCCAATGTGGCACAAACACCCAAGTGTCTCATACCCAAACTATTATGAAATGCATTTCCTAAGTAAACTTAAGTAAGTGTAATAATATCCAAGATGAATAATTATTTACACCAACACATATAGGGCTTTATGTAGCCTACATACCATGTCACTGTCTTCAGATAGGGAAAACCCATCTGGTTGCTCAATATACACCTCCTCTTCAAGTACACCATTTAGGAATGTAGATTTTACATCCATTTGATATACTTTGAAACCTTTAAAAGATGCATATGCAAGAAGCATACAGACCCCTTCCAATCTGGCTACAGGAGCAAAGGTTTCTCCATAGTCTTCTCCTTCTTCTTGAGCATATCCTTTGCATACCAATCTGGCTTTGTTTCTAATCAATGTGACATCCTCATTCAGCTTATTTCTGAAGACCCATTTGGTACCAATGACATTTTTATGCTCCGGTCTGGGTACCAAATACCATGTACCATTTTTCTCTATCTGGTCAAGTTCTTCTTCCATTGCCTTGATCTAGTCTTCATCTTTATGTGCCTCTTTAAATGATTTAGGCTCAAATTCAGAGATCATACATGAGTTTTCTCTGACCTTTCTTCTTGTAAGGATTCCTGCATCCTTATCTCCTATGATTTGATTAGGATCATGATTCGGCTTGACATGCCGAGGAATGGTCTTGATGGATTCCTCTTGCTCTTCTTCTTCATCCTCATCTCCATCAGTATCAGCATCTACATTTGTTGGTGTAGGAACACTGTTACTGATACTCGGTTTACTGACAACCGGTTCCTAGAAGGTTGCAACCGGTTCATTTACCGCTTGCTCACTCTCGGTTTCCTCAGTTTTCTTAAAGGTTTCATCAACTCTTACATTGATGCTTTCCATAATTCTTTGAGTCCTATTGTTGAAACACTTGAGAGCTTTTCTCTTGGTGGAATATCCAAGGAATATTCCCTCATCACATTTCGCATAAAACTTTCTCTGGTGTTCACTCCTCTTGATGTAACATTTGCTACCAAACACTCTAAAGTACCTAACCACAGGTGTCTTACTAGTCCAATACTCATAAGGAGTTTTATCCTTACCTTTCTTGATGAGTACCCGGTTCATTGTGTAGACTGCAGTGCTCATCACTTCTCTCCAAAAAGTGTGAGCCACCTTTCCTTGAATCAACATGGTTCTAGCTACTTCAACCACAGTCCGGGTATTCCTCTTTGCTAGGCCATTCTGCTGTGGAGTCTGGGGGGCAGACAATTGTCCCTTGATGCCATGTTCTTCACAGTACTTGTTGAATTCACTGAAAGTGAATTCCCCTCCTTGATCAGTTCTCAAGCACTTGATCCTTTAACAGCTTTCCTTCTCCACTAAAGCTCTAAAAGCTTTGAACTTTACAAAGGCTTTAGACTTGTCTTTCAAGAATGTGACCCACATCATTCTTGAGCAATCATCAGTGAGAATCATGAAGTACCTATCACCCTGCACACTTCTAGATTTCATAGGACCACACAAATCAGTATGCACAAGATCAAGCAAGTTGTCAGCAATGAAAGATTTACTTTTAAAGGTCGAGGAAGACATTTTCCCCAATTGACACTCTCTACACAAGGTATTATCCGGTTTGCTTAGCATCAGCAACCCTCTAACTGCCTTGATCTTACTAGCTTTCACAATGTTATCAAAGTTTACATGGCAGAGCCTCCTATGCCATATCCAGCTATCATCAAATTTTGCCATAAGAAATGTACTTATATTTGCATTCAAATGAAATAGGTTACCTTTGGTCTGCATGCCGATGGCCACCAATTCACCATTCTTTCCTTTGATTCTGCAAACTCCATTCTTGAATTTTAGAGTGAGGCCACTGTCATTCAGCTGGGCAACACTCAGAAGGTTGTGTCTAAGACCATCAACCCAATACACATTGTCAGCACTACTCTTTCCATTCAGAGAGATGGACCCTCTACCTTTGACCATGCATGGTGCATCATTGCCAAAGCGAACCACACCACCATCATACTCCTCCAAGGATAGAAACTTTCTCCGGTCACCAGTCATATGGTGAGAACAGCCACTGTCAATGATCCACTCATTGGAATTATCAAAATGGGAGACAAGAGCCTTCTTGTCTGACACATCTCCTTTGATAGCAACAAACACAATATCTTCATTTTCTTCATCCTTTGATTCTTCATCTGTGACACCTTCATCAACTGCCACAAAATAGTTTCTCCAGTTTCCTCCTTTGAATTTCTTGAACCTTTCTGGTTTGTCCTTGTTGTCACCATTAGGATAGTTTACAACAATATGTCCTATCTGGTTGCAAGAAAAGCATTTCAAAGGTAGCTTACCTTTGTATTTACCGGTTCCTTTTGGAAGTTTCCTAGAAAGGAAAGCTTCAAATGCCATTAGAATCTCCTCATCATCCATTTCTCTACTCTGTCTTGGTTCACCACTAGTGCTAGCTTCTTTTCCTTTTTTGGATGGTACAGTAGAAGCTTTAAAAGTTGATTCAGTCTTTTGAACACTACCATCAAAACTATTTAGCTCATAGGCTATCAACTTTGCTATGATGGAGTCTAAGGATACCTTAGTCTTGTCTATTGATCTCAGCTCCTGAATAGCAGCAACCCTTATTGCATAGACCAGCAATAGGGATCTCCGAACTTTTCTTACCACAGTGGCATCTTCTATTTTACCACCTACACTCTTGATATCTCCAACAATGGTTTTGATCCTTATTCCATACTATTGAATGCTCTCACCTTCAACCATCTACATATCTTCAAACTTCCCTCTAAGGCTTTCTTCCTTAGCCTGTTTTACATGCTCATCACCGCCATAGATATTTTCAAGAGTATCCCATACCTTTTTGGGATTTACCTTATCTTGAACATCAATAAACTCAATGTCAGATAAACTACTGATTAGGGCTTCCATGACTTGCCCATTCTCCTGCATCTCTCTCTTTTGGTCATCGGTAGGGGTACCGGTAGGAGCAACATAGACAGTCTCAACATAGCTCCAGTGTTGAGCACCCATGCTTCTATTGAATATCTTCATTCTGTCTTTCCATATACTAAAATTTTCTCTATTAAACTTTGGACCTTCCCTCTTCATCATTAGACTGGGATCTTTACCTCAAGTGGTTAAGCTTATAGCATAAAGGACCTAGAGGATGCTCTAATACCAATTAATAACTCAATGATGAGCGAATAGTACCAAACCGGTACTAAGAGGGGGGGGGTGAATCAGTATAGACAAAATATAGTCCTAAACCGGTTTGACAACAGACACTTCAAATGACTGGTAGACAGTGACACCAGTTTGAAACAGAGTGCAACCGGTAAAGCTAAGAATGTCTGAGACAAGCATTAACCGGTTACTCACTTACCTTTTCACTCAACTCGAGACTACACTACCATTTCACTCTTATGCATAAATAGCTAATCAGATCATAATAGCAGCTAGTTCAACATGTTTTATTGATAGGCATAAAACACAGAACCATCATATGCCTAACAGACAATAGCAAAGCATCGCAAGATAAAAGCATCACACATGACACACATTTTTCACGTGGAAACCCAACTAGGAAAAACCATGGTGGGGATGAATACCCACAAGCTATTTTTGAACTCTTTAGAAGTTCGCTCTATTAGGAGCCTTGTCTAGTTAGAGACATTACAATAGGTTCTGCTAGGAACTGATCCTGTTAAAGATCACCCGGTTAAGGGATGGCTACAATACCCGGTTAAGGGTTAAACCTTGTTAAAGGTTACCTTGTTAGAGGATTTCAAGAACTCAATAGCTAAAGGATTCCAAACTCAGTAGCTTTGAATTACCCTGTTAAAGGATTTTCGACAAGCTGGTTAAGGCTACCCTGTTAAGGGATTTTCCAACTGTTGAGGTGGTTAGAGATCAACAAGTATTACAATGATCTGGTAACAGCACTCAATGCCAATGCAGATCCACTTAAGCTCCTCTTCACCTTTTGCACTTACACTCTACAGGTATCACTTCTTTTCTTTTGGTCTGGCAAGAATTACGTATCCCTTCTCTTGGATACACACACACAACTTTTGCCAACAACCTCAGAAAGAGACACAACATCGACCTTATAGGAAAATAGATAGGTCGGTAGCATAAACCCTAAACCCTAAACCTGTTAAGTTAAGGAATTCAAATGGTTCAATCCTAACCGTTGAGAACACTCCATTAATTGCAACAGTCTTGATCCAATCTCAAGACATTCTCCATCGTCCATTTTCACTGATTTCATGACGGCTAATAACCCATCACATGTTATCACCATTTTACAAACTTTGCACATTCCTGAGGTAGATAGGAACAATCTCCTTCATGCAAGATCCTTCACGCGCACAAGGTTGACGTGGCAACATGATCTATTCTTCATTACAATGTTAACTCATCACACAATGTCATCGGTTGAGCCATACAGGCTTGAAGCACATCAACCGGAAACCTTGAAGTTGAGACTACCAAATGGTAGTCATACAATGCTTCCATGTGTTGGTTCTCATAACCATATGTCGGTTCACCTTGAACAAGCACACCGCTTCACTTTGGCACAAATGTCAGTTTACAGTGTTATACCGGTTCTCACATATGCCGGTTCACACCTCTTCAACATATTGACATCAATGACAACTTACAATGTCATTATGTCCACATACCGGTTCACATAATGCCAACAACTACTGCACATAGTAAGTGTACATAAATGGGGTCTGCACATGCAGAAAGGCCAACAACCTAGAGCTCACTACTCAATCACAAAATGGGAGTCATACTAACTACAGTTGGATGGTTAAATCCAATAAGAATGTACTGCACAAAATAGCATCTTTATATGCTGGATTCAGTACCGGTGTAATGCTGATATGCTTTCACAAAAACCTAGCTTCACCTTCAAATGATATTTTCATGTATAGCTCTGCTTAATCACGCATATACCTTCACATTATTCTTTTTCGCATTCCACATTCGATCTTACAAATAAGATCTTACATTTATACCATAACCTAAGACCAATTTTAGTAGGTCGGCTCTACAAGATATTACAGTAAAACATTTTGCAAACAATATAATGTCCAATGCAATAACTGATTGAACATGTCGGCTTAATGTATTTACAACAATAATTAATATTTCCATAGCGTGCCATGCTAATCTGGAAAAGATAAACCTGCCGGTGTAACCCTAGGTAACCCTGGACCTATTTGCCAGTAAAAGCAAATATGCAAATATGAATATACCAATGATCAAAACTCCAGGACAAGAAGTCCAAACGATGTCTTCGACATTACCAAGTATCTTCCACATAATTCTGAGTGTCGATGATCATTATATCTTGTCGGTGAACCATATACCAGTAACTGTGCAATAGTTACTTGCTTGTCGGTGAATGCTGTTGGATCTCCAAAGTGCTAGTGTTTTAGTATGTGTTGACATCAATGACAAAACCATACCAAAATACCAACAATCTCCCCCTTTGGCATTGATGGTAACACAAGATGGAAAAACCATCAAAGTGCCAAAATAGAAATGCCAAATACCAATAACTTACAATCTCTAAAAAGATCATAACCAGAATACAGAGAGTAATAGTCTCTCCCAAACAACAATCTCTCCCCCTGGGAGCAACATGCGTTATCCAAAGTTTCCATACCAATCTCTCAAAAGATAATGTGTTTTTCCATAGATATCTCTCCCCCTTTGATATCAAATGCCAAAGTTACAATAATACCAAGTTCATATACAAAATACCAACTACTCCCCCTGAGAAGTAGCTTCCTCATCAAAGACCAGAGTAAATTTTTTGTCTTTTAATTTTGTTGGTTGATGACAATCATCAACTGTCTAAGTCTCTACTAGTGGTGGTATGACTCCAAGCTGATCTCTGAGATATTCAAAAGTCTCCTTAGGAAAAGGTTTTGTGAAAATATCTGCAAGTTGCTCTTTAGTGTTCACATAAACCAGTTTTATCTCATTTTCTTCAACTTTTTCCCTTAGAAAATTCAGTTTGATAGAAACATGTTTTGTTTTAGAATGTAGTACTCGATTCTTAGATATATCAATTGCTATAGTGTTATCACAATATATGGTAATAGGTTCCTTTCATTTTACCTTTATGTCTTTCAACATTTGCTTAAGCCATAGTACCTGTGTACAGTTAGTTGCTGATGCAACATATTCTGATTCTGCTATTGATAAAGATGTACAACTCTGTTTCTTACTCAACTAAGAAACTAATCTCTTTCCAAGAAAGAATGCTCTGTCGGTGGTGCTTTTTCTATCATCCACATCTCCTGCCCAATTTGCATCTATGTATGCACATAATTCAAAGTTTTCATCTCTAGGATACCATAATCCAAGATTTATAGTGCCTTGTATGTACCGAAAAATCCTTTTTACTGTTGATTCATGATTTTCTCTAGGATTAATTTGAAATCTTGAAACAATACATACTACATTCATAATATCAGGTCTGGTTTGTGTTAAATACAGTAAACCTCCTATCATAGATTTGTATCTAGTTAGATTAACAGGTGTAGATTCATCCCTTTGAGATAATTTGTCATTAAGTAGTCATAGGTGTGCTTACCGGTTTAGAGTTCTCCATCCCAAATTTCTTTAGTAACTCTTTTAAGTATTTGGATTGACTCAAGAATATACCTTTGTCAGTTTGTGAAATCTGCAATCCTAAAAAGAATTTTATTTCTCCAATCATAGACATTTCAAATTCTTGCTGCATTTTAGTAGAAAATTCCTTACATAAACCATCTTCTCCTCTAAAGATTATATCATCAATAAATACTTCTATAATCAAGATGTCATCATTAGTTATTTTGTAATATAAATTGTTGTCTGCATTTCCTTTAGTAAAACTAATCTTTAAAAGATACTTATCCAATCTTGCATACCAAGCTCTTGGGGCTTGTTTCAGTCCATACAGAGCTTTCCTTAACCTGCAAACCATATCATTGTCATCTGTCAAAGAAAATCCATCAAGTTGTTCAATGTATACTTCCTCTTCAAGATCTCCATTCAAAAATGCACATTTAATATCCATTTGATAAACTTTGTAGTTCTTGTGTGCTGAAAAAGCCAAGAATAATTTGACTACCTCAATTCTAGCTACCGGTGCAAAGGTTTCATTGTAATAAACTCCTTCTTTCTGAGAATATCCCTTACATACTAGTCTTGCTTTATTTCTGACAACCTTACCATCTTCATTAAGTTTGTTTCTGAATACCCATTTGGTTCCAATTACATTTTTATTTTTAGGCCGGGGAACTAATGTCCAAGTGTTATTTTTCTCAATTTGTTCTAATTCTTCTTCCATAGCTTTAATCCAAAATTTATCTTCACATGCCTCATTAACAAATGATGGTTCTATTTGAGAAATAAGACATACCTCTTCATTTGCCAATCTTCCTCTTGTCATAACTCCTTTAAATTTATTTCCAATTATCTGATCTTCAGAATGATTCAATCTTACATATCGGGGTGTC
Source organism: Cryptomeria japonica (assembly GCF_030272615.1). NCBI lineage: Eukaryota > Viridiplantae > Streptophyta > Pinopsida > Cupressales > Cupressaceae > Cryptomeria > Cryptomeria japonica. Next base: position 197,284,343 of record NC_081408.1, read on the forward strand.
TTTGTTTGTTGTTGTTCTTTAGTTATCGGGGAATCCTCAGATGGTACCGGGGTAACTGGATCTTCATTTTGTACCAGTGGATTTGGTGTAGGTTCATTTGTCACAATTTCTATTGCCGGTTCAAAGTCTATATACCTTGAAGTTCCTCTGAATTGTTCATCAATTTTTACATTTGTACTCTCAACGATTTTCTGCAATCTCTTGTTAAAACATCTATATGCCTTGCTCTTAGATGAATAACCAAGAAATATTCCTTCATCACTTCTAGAATCAAATTTTCCAATATACTCATCTCTTCTAATATAACATTTACTTCCAAAAATTTTGAAATATTTAAGAGTAGGAGTATTACCAAACCATAGTTCATGAGGGGTCTTATCGATTTCACCTTTGATGTGAACTTTGTTGAATGTATAGACCGTTGTGATGACTGCTTCTCTCCAATACACATGTGGTAAATTTTCTTTTGATAACATACTTTTGCTACATCCAAGATAGTTATGTTTTTCCTTTCAACAAATCCATTTTGTTGTGGTGTCCGAGGTGCTGATAGCTGTCTTTTGATTCCATTCACTTCATAGAATGTATTAAAGTCCTTAGATATGAATTCTCCTCCTTGATTTGATCTTAAACATTTGATTTTCTTACCAGTTTCATTTTCAACCATTGCTTTGAATAGTTTGAACTTTCCAAGTGCTTCTGATTTTTCTCTGAGAAAAGTAACCCAACACATTCTAGAATAGTCATCAATGATTAGCATGAAATATCTATCAACTTGTAAGCTTTTAGTTCTAGCCAGACCACATAAATCAATGTGAATCAAATCAAGAGCATTATTGGATTTTTCTGGAATACTTTTGAAACTAGCTCTAACTTGTTTTCCAAATTGGCATTCCTTACATATTGTATTCTGAGGTTTGACAATTTTAGGTAGATCTCTAACTGCCTTAGAAGTACTGATCTTTACCATGCAATTAAAGTTTACATGACAGAGTCTCTTATGCCATAACCAACTTTCATCTATATGTGCAATCAAGCATGTCTTTTCACTGTTATTCAAATGAAAGATATTATCTCTAGTATGATTGCCAATTGCAATTTCCAAACTAGTTCTATTCATGATTTTGCATTTTCCATTTTTAAATTGTAACTGAAATCCTTTCTCAACTAATTGACCAACACTTAAAAGATTATGCTTTAATCCTTCAACATAGTAAACATTGTCAGTGTTATGCTTACCATCAAGAGATATTGTACCCTTACCTTTGATTGAACAGGCTTTGTCATCTCCAAATCTTACTAAACCTCCATTGTATTCTTGAAAGTTCAAGAACTTACCTTTGTCTCTTGTCATATGATGTGAGCATCTTGAGTCAATGATCCATTCATCCTTTAATTCAACTTTAGCTGCTATGGCTTGTTCTACCAGTTGAATAGTAGGTGTCGGTTGATCTTCTGTTCTAGCAACAAAAACCCATCCATTGTCTGTGGATCCTCATCAGAATCATCAATCACACCTTCATCAGCAATGTAACAAGATTTGTCTTTTTTCTTCTTAAATCTGTATCTCTGATATTCAAGATTAGGTTTGTATGTCCTTCTAGCTTCTTCTCTTAGTCTAGCATGTCTATCAGAGCATCTCAAAGCCATATGACCAATCTTATTGCAGTTAAAACATTTAAAGGGTGTTTTACCTTCATACTTACTTCCAATTGGACCTTTAGGCATTTTCCTTGCAAATAGTGGTTCAAGTTCTTCATTTTCTTTCCTGCTTTCTTCAAGTTCTATTGCATAAAAGGCTTTCCAATTAGATTTTTCAAATGATGGAGCAGATGATGTTGATGCTTTAAAGGCTAAATCTATCTTTATAGTAGCAACAGGACCAAATTCTTCAATTTCAAAAGCTGAAAGTTTCCCAATCAATGTATCCCTAATTACTGATGTATTAGGCATTGTTCTTAACTCATTTATAGCAATAACCTTCATTTTATATGCTGGCAGCAATCCTCTTAATATTTTTGAAACAATTTCATCCTCATTAAGGTTCCTCCACAACATTTAATACCCAAAACAATTTCATTTACTCTTTCCATAAAAGAAGAAATCCTTTCATCTTCTTCCATTTTCAGATGTTCATACCTGACCCAGAAGCTTTCAAGTTTAGCAATTTTGATTGTGGAATCTCCTTCATTCAGTGTTTCCAAATGATCCCAAATAGCTTTAACAGTAGACCTATCTAATAATCCCATGATTTGTTGATCTGATAATACGCTCAAAAGTGCTTCTCTTGCTTTGCAATCATTTTCCTCATCTTTAGCCAAGGTAGTTGGATTGGGCTGACCAGGTATAGCAGTAGTGTAACCTTTCTTTATAACTTCCCAGATGTCTTTGCCAATGTAAATTAGATGTGTCTTGATTCTGATCTTCCATATGCCATAGTTAATTCCGTCAGGTTTAGGATTGTCCTTCCTAAAATAATTAGTAGACATTGGATCTCCTCAAGTTGTTAAACTTCTGCAAAAGAGGACTAAGCTCTGATACCAATTGTTAGGTCCCAGAGACAACTGAGAAAGGGGGGGGTGAATCAATTGTCTACTAATTTCAAACCAAAAACAACTTAACCAACTTAATGCTTAATACCGGTAAACCAGTTAAGTATGTCGGTAGACAGTGTTAACAGTTAATAGCTATACCGATAAAGATTAATGCATGAAACATAAACACAAAGTCATCAACAACACATGACACCAATATTTGTACATGGAAACCCTGTAAGGGGAAAAATTACGGTGGGAAACCTTACCCACAATCAGATGATACTACTACAGATAGTAAGTGTACATAAATGGGGTCTACACATGCAGAAAGGCCAACAACCTAGAGCTCACTGCTCAATCACAAAATGGGAGTCACACTGACTATAGTTGGATGGTTAAATCCAATAAGAATGTACTGCACAAAATAGCATCTTCATATGCTAGATTCAGTACCGGTGTAATGTTGATATGATCTCATAAAAACATAGCTTCACCTTCAAATGATGTCTTCATGTATAGCTCTGCTTAATCTCGCATATACCTTCACATAATTCTTTTTCGCATTCCACATTCGATCTTAGAAATAAGATCTTACATTTATACCATAACCTAAGACCAATTTTAGTAGGTCGGCTCTACAAGATATTACAATAAAACATTTTACAAACAATATAATGTCTGATGCAATAACCGATTGAACATGTCGACTTAATGCATTTACAACAATAATTAATCATTTCCTTTGTGTGCCATGTTGATCTGGAAAAGATAAACCTGCCGATGTAAACCTAGGTTACCTTGGATCTATTTGTCGGTAAAAGCAAATATGCAAATATGAATATACCAATGAACAAAACTCCAGGACAAGATGTCCAAATGATGTCTTCAACATTACCAAGTGTCTTCCACATAATTCCGAGTGCCAGTGATCTTTATATCCTACCGGTGAACCATATACTATTAACTGTGCAATAGTTACTTGTTTGCTGGTGAATGTTGTTGGATCTCCAAAGTGCTAGTGTTTTAGTATGTGTCGACATCAATGACAAAACCATACCAACAAAAACCACCTCTACCTCCTCCTCCACCACCTCCTCCATCAACTCTGCCTCCCTCTCCTACCTCCTCTCCCTCCTCATCTCTTTGTCTATCTCCACCTCACCTCTATGGCTCCTCATCCTCCTCATCATCAAAAGTAGGAAACATCTCTACTGGATCAGATATATGTGCCACTGCATGTGCCACAAAGTACATTGAAAACTCCTTTGTCATCCTAGCATCCATTACTCCAACCCCATATTCCTAGATTTGTCCTGCCAGCATCATATACTCCTCAACTGTTGTTATGCTATCCAAAGTGGGTCCCCACTCCAGCACATCTTGTCATCAACAAGCATATAAACAAGCTCCTTGTGGCATCCCCTAATGTCTACCATACTACCACTGAACACGACTGTGCAAGAATCGGTCAATAATAAAAGGTGTCTGCCCAATCAAGTACCTTGACATATATACATAGGGCATATCTAGCCCGTCCTCTGCCTACACTTTGTAATCCATATATGGTCTCCAAATGACTGTATTGATATCATCAAGTGCCCTATGCCAATGCTTTAGTTTGCCCAGCTTACACTAGACAACTACACCTGTATACCCATAAACATAAGATTGCCCAACTAGCCTATCTCTATCTGCAAACGATCTTGACACAGGAATATGATCCTAGGCCCACACCTGTAACAATGTCACCCTAGCTGATAAACTACTGTAGCCTAGATATACCACCTGGTTAAGCTTTCTGTATAGATGGGCCAACATAAAGGACCCCCATGGAAACTTGCATCCCTGCATCACCATGTCCTCCAACACCAATCCCCATCACACGGCTAGTCCCTTCCACCTACAATCGAGACACAGAAACCCACCAATAAAACCTACTAATACAGATGGCAGCAGAGTGTAACCAAAATCCAAAAACTCTTGCCATGGAATCTCATAGCCACTAATCTGATCATCCTAGAATATGCGACAAAGAGCCTTTGTCCCACCCTCCTCAGTCTGCTCATATAGCAACAAGGCCCCAACTATAGGATTCCGTAGAATCCGATAACAGTCCTCTTGTGTGACTATCATCTCGCCTGTAGCCAAGTGAAAGGTGCTTGTATCACTGTGCCACCTCTCTGCCAATGTCGTCAATAAACCTCAGTTAATGATATACCGAGGCATGTCTAGTAAAGTGGACAACCCACATCTCTCAATTACATCTATGTCAGCCTATGAAAAATGGGGAATTAATGACCATGGCCTCGTAAATCGCTCTCTATAGTGGAGCACACCAAGCTCTGCCTTCAAAACAACAAGCATCCATCATCAGTTCCCAAATCTATCTAATATCAAATCAAAGTAAAATCAACTTGAAACAGTGAAGCATCTCAAGAACACATCATAAACATATTCACATCAATCCGTGAAAAAATCAAGACCCATATCGAGAAATCACAAATCAAAGACCCATATCGATAATCAAACACCCATATTGAGAAATCAAAAATCAAAGACCCATATCGAGAATCAAAGACCCATATTGAGAATAAAAAATCCATATTGAAAGCAGCATCAAAAATCCATATTGAGAAATCAAACAACATCCAGATCCATATCGAAAGTACCATCAAAGATCCATATTGCAAGCAACATCAAGATCCATATCGAAAATAAAAAATCAGGACTCATATCGCAAGCAACATCAAGATCCATATCGAAAGTAGCATCAAAGATCCATATCGCAAGCATCACCTCAAGACTTATATTGGATATCAAATCAAACTCATATCGGATATCAAATCAAACTCATGTCGGAAATCAAAAACTCATATCGAAAATCAAATTCATATCGAAAAATAACATCAAGATCCATATCAAACTCAAAATCAGGTTCCACATCAAAAATCAATCAGCTTGAAACTCCATATTAAAAATAATTCATATTGACAGTAGTAGACTCAGATCATTCTACACCAGCATATCAAAATCAGACATCATCACAAAGCAAGACTCACATTGGATCAGGAACCATAACAGAACAATCAGCAGACACATATCGGCATCTACGAAATCTACCTAATCTATTCAACTCATGATGCATTCTTCACAATCCTTTTTTCATCAATTTTGGACACTAGATGCTAAACCAGGGCTCCTAAGTGCTACACTGCCACCTATACACTAGTCTTTTTCATCAATGTGCTAGAAATACAACCCTATGTGCTAATTCTAGCCCATGCGCTAAATGGAACCTCCTAAGCGCTACCCAACCTACCCATTACGCTTTTATGCAGACCTAATGCACTAAAACACCCTATGCACTAGCCTATTCCCCATTCGCGCTACCATATGCTCCCTAGATGCTAAAACACCTAGGTTAGCCCTATGCGCTAACACTCTTATCATATGCACTAAGAAACTTAACCTATGCGCTAACCTGACAAAATATGACCCAAATTTGAAAAACGTGATCAAAATAAACAAAATCAATCAAAAACGTAGAGAGATTTCGACCACTTACTGGTGGCCTATAGGCAAAAGGTCTTCGGTGTTGCCTAATGCACTCAAACCGGTGTGAAGAATATGGATTTGACATCATCGTCAGAGCTCCAAATGTCACAATCACAAAGAGACAAGTGTGCAAATGATTTTTCCAAATCAGTTTTTACCTTTTATAAGGTAAAATCAAAAAGGTTAATAAGTGGGGCATGCATTTTCCTCACTTTTTCATTTTTTAACCTTATCAACATCATTTTTGGGAGATGAATCAATAACATACATTCAACGCAATCAATATTCTCAAATTGCAAATAATCCAAAAACGCTCATCAACTTGACAATTTTTCACTAAATCCTTGTTTCATCTCCTGAGGAGGCATCATCAATATCATTCATGAAATCTGGGGCATCATATCGACATTTCGACACATAGCATCATATTGATCAAACTTTGACAACATATCTCGCAAATTTTCTTTGAATCAACATGTGCACACACGTCACTTCAAAGAGCGGAAAAATGTAGACGTATAAATCTGACCACTTTCCTAAGTGAATATTTAATATTCATTTTAACCCCATTCTCCTTACTAAATAAATTTTCTTTAATTAATTTCTTCACATTAATCTATTTGATTAAATGAATTACTCAATTTATTTAATTAAGTTCACCTAAGCCTTTTCTAGCGTTTGATTAAATATATCACTTTATTTAATTAATTCCACTTTCTCCCTTTTTAATTAAATTGATCCTTGCAAATAAATAAATCTAATTTATTTATTAAAATATCCCACTTGTATTTATGCAAGTTGCGTCTATTTGGTTGAAATAAAGTAATTTTATTTTAAATAAAATCCTTTTTCCTCCACTTGCATTTTCCTACATCTCCCACTTGCTCCCTAAACCTCCTTCTAGATTCTTCTAATCAATTCCAATTATCCTAACTCATATCCTAATTATTGTCACATTCATAAGCAAATAGAAGTCACTTCTCAAAGCCCTCAAAGTCTTCCAAACCATTTAAGACTCTTACATAACCATTACTAGTTAACTCGACCTTCTTGCATGATTAGAGACTTTCTCTCTAACTCAACCCTCATCTAACCCAAGGGTCTCATCAAGCATTCATGGCTTTAACCTTGGTTATCCCTCTAACCCTTGCACAAGATTTTACCCCTTGGGTAAAATCTTTATCCATTGGATAACCCTAACCTAACCTTAACCCTTACCTCCTAAGGTAACCTTCATGTCTTCTCAAACATTTAATGCTTCTTTCATCTCCTCTCAAGCAACCTCTTGTTGACAATTGTCACCATTTCATTGGTGAGAATTGTAAACATGGATTACTTAACTTTCAATCCTGGCCCTTGTTAAGATTATCCAATCTTTACCATCCATTGCCCTATTTTCCCTATAAATAGAGCTCTCATTCTCTCATTTTGATATATCCAATTCTTTGTGCATCAAACTTATAGTCATTTTACTAAGCATTTTAGCCTCTTTTTGTTAAATAATCATAATAGCATTTAGAAGCATTTTAATATCATAGAATATCCATGTTAGACTAGTATATCATTGCTAGGATAATTTGCTAATCTTATTATCATCTTTATTCTAGTTTAATCATCATAATTTCAATATCATGTACATCTTAGAATGCATTCATACATATAAATCAAACATCACTCATTCTTGGAGTTGCCATTCCTAAGTCACTTTTCTCAGACCAATGGGACACCCCTTAGGAAGTTGAGTTATTTCATTATAGTTCCTATAACTTGCACCAAGAGTCTCATTGGTGTGTGGGTCTTTTGAATCCAACTTTTATGTGTTTGTCACCCTCATTCCCTGCATACAATTGTTATATCATTTTCAAATTTTGATGATAGACTATGGGTATGATTCAAAATATTGATGAAAAAATATTTTTACGATCAAATCCAAAAACTATAAAATTAATTTTATATACTGATGAAAATTTATATCTCTAAACATTTTCAAATTTTAAAACATAAATCAAATGTGTGTTTCCACTTAAAATATGATGTAAAATATTTTTTAGCTTTCAAATCAATTTTAAGGTTGAAATTCAATTTGAAGGGAAAAACATCTTTTAAAAGATTTTAAAAAAATAAAAATTTAGAAAAAGACTCAACCATGTAAAAGGTGAAAAAATTGGACAAACAAATATATTTATTTAAAGACTAAAATTTCCATGGTTCATAATGTTAGTCTAAATATTTCTCCATTCGACTATGTGAGCATTTTTCTTCATCAACCTTTAGGCTAACACTACACTATTACTTGATCCTCTTTCTTGTTCACCATGATGATTAAATATGGAGTGTGATTCATTAGATTTTCAGATCAGGCTTCATAATAACACTCCTCTTACCTAGTCATTCTAATGATGGATACTGGAATGCAATTCATCTATTTTCAGATCATACCCCTTTTACTTGTAAATCCTAAGGATGGATCATGGAATGTGGTTGATCAACTTTTAATATCACATCCCATGATCACACTGCTCTTACTAATCTGATGTGAATCATGAAATGTGATCCAAAATAGGAATAATTATACTCATATATTATAATCCAAAAATGTTCAAATATATATATATATATATATATATATATATATATATATATATATATATATATTTATTTATTTATTTATTTATTTATTTATTTATTTATTTAATGAATTATTATGTCTTTATATATAAGAGCACAAATAAAGCATTACAAACAGATCTGCATATTACAAGCTATGAAGAGAAAAACAAAATTGTGAATAAACCTACCTGCTTTTGTAGGAAGAGTACTCCAACATCCCAAACCATTGGCTTCAATACATTGTTTCAAAAGAAAATCCTCATGAGGTTTCCAAGCCCCTCGGTTAAGCCCATTCACACATTTGTTTCCTACCATTCTTGCCTATCCAATTAGTCAATGGAGGCCCTATTTCATGATTCACCCTCATGATGAGAATTATGTAAAGAATGGGGATAAATGACATCACTTGTTGGCATAGAAGACCAAGCCACATTCTCAAGAAACAAGTTATACAAATTAGGCTCCATATCCTTAGTAATTAAACCTTGGGAAGCCTTAATTCTACAACTTCTTCTCACATGAATATTATAGGTAGGACTAATAGTAATAAAACTCATGAGCAAAGGTGGAAAATTTGAATTTGAATTTGGAAATTATGATTAAGCAATACAAAATTTTATGAAAATGATTGATTAACCAATTAATTAAGAAATTTGATTTGTGAATTTTAATGAGAAATGCATTCATAAAACTCAGATCTGAAAATTACATTGAAATCTGTGCAACCCTCATGGTAAACTATAAATTAGGGTTTTGTAAATTGAACCAAAAATTTTATGTAAGTAAATTTAGCACATACAAAAAAGAACAAATATTTGATTTGAGAAGAATCCTTAAAGTGTATTAATTTTTAATTTTCAATTGCATTTGATTTGTTTCAAATATGATAAAGGACAACATTCTAAGACCATTTATCAAGAATATAACGCTCATATTATGATGGCTAAATGTAATCTTTTTAAATACATAAATTATTAAAAAAGATAAATTAGAAAATATTTAGTTACATCAATTTTATTTATTCATGCTACCTTTTAAATTTTTTTATTTTTACTAAATACAAATATTTAATTTAAATTTAAAATTTTGGAACAATTCAATTCAAACATATAACTAAAGTTTAGAAAATGATAAAGGTTGATTTGGGTTGATTATTTTGAGGTGTAATATTAGATTTCATTGAAGTGTGAATTGACTATGTAATCTAAAATAATTATACCCTATCAAATTTGACTTTACAATATTCAAAACTAAGCAATCTAAGTCTAGGTTAAATCACAACATAGTGTACATGATATTCACTTCATACGAAAGCTCACTTTTATATGTTGGTCCAAATTAAATATAATACCTAACTAGTTCCTATTTAGATCCTATTTGCACTTATTAGTTAAACTGAATTTTTTTTTCTCATTTATTATGATTGTGATATCATATATCTCACAATGTTTATATAAGAAAGGTTCTATTATAATTGATGCATCACTGATCTTTTTTATCATTGTTTCATCCAAAATCAAGTAATTTATTGCGTGCCTCTTTCTTTTAGAAGGTTATCTTGGGAGCTTGAGTCTTTATGTAACTCTTATAACCTGACCATTTTGTATTGAAAAAAGACTATTAGCTTTTACAAACACTTAAGAGGAGCTCATTAATTGATCTTGGTCATGTTTGTATTAGTCAATCCCCTAATTAAGTAGGTTAACTTAGTGGCTTGTGAACAAATATTGAAATAGTAACCAATCACACAATATGTCTCTATTTTTTTAAGTATGCAAATTCCATTATGTTAGTGAAATTGCATATGTGTTTCTTTAATGATGATGTAAGTACATGTTGGAGGCCTAGACTTTGGATGATAGCCTATTAGTCTCAATCATGTCTCAATATGTATTAAGTTTTTTCTCTTTTGTATAGTAAATAGAATTTGAATGGTTTCGTGCCTTAAGTTAGTACACAAAGGTTATGTGGAGAAACAATAGTGTGTCTTCGTGTTAAAAAATATAGTACATAAAAAATATGAAGCATGACATAAAACATGATATAAGAGATGAATTGAGAATCATAATGAGCAAAACTTAAAAAGTGAGTCAAAAGGGGTTATAGAAGATATAGAGGAACACAAAAAACATGACTTGATAGAAAAGTCAAAAATATATATATATATATGAAGCAAACAAATATATCCATTTGGCGAACATGATGGAAGTGGACACTAAGAAATATGGGGTATCATTCATTTCTACAATTTGAATAACTAGCCTTAGTCAATCTCACAAATATAGATATGAATATGAGTGTTAAATGAATTAACTAGAGATAAAATCTATCATTGTTAAAGATCCTGAATATATGAGTCAAACCTTTATACTTTGGTTAAAGAATTTCAATCCTTTACATTAAAAGAAGAAGAAAACAAAGCATACGCCACAAAAAAATTGCAAAAAAAACAACAACAGATGTTTGCGTATATATTTCTGAGACAGTGGAGACAAAAGCATGCATTCTCCTTTTTGTAATATGGCCATAGATTTCCCATCTGACACTAACATTTACAAATAAAGTCCTTATCAAGAACCCCTAGACTTGGCACTTTTACAAATAGTTTGATTCAGCAATCTTTAGAATTTCCATGCTTAGATTTCTCTTTTATAAAAACAAAGGGAGAAAAAAAAACTTAAAGCCAATGTACATGTGTCACACATTCATTTGACAATAATATCGCAAAAGGAATCTTACAAAAAAATACTAGTTCCACTAGAAGACAAAATAGTGCTATATGCACACTAAAGAGGATGTTGGAACCACTTGAAGCTATTGGCAAGACATACTAATCTTGTGGAAGATTGAACAACATGAAAATTGATTTTTTACTAACTACTAAAGTCATTAGAAATTAATTTGTACACTTGTGACATAAGATGTTGATGATGTGAAAAATATCTTCTAGCTAAGATTGATTAGATTGCAAAGCAAATTCCATTTCAATTCACTTTATCTTAAATTTCAAAAATACCTTGTGAAAAGAAACAATACACTTTGGCCATATGAAATCAAATTTTCTAAATGTCTTTATTTATATTCATTTATTGTTGAAAATAAAGCGGGAAGGATTTCGGTAAAACAAACTATCTATTCTATGGTATCCTTCATGTTTCTATCTCCCTTTCCAAATTAGAAGAATCTAAAATACCATTAATCCTTGAAAAGAATCTAATTCCTTTATAATGAAAAAATGATAACCTATGTGATGCCTCAATATTTGTTGCACATTATTATAGCTAGCAAAAATGCAATATAGATTGTAGAGACCATCGTAGTCAAAATAAGCATGGTTCAAAAAAATGTTTAACAGCTCAAATTTTGGAGCCAAATAAATTTTCCAACATCTCAATTGGAACCCTATCTTGGCATGATTCAACAATGTATCTCTCATTGTGTTATACTATCCCATGCCTTGTCCACATGTCTTAGGATGCTGCCAAGCTCATTTTCCATTAACCATCAATTAGCTTTTTTTCTTTCTTTTCTACTTTCTTACTCTCTTCCAACTCCTTCTCCAAACTGGGTACCCTAATCTTCAATTGTTCAAGTTCTTGAGATGATGAATTATCTCCTATTGATTAAGGGTGTGGCAACAATATAGTGCTCATGTTATAATGATCCCTCAACTGAAGATTTTCCTTATTAATATTGGTGATATCTTTGTCAATATTTCTCATAGGTGCTTCTCTAAACATCATTGTATTCACTATGAGTGATACAACCTTATAGGCACTATATTCTCCTAATATTTTGACAATTAGATTGCTAGTTGGTTCATTTGGGTTTTTAACAATTTGATGATTATTAGTTCTAGGGTAGACATATCAAATGACCAATGTTTCATGCTTTTGGTCAAATCTAGAGCTAGAGTACAAGTCATGAGATTGTTCATTAAAGGAAAAGATTGGATCATTAACTCATTTTATTTTAACCATGTTAAGAAAAATGTAGAGAATACATCCCAAAACCTCTAACAATAGAACCTACCTCATAGTGTTTTACCCTTATTAGGAGTCATATTTTTCAAATCTTTTTCCACTTCTGCCCACATTCTAGAATCTTCCTTCTCCCTACCCTCTATAGACACATTTTCTTGCCTCATCTCCCTATGAAACATGTCTCCTTTATTCATAAAATGGAATTGTTGAAAGCCAATTGTGACAATGAACTTCCCATCTATCATGAACTTGGAGCAAGCTAATGCCCTTACATAATCTACCACCTAATCTCCAATCATGAAATTTACAACCATTCTATCACTTGATGGGGTTTCAATAACATCCCTTGTTGGGAGACTTACTTCTTACCTAACTTCATTCAATCACTTAGCCTACAATGTCACTTTTTACAAGATACTCTATTATTGGATCCCTCCCTAGTAATAATTTTTGTAATGGCATAGTTTGTTGAAGACTTTGCGGTATAACAATGAGTCTAGAGAATAATACAAGTGAAGCAACACCACTATTTATGTAGGGGTACACCTTTAGAGGAATTTGGAACTTATAAATAAAGTCAGAAGTCCCTTGAATTCCCCAAACTCCACATCTTCAAAACATTTCGAAGGTTGCTTCATAGTTCAACAAGGTTTTGTGTCAAAAATGGAGTAAGTACTTGGAAACAAGTTCAAGGTATTAATGAAAGTCCAAACTCTATAACACTTATGTATTCCACTTTTTTGTGGGTTTTAGGGTTCTATTCGATTTACTTTTATGCATATTAAGGTAATATCTTAGTACATGTACATAAGAGAAAACAACACAAAATTGTGTGAATTGTGCGAATTTTGGTTCTTTAAGTACTTTCTAAGAGTGGCTACACCAAAAATAGTTAAAGGATAAAACCCTACAGATTTTAACTAGAACAAACCTAGAACAAACCTAGAAAATAAATATAGATCTATAGTCATAGCTCTATACCAAAACCGTAAACTTATTCCATCATAAAATAAAGATCTAATGCAGAACTCTAGATGATTCTAGTAATAAAGAAAAAATATTTTTTAAGACTTGATAATAAATAGATTCCAAATCAAGCACTGGTCATCATGTTTATTAAAATAGTCCGATGTAGAATATTCTTACATCTAACTTCCAAACATACAGTGGTCATAAACACACTAATAAACACCAAGTAAAATCATAAGAAATAGAAGAAGGCCTTAATAGACTTTAGTAATACAACACATAAGTCAGGATAATTCTAGAAATACAATGGCCCTTATGTTTATTTAAACTTGGGACGCTCCTAGATCAGGCGCCCCTAGATATGACATGCTCAGTGAACAAAAGCCCTAACCCCAAAGGTCATGCAAAATATGAGAGATATCTATACCAATGGCTACACAGATCATTGTGCCTATCACCTTGCCCAGTTTCAAGAGTATTTCAAACAAGCCTGTGTTGGTAAAAATGCCTTGCTTAGCCAAATCTTTTGACATTCTCAATTTTTCTAGCAGAGAAGATTTGAATTACACTTTAGCACAATATTATGTAGCCAACGCCCAGTTGAGCTCTTGTTCCATCATGCCTTTATATAAAACTTCCATGACCATAAATTACTAGCCAAATAAATGTTGGTACTTTGGATATGTTGATATGGTTTTGTCATTGATGTCAACACTTATCAACTCCGGTTTAACTACTGGCACCTAGAGAACTGGCAATGTTCACCGGCAAGCAAGTGACTCATGCACAATCACTAGTATCTTATCCACCGATAGGATATATTGTTCACCAGCACTTGGAATGACATGAAGAACACCTAGTTATGTCGAAGACATCATTTGGACACTTTGTCTTGGAGAATTGTTCATTGGTATATTCAAGTTTGCATATTTGCTATTACCGGTAAATAGGTCCAAAATAAGCACCGGCAGGGTTATCTATTCCAGATCACCACGACACGCTTTGGAGATGATTTATTATTGTTGTAAATGCATTAAGCCGACATATTGAATCGGATATTGCATCAGTTATTGATTTATTTGTAAATTGATTTTATTGTAATATCTTTTAGAGCTGACCTACTAAAATTGGTCTTAGGTTATGGTATATATGTAAGATCGATATGTGAAAAAGAAAAAGATTTATAAGAAGGTATATGTGAGATTAAGCAAAGCTATACATGTAGACATCATTTGAAGGTTGAAGGAAGGTTTTTGTAAAGGCAATCAGAACTACATCAGTACTTAATCCAACATATGAAGATGTTATTTTGAGTAGTACATCATTATTGGATTTAACCATCCAATTGTAGTCAGTGTGACTCCCATTTGTGTTTGAGCAGTGAGCTCTAGACGCTTGGCCTTTTTGCATATGCAGACCCCATTTGTATACACATACTATCTGCAGTAGCATCATCTAATTGTGGGTAAGGTTTCCCATCGTGGTTTTTCCCCTTACAAGGTTTTCACATACAAACATTGGTGTTATTTTTTGTGGATGTTATTGTCTTTTTGTTTCATGCATTAATCTTTACCGGTACTGTAATTAACTGATAAACTGTCTACCAGCATAAAGCTTGGTTTACCGGTATTAAGCATTAAGTTTGGATAAGTTGTTTTTGGTTTAAATTTATTTGACAGCTGATTCACCCCCCCTCTCTCAGTTGTCTCTAAAACCTAACAATTGGTATCAGAGCTTAGTTCCCTTTTGCAGAAGTTTAACAGCTTGAGGAGATCCAATGTCCTCTAACTATTTCAGGAAGGACAGTATGAAACTTGATGGAACCAACTATGGCATATGGAAGATCAGGATGGAGACACATTTGAATTGCATTGGGATGGAAATCTAGGAAGTTACAAAGAATAGCTATACTTCTCCTATTCAAGGTCAACCTAGTCCACCTAACTTGGCCAAAGATAAAGAAAATGATTGCAAAGAAAGAGAAGCACTTTTGAGCGCATTATCAAATCAACAAATCATGGGATTATCAGATAGATCTACTGCTAAAGCTATTTGGAATCATTTGGAAACACTGAATGAAGGAGATTCCACGGTCAAAATTACAAAACTTGAAAGCTTCCGAGTCAGGTATGAAAATCTGAAAATGGAAGAAGATGAAAGGATTTCTTCTTTTATGGAAAGAGTTAATGAAATTGTTTTGGGTATTAAATGTTGTGGAGGAACCTTAAGTGAAAGTGAAATTGTTTCAAAAATTTTAAGAGGATTACCACTATCATACAAAATGAAAGTTGCTGCTATAAATGAGTTAAGAACAATGCATAATGCATCAGTAACTAGAGATACATTGATTGGAAAACTTTCAGCTTTTGAAATTGAGGAATTTGGTCCTGCTGCTACTATAAAGATAGATTTAGCTTTTAAGGAATCAACATCATCTACACCATCATTTGACAAATCTGATTGGAAAGCCTTTTATGTAAGAGAACTTGAAGAAAGCGGGAAAGAAAATGAAGAACTTGAAGAACTTGAAGCACTATTTGCAAGGAAAATGCCTAAAGGTCCAGTTGGAAGTAAGTATGAAGGTAAAGCACCCTTTAAATGTTTTAACTATAATAAGATTGGTCATATGGCTTCAAGATGCCCTAATAGACATGCAAGATTAAGAGAAGAAGCTAGAAGAACATACAAGCCTAACCCTGAATATCAGAGATACAGATTTAAGAATAATAAAGACAAATCGTGTTATCATGTTGATGAAGGAGTCACTAATGATTCTAATGAGGATCCGACAGACAATGGATGGGTCTTTGTTTCTATAATAGAAGATCAACCGGCACCTACTGTTCAACAGGTAGAGTAGGCCCTGGTAGCTAAAGTTGAAGTTAAGGAAGAATGGATCATTGATTCAGGATGTTCACATCATATGACTAGAGATAAGAGTAAATTCTTATCCTTTCAAGAATATAATGGAGGTCTAGTAAGATTCGGAGATGATAAAGCTTGTTCAATCAGAGGTAAAGGTACTATATCTCTTGATGGTAAGCATAATACTGACAATGTTTACTATGTTGAAGGTTTAAAGCATAATCTACTGAGTGTTGGTCAATTACTTTAAAAAGGATTTCAGCTACAGTTCAAGAATAGGAAATGCAAAATCATGAACAAAACTGGTTTGGAATTGCAACCGGTAATCAGACTAGAGGTAACATCTTTCATTTGAATAACAATGAAAAGACATGACTAATTGCACATATTGATGAAAGTTGGCTATGGCATAAGAGACTATGTCATGTAAATTTTGATTGCATTGTGAAAATCAGTACAACTAAGGTAGTTAGAGATTTACCTAAGATTGTTAAACCACACAATCCAGTATGTAAGGAATGTCAATTTGGAAAACAAGTTAGAGCATCTTTTAGAAGTATTCCAGAAAAATCCAATAATGCTCTTGACTTAATTCATATTGATTTATGTGGTCCAGCTAGAAATAAAAGCTTACAAGGAGAGAGATATTTCATGCTAATCATTGATGACTATTATAGAATGTGTTGGGTTACTTTTCTCAGAGAAAAATCAGAAGCATTTGGGAAGTTCAAACTATTCAAAGCAATGGTAGAAAATGAAACCAATAAGAAAATCAAATGTCTGAGATCAAATCAAGGAGGTGAATTCACATCTAGGGAATTTAATACATTTTGTGAAGTGACTGGAATCAGAAGACAGTTATCAGCACCTCGGACACCACAACAAAATGGAGTTGTAGAAAGGAAAAACAAAACTATCTTAGAAGTAGCTAGAAGTATGTTACTAGAAGAAAATCTACCACATGTATATTGGAGAGAGGCAATAAGCATAGCGGTCTACACATTCAACAAAGTTCACATCAAAGAGAAACTGGTAAGACCCCTCATGAACTATGGTTTGGTATTACTCCTACTCTTAAATATTTCAGAATATTTGGAAGTAAATGCTATATTAGAAGAGATGAGAATATTGGAAAATTTGATCCTAGAAGTGATGAAGGACTATTTCTTGGTTATTCATCTAAGAGCAAGGCATATAGATGTTTTAACAAGAGACTGCAAAAAAATTTTGAGAGTACAAATGTGAAGATTGATGAACAGTTTAGAGGAACTTCAAGGTATATAGACTCTGAACCGGCAACAAAGATATTGACAAATGAGCCTACATTGAACCCACCAGTACAGAATGAAGATCCAGTTACACCGGAATCATCTAAAAATTCCACAGTAACTGAAGAACACCAGCAAACTAAGACACCCAGGTATGTAAGACTGAATCACTCTGAAAATCAGATAATTGGAAACAAGTATAAAGGAGTTATGACAAGAGGAAGACTGGAAAATTAAGAGGTATGTCTTATTTCTCAAATTGAGCCATCATAAATTAATGAGGCATGTGAAGATAAACACTGGATTAAAGCTATGGAAGAAGAATTAGAACAAATTGAGAAAAATAATACATGGACATTAGTTCCCAGGCCTAAAGATAAAAATGTAATTGGAACAAAATGGGTATTCAGAAACAAACTTAATGAAGATGGTAAGGTAATAAGAAATAAAGAAAGACTAGTGTGTAAGGGATATTCACAGAAAGAAGAAATTGATTACAATGAAACCTTTGCATTGGTATCTAGAATTGAGGCAGTCAGATTATTCTTGGCTTTTGCAGCACACAAGAACTACAAAGTATATCAAATGGATATTAAATGTGCATTTCTAAATGGAGATCTTGAAGAAGAAGTTTATATTGAGCAACTTGATGGATTTTCTTTGATAGATAACAAAGATATAGTTTGCAGGTTACAGAAAACTTTGTATGGATTGAAGCAAGCCCCAAGAGCTTGGTATGCTAGATTGGATAAATATCTTTTGAAGATTGGTTTTTCTAAAGGTAATGCTAACAGCAATTTATACTATAAAGTAACTAATGATGATATCTTGGTTGTAGAATTTTTTGTTGATGATATAATCTTTGGAGGAGAAGATAAATTATGTAAAGACTTTTCTAAAAAGATGCAGCAAGAATTTGAAATGTCTATGATTGGAGAGATTAAATTCATTTTAGGATTGCAGATTTCACAGACTGATAGTGGTATATTCTTGAGTCAATCTAATTACTTGAAGGAGTTACAAAAGAAATTTGGTATGGAAAACTCTAAACCGGTAAGCAGACTTATGACTACAACTGATAAATTATCTTTGAAGGATGAATCAGAACCTGTTAATCTGATAAGATACAAATCTATGATAGTAGGACTACTATATTTGACACAAACAAGACCTGATATTATGAATGCAATATGTATTGTTTCTAGATTTCAAAGTAATCCTAAAGAAAATCATGAATCAGCAGTAAAAAAGATTTTTCGGTACTTACAAGGTACTAAAAATCTTGGCTTATGGTATCCTAGAGATCAAAACTTTGAATTATGTGCATACACAGATGCAAACTGGACAAGAGATGTGGATGACAGAAAAAGCACCACCGGCGGAGCATTTTTTCTTGGAAACAAATTAATTTCTTGGTTGAGTAAGAAACAAAGTTGCACATCTTTATCAACAGCTGAATCAGAATATGTTGTAGCAACAACTAACTGTACACAGGTATTATGGATTAAACAAATGTTGAAGGACATAAAGGTAAAATGCAAAGAACCTATAATTATCTATTGTGATAACATAGCAGCAATTGATATATCTAAAAATCCGGTACTACATTCTAAAACCAAACATGTTTCTATCAAATTGAATTTTCTGAAAGAGAATGTTGAAGCAAAAGAAGTAAAACTAGTTTATGTGAATACTAAAGAGCAAATTGCAGATATTTTCACTAAACCTCTGCCTAAGGAGACTTTTGAATATCTCAGAGACCAGCTTGGGGTCATACCCCCACCGGTAGAGACTTAGACAGTTGATGTTTGTCATCAACCAGTAGAATTAACAAAGAAATCTTTTACTCTGGCTTTCATGAGGAAGCTACTCCTCAGGGGGAGAAGTTGGTATAATGGAGTAGTTCGTATTTTGTATTGGAACCTAGTTTTTGTATTTATTTGGCATTTGATGTCAAAGGGGGAGAGATTGATATGGAAAAACACAAGGAAAACACATATTACTCCTAAGGGGAGAGATTGATTTCTCTTTGTATCTAAATTTTGATTTCTGGTTATGATCTCTTTTGAGAGATTGTTGGTTTTTGGTATTTGGCATTTCTATTTTGGCACTTTGATGATTTTTCCATCTTGTGTTGCCATCAATGCCAAAGGGGGAGATTGTTGTATTTTAGATATGTTGATATGGTTTTGTCATTGATGTCAACACTTATCAACTCTAGTTTCTACTAGCACTTGGAGAATTGGCAATGTTTACCGGCAAGCAAGTGACTCATGCACAGTCATCGGTATATTATACACTGGCAGGATATATTGTTCACCGACACTTGGAATGACATGAAGAACACCTGGTTATGTCGAAGACATCATTTGGACACTTTGTCTTGGAGAATTGTTCATTGGTATATTCGAGTTTGCATATTTGCTATTACCGGCAAATAGGTTCGGAATAAGCACCGACAGGCTTATCTATTCTAGATCAGCACGACACACTTTGGAGATGATTTATTATTGTTGTAAATGCATTAAACTGACATGTTGAATTAGATATTGCATCGGTTATTGATTTATTTGTAAATTTCTTTTATTGTAATATCTTTTAGAGCCGACCTACTAAAATTGGTCTTAGGTTATGGTATATATGTAAAATCTTATTTGTAAGATCGATATGCAAAAAAGAAAAAGATTTATAAGAAGGTATATGCGAGATTAAGAAAAGCTATACACCCAGACATCATTTGAAGGTTGAAGGAAGGTTTTTGTAAAGGCAATCAGAACTAAACCAGTATTGAATCCATCATATGAAGATGTTATTTTGAGCAGTACATCATTATTGGATTTAACCATCCAATTGTAGTCAGTGTGACTCCCATTTGTGTTTGAGCAGTGAGCTCTAGGCGCTTGGCCTTTCTACATGTGCAGACCCCATTTGTATACACATACTATCTGCAGTAGTATCATCTGATTGTAGGTAGGGTTTCCCACTGTGGTTTTTCCCCTTACTGGGTTTCCACATACAAACATTGGTGTTATGCGTTGTGGATGGTATTGTCTTTCTATTTCATGCATTAATCTTTACCGGTACTGCAATTAACTAATAAACTGTCTACCGGCATAAAGTTTGGTTTACTGGTATTAAGCATTAAGTTTGGATAAGTTGTTTTTGGTTTAAATTTATTTGACAACTGATTCACCCCCCCCCCCCCCCCTCTCAGTTGTCTCCGGGACCTAACAATAAATTACCAGGAAACTTCCTGGAAATCGTGCAAATGTATGTGGTGTTGGATTCAAAGAAATCATTCAACTTATTATTTCACTTCAATTGACTATTCAAACACTCAATAATAAATTAGAAATAAATTTTCTTTTTATGTCTCAAAACCTTTTCACATGGCGCTCGGAATTTTTCCACATTTGAATAGAACTTGAACATTATTTTGTACACGTGAAGGATTCTGTTTTGGCTGGACATTATAATTTTCTACATTCAAAAAGCTTTTGTTTTGGCTGGATATTATTATTTTTTACATTCTGAAAGCTAATGGACATTATTATTTTCTACATTCCAACGACTTCTACACTACGTTTTTGTTTTGGCTGGGGATTATTATTTTCTACACTCAAAAAGCTTTTGTTTTGGCTGGATATTATTATTTTTTACATTCTGAAAGCTAATGGACAGTATTATGTTCTACATTCTGACAACTTCTACACTACGTTTTTGTTTTGGCTGGAGATTATTATTTTCTACACTCTAACAGCTTCTACACTCCGTTTTTGTTTTGGTTGGATATTATAATATTTTACATTATGAAGGCTTTTGTTTGGACATTATTATTTGTTCAAGTAAACAATTTTTATTGTTTATTGTTTTACTTAAGTTTAATTAGATGAACATTTTTATTAGGTATATCGATAATATTAGTCATAGAAGATATTGTTGAGTTCTACTTGAAATAAGAATTAAAGAAGAAAAAGCAATAAATATTGTTAATTGTTATTATTTTCTACATTTAGAAAGCTTTTGTTTTGGTTGGATATTATTGTTTTCTACACTCTAAAGGGTACTGTTTTGGCTGGACATTATTATTTTCTACACTCCGCTTTTGTTTTGGTTGGATATTATTATTTTCTACATTCTGAAGGATTTTTTTTTGGTTGGACATTATTATTTGTTGGAGTAAAAAGTTTCTATGGCTTATTTTTTTCTTAAGTTTACTTAGATGAACACATTTATTAGGTAGATGAATAATGTTAGTCGTAGAGGATTTTGCTAAGTTTTACTTGAACTCTACTTTCTCGAGGTTGACACACATCTCTCAAACTTGTCCATTCTTCCTAACT
Organism: Cryptomeria japonica; assembly: GCF_030272615.1. Taxonomy (NCBI): domain Eukaryota; kingdom Viridiplantae; phylum Streptophyta; class Pinopsida; order Cupressales; family Cupressaceae; genus Cryptomeria; species Cryptomeria japonica. The sequence continues at coordinate 197,306,473 of NC_081408.1, forward strand.
ACTATTTCTTATTTAAGTAGAGTCTATTATACATTGTTAATTGTTAGTTTAAAATGAGCAAATAAAATAAGAATTAACCAAAACAAAACAAAATAACAAAAACTAAATATTGAGACAAATGCACTACCCATAACACGACGATTTATGTGGTTCACCTTAATTGGCTGAATTCACGAGAAAAAGGGGAAATACTTATGTTAACCAATCTCCAATACCCCATATGTAGACTGCACACATTTATTTATACATTCATATTCAGTTAGAAACTAAGAGATGGGGATTGTGAATGGTCATGTGACCGTTGGGAATCAAATTCCCAACAATCCCCCCCTTGAAGTCCAACTGGAATAGCCATGCATTGTAACATTCCCTGCATTTCTATTTCTAATCTTACATTCCAATGAAGCCCATAGAAGATTTTAATTTTTCCAGACTCTATTCTAGCACACTTCGAATGGGTCTCCACAAATCAAACTAGAGTTAAAAATATCTTGTCCTACCACTTCACTCATTAATCCATAATCAGGAGCACCACTTTCTTTCTATTTAAAATGCATTCCTTGATTATGGTCACTTGTGCTCCCCCTTGACAGAACATCTAAAACCCTATCATCTTCCTCGGTCTTCCCCTCCTGCAGGTTGAGGTGCTCTTTATTCGCTACACAAACTTCATACACTTTGTAAAAGATACATACACTTTGTAACACCTTCACTTTCTCTATCTCTCCCTCAACCAAGTTGTTATTTGATCAATTTTGAGGTCGTTGAACAACATTACTCTTCATTATATTATGATCAAATTTGTTAATGACAGACTAGGGAAATTTGTTTAGAAGCATTCAATAGTGTAACTGTAAAGGGCAAATGAAATGCCCAAGGGAAAGAAATTAGATTAGGATGATATGAATCCAATAGCAAAAAACCATAGAGAAAACAAAGAGAAAATGTGAGAGCTCAAGTAAGGCTAGAGTATCCGGCCATTTCTTCCACTTTATACCACAACTCATGCATTTGACACTTAATACCTAAGTTTCTATGCTAAAATTGGCAATCAATAGCATCCACAACCAAAATTAGAAACTCTTTATTATACATGTCGGGTTCACAAACTTCACAAGCACCATAAGCTACAACACTCCCTACACCCCAATCATCCACCTCATCTACAAATGAACCAAAACTCTCAATCTAGCAAAGTGTCCATTTTCTTTATAGGGAAAGGCTATAGAAAGTTCCAATTTTTTTGACACTCCCCAAGAATTTTCTCTTACAATCCAAATGTCTTCTTCACCTATTGTGCAACTACCTCCACATTCTCTATTGTAATCTCTGCATAAATTGTCTACAAATAATTACCTCCACCAAAGAGCCTAGAAACATGCTTGAATTCAAAATCCGGTAATACGGTATTATGTATGGCTTGATGGAAGGCTTCTTTGTTGACAGTGACAACCTCTCCCTCAACAGAGAATTGGACCTACAACTTCGCTACTTTTATTTCCTAGAGTACAGTATTGTCTCAAAAACCTTTGCTCTCTCCTTTGTCACCTTCATCAAATGGACTTGGATGATCCAATCGATTTCCATTATACCCTGCAACACAAGAATGTTAGATTCTATTAGAAACAAGAACCAAGCCAAGATCTGATATCGGTCGTAGATCACATGCGACTCCCCAAGAAACAAATGATAAAAGATCAAAATAGTTGAATAAAGATAATTCTAATATGAGAGAAAAAATAGAGATATCTAAGAGAATTTTGGTTAAGGCTCTCACCCAACAATCACTGAACAAGTGAAGGTGAGAGTATAATGCTTATTATACAGAAATATATAAGCATATACAATCAATGGGTGAATTAAATCCTATTCCCCATAAAAAGTGGGAGTTTTTACCTTCTTGGTAAATACCAAAACATGTGGTATAAACTCCTTACATGAAGACAGGAAAGGAGTTGATAAAGTTGACATATAAGGCCAAAACAGGGTGAGAAACCCAACTACCCCATAACCCACTTAGGAAATGACAAAATAGTGGTTATGAGAGGTGGTACAACAAGCCAAAATAGGATGTGTAACTCAACTACCCATGTGAGGTGGAGAATTATACATGTAGCTGAAGTATTTCACCACGTGTCCTCATATAAACCACTCCTACTAACCTAAGCAAGCTTAAATAATATGTGTAGGAAAAAACAAATACTCCCTAACATAAGGAAAATAAAAAATATACACTAACACTCCCCTTAAGAGTAGCTTAGGTGGGTGAAAAAGATGGGTCCCAGTAAATGAGGCCATGTTAGGTATGCATGTACATAGATATCCCCTCAAAAGAAGAAGACCCTCTCATAAGAGGAATATCCCCCCCCCCCTTAAATAGAGAAAGAAATTATGATGGACTAAGAAGCCCCTCCTGAAGTAGACACCTGTTGCATCCCAAGCAAAGATTGCAGATGAAGGAACTTGCTTTCGATGAAGGGTTTGGTGAAGATGTCTGCAGTCTACTCTGATGTAGAAAAATACTTAAGATCAATGATGCCTTCCTGGATCAGCTCCAGAATGTAGTGCATATGTATCTCAATGTGTTTCATCCTTTGGTGATGAACTAGATTTCTTAAGATCTGTATAGCACTTTGATTATCACAAAAGATGATAGCAGGCTTCCTAAATGGAATACCAAACTCAGTGAGAATATTCTGAAGCCAAATAGCCTTAGTGGTGGCATTAACTACTCCTCGATAGTCAACCTTTGTTGATGAAAGAGAAATTGCAAACTACTTCTTGCTCGACCAACAAACTGGACTAGAACCAAGTGAGAAGCAATACCTTGAAGCGGACTTACGATCCTAAGAATCACCTACCCAATCTGAATCCGTATATCCCACCAAGTTAATATCCATGCTTGCTACATATAGAATTCCATTATTTTGAGTACGCTGAATGTAGTGGAGAATCTGCTTAGCTGATTTCTAATGCAACTCATGTGGCTCTTGCATGAATCTAGAGACCATGGCCACAATATATAGAATGTTTGGTCTCGTATGAGTCAAGTAGATGATACTTCCAACAAGTTGTCGGTATAAGGTGCCATCAACCAAGGGTGAAGAGAACTTAGCCTCAAGTTTGACCATAACAAAAATGGAGTAGGTGCAGGCTTACAATTAGCCATGTTAAATCTGGAGAGCATATCAAGTGCATACTTGGGTTGTCCAAGGAAGATACCTAAAGAAGATTGAGTGATCTCAATCCCCAAGAAGTAATGTAGAAGATCCAAGTCTAACATCAGAAATATATCATGTAGAGCATTTTTCACAACCTTGATGGTGGATGAGTGACTCCCTTTGGTCAACAAGTCATCAATATAGAGAACTAGAAATGTGAGTGTATCATTCTGTTGGAGAATGTAGACGTTTGGATCAAAATGGCATCAAGTGAAACCAACTGTCAGAAGGAATGAGTCCATCTTGGCATACCAAGCTAGAGGAGCCTATTTGAGGCCATAAAGAGACTTTCAAAGTCAATACACAAGTGAAGGATCCTGAACAAACCCCTGTGGCTGCTCCATGTAGATTTCCTTTTGAAAGTCGCCATGAATAAACACACTCTTCACATCCATCTGATGAACTTCCCAATGATGAGGTGTAGCTATAACAAGGACAAGTCAGATGGAATTCATCTTAGCAACTCAAGAAAAATTCTTGGAGTAATCAACCCCTGGAACTTGGGAAAAACCTTTTGCTACCAAGCGAGCCTTATACTTATCAACCTACCCTTCTATTGCAAATTTTGTTTGATATATCCACTTGCATCAAACAAGTTTCCTTCCCTTAGGAAGAGGAACTCAATCTCATGTGTTATTTCTTTCCAAAGAATTAAACTCTTCTTGCATTGTAGCATCCCACTCAGGAACACCTGAAGCTTCTCAGAAAGACTATGGCTTAGAAGCTAAATAAATAAAGAGATGTGGAGCCTACTAAAATTGTGACCTTTTTCTTCTAGTATTTGATGGATCACCAAACCAATCTCGTGCTAACTCAAATGTTTGTCAAGCCCAAAGAGGCACTAAGGCTGGAGTGTTAGGTGAAGAATCATCAACCTTTGAATGATGACTATGAGAAGAATGTGAATCTTCATCATCACTGTCACCATATGAAGTAGAGGAAGAAGACTCCTCATCAAGATTAGGAGGATTAAGATCCCCAGAAGAACTGTCATCATGATGCAATGTCTCCAATGTGATAGTGGATGGAGAAGTGGTATGAGAAGAACTAGAAGAACTCTCCTCAAAACGAACACTCCTCTCAATGAACAACTGATGTGTAGAGGGATGGGGAAGTCTATACCCTTTGACATCATCTGGATACCCAATAAATATGCAAGGCTTTCTCTGTGGATCCATAGCCTTGCATTTCTCTATTGGAATGTGGGCCCATGCAAGAGAACCAAACACTCCTCTCAATGAACAACTGATGTGTAGAGGGATGGGGAAGTCTATACCCTTTGACATCATCTAGATACCCAATAAATATGCAAGGATTTCTCTGCGAATCCATAGCCTTCCATTTCTCTACTAGAATGTGGCCCCATGCAAGAGAACCAAACACTCTAAAGTAATTAACTGTAGGTTTTAAACTAGTCCAAGCTTGACAAGGAGTTACCCCCTTCACAATTTTGTGAGGAACTCAGTTCTAGATGTAAAATGCACAGTTGATGGCCTTTTCCCAATACTGAGGTGCCAAAGACTTGGAGTGAATCATATAATTTTCCATCTCTTTCAAAGACCTATTCTTGCGTTCTACAAAACCATTTTGTTGAGGACTATATGGAACTGTGTGTTGCATGTTGATACCTTATGAAGCCCAAAATTGTTCAAACTGATTATTGACATATTCACCCCCATTATCTGTACACATAATCTTGATGAACTTCCCAAATTGTTTCTCTGCAAAAGCTTTAAAATCTATAAAATTCTCAAATACCTCAGACTTTTGTTTGAGAAAGTAAACCCATGTATATTTGGAAAAGTCATCAATAAATGTCAAGACATATCTAGCCCTGCTGAAAGATGGTTCTGGAAATGGTCCTACCAAGTCACTATGTAAAAAATCCAATAGCTATGTAGCTCTCCATGATTTGCCTTTATCATACTTCTCCTTAGGATTCTTACCAAGAATACATCCTTGGTAAACTCCATCAGAAAATCAAATAGAAGGCAACATTGAAACCATGTCATATTGACTGAGTTGTTGCAAGTAATGGTAGTTCAAGTGGCCAAATCGTTGATGCCACAAACAACTCACCTCATCTGCATGAGTGAGTAAAACTATCAAAGGAAAGTCTAGAACAAATTGAGAAAACTGATATAATCTAGAATGATGATCTGCTTTTCCCACAACAACAGTAGACCCATTATGCATTTCACTGATTACCACTATATCTGGTGTGAACTCAACTCTCTTGCCTGAACCAGTGTGAGTGATTTGATAAATAGATAGGAGATTAGTTGATAAAGATGGAACACAAAGGACATCTTAAAATGTTCCTTCGCCCACATCAACAGATCCTCTCCCATGCACTTCAACAAGAGTGTCATCACCCATTAGTATGGTAGGCATAGAACATGGCTCTAAAGAGGTGAAATCATCTTTTGAAGAAGCCATGTGGTGTGAAGAACCCAAGTCAATTATCCAAGAACTAGGGCCTTACCCTTTCCTTTTCTCTTTCTCTTATCAATGTCCTTAGAAGATCCTTCTGAGAACTTTGTTTGACTGAATCAGGAACCTTGATATTATTCTTTTCAAGAAGATTTGAAAGGTGATCAATTTGTTTCTTTAAAAACTTATGTTCATCATGACCAAGCCTCTTACAATAAGAACACTTGACCTTCTCCTTCTTAGTTTGTTCACCTTTTGATGAAGAGGTTTGATTATCTTCTTTTCAAGTAGCATATTTTTTATCTTTCTTCTTCTCTCCTTTGTTCTTTTGTTTCTTATCTTGCTTACTAGACCCTTTCTATTCTTTTGTACCTTGATTTATAGCTAAGGCATGTGACTTAGAGGGTTTTATTGTACCCATTTGAACCAATTTGTATTTCTCCCTAGTGAGTTATGCAACAAATTCATCTAGAGAAAGTATTTTGAATGTGGTACCTAGGGCACATTTTATAGCATAGAATGTAGAAACAAACACTGAATAGTTAGGACCAAGCTTAGAAACAATACTCTAGATCAGTTTCTTATCATCTTTCTCAGTTCCACACTATTCCAATTGCAATCTTACAGACTTAAGTTTAGTGAAGAAGTCTTATATAGTCTCAAAATTGGTTGGATTCAACCCTATGAGTTCATTCTCCAACTAATAACCTCTTAGCTCATCCTGCTTACAAAAGAGTTTTTCCAAAGTGGTCCACACTGCATTTGGTGTAGTGGTAGATTCAATGTGAAAAAGAAGGTCAGGAGAGACTGACATAAAAGTAAAAGTCACTTTTGACTTTCTCAAGACTTTTGGATACTCTGGAAATGCTTATCAAGCTTCCAATATTACCAAAATGTTGCATTCACCTAGATATCAAGGAACACATATAGTAATAAACCAGATTTAACTAGAAGATATTTTCCTTTAAATTGTTCTAATTCTCCAGGTCACACGAGAATGCAGGAGAAGAGCATACTTGGTTTTTAAGGAAAATATTATCTATCTAAAAGTATCAAATCTCTAAAACAAATCAAAAAACACAATGAGGTATAATAGACAACATGGCTCTAATACCATGTTAGATTCTGCAAGAAGCAAGAAGCAAGAAGCAAGCCAAGATCTGATGTCGATCGTAGATCACATGCAACCACTAGTAGAAATATAGCCAATAAATGACTACGTGACCAAAAATTTTAGTGACGAGACCAAATTCTAGTAATTTTTTACAAGAAAGCTATGAATGACTAAATAAATGACTAATTTGGTCATCGGGTGAGATCACATAAATAAAAATGACTAAATAAATGACCAATTTGATAGATTATAGATAAATTCTAAATAAATGACTAGATAATTGTTTGGCTCTTCTCTTAAAAAAAATTAGGTACTTGTGGAAATGATATAAAAAATTGATCCTAATATTTTTGTTTGTAAATTATTTATTATTTAAATATTATTTTTATTTATAGATAATAAATTATTTTATTAGCAGATGTATTATATTCTATCTTTTTATTTTTATTTAAAATATAATAAGAGTAAAAGTATAACAATTTTAGTTGGATTTAAAACAATTTTTAAGACAAAATATATATTTTACTTTAAATATTTAATTTATTCTTTATATCATCTTAAATTAAAAATTAAAAATGTTCTAATTATATATATATATATATATATATATATACATCTTATTGTCTATCAAAATTGCATTATATTTTTTATTGCAGATTACCCCTTTTTTATTGTCACCCATTTTTCATCTATCTAGATTAAAAATAGCCTATATAGATTTCAAGGTCATAATTGAAATTTTAAATGGTTTTGAATTCTTTAAAGAATAAATAAAAAAATTACCTCCAAAGCCTAAGACCTCCAAAGGCTAATTTATTTCCAAAAAAAAAAGACTCTCGCCAAGGACAAAATTAGCGCGAAATCAAAATTTCAATTGATAGTCGAAGTAAGAGGATCTATGGAAACCATACCAATGAATGGAATGTTGTTCATTGTAATCAAGACTTTGCTGTGGAAAAATAAGGAAATTAGAAAGTGGTCTTTATCTACACTTTGCAGATTGTGCACGATAGAAGAAGACCAAAGGAACACATTGACAAACACAGGTATCATACATTTCTGTGTTTTTGAATTATAAAACTTTGAATAAATTTTTTGTATCTTTTGCTTGTATGCAATATGAAATTTTTGTATCAGATAAACTACCCACCTAGAGAGGAGATTGATCATTGGCATGCCCTCCTATATCACTTCGGTTCCCTTGAATTCAATCTATGAAGGGAGTCAAGGTCTTGGGAGAGAGGAATCAAGGAAGGATCTTTGAATCCACCCACCCCTATCCATAGTCAATAGTAGGTCAACAACAAACCCCAAAAATAATACCACCATAAAAATAATAGTAATTGCTCATTTATGTTTTCTCTTTATCTAACCATGACATGAAATAGCTATATAGCCATGAATACCCTTGTTATTGACAAGAAGAACCATTATATCTACAGTTTATGCAGACTCTATTTCTATGTGTTAGACTATCCTTTGGGCCACTATCTTGGTATGTATGACTCTTTATGTAAATATCAAACTCTTACTTAATTCTAGAAACTTTAGTGTGCTGGTCTCTTTGGGTTTGACAATGCTGCTCTTTAAGGTTGAGAATCCCTTATGACTTTGCACTGTTATTTTGTGCCTTGATTGCAAATAGTTGTCCTTTGCTATTGTCATTTTGGCTTCACAACTGTAAGATTACTAATAATCTTTTTTCCTAATGACTATTTCAATCTGTATTCTTATGGCATTGTTGCTCAATCTTGCTCCAGATTGGTCTAGTCCACCCTTCAAACAAAGAGACCTTACTAAAACATTCATATTAAAAATCAATAGACAATCTCTGTTGTTTACAACTATTCAATAACAGTGATTGAATACTTTTATCTTCTAAACCTTTTAGACTTGTAAATCAATATAACATTATTACCATGATTATATTGCTTGTCCCTCTTGAGCAATCAGCTTAACTGCCCTTGTATGCACTGCAATAGATATCTATTTTATGCCTTTAGCTATTTTTCTCTTTAGTTGTGATGTCCATTGTAGGTGCTTTAGGTCTAGACCTTCATTACTTGATCATTGACTCTTCTCTTCAATGTTTTGAGTGTCTTTGATCATACCTAAGTGTGTGATGCTCTATGACCTCTATTCTATAAAGATAATGATCTCCTTCTTCTTGCTAACTGAGTGTTCTTATCTTTGATATCTTGAATACTAGTACTATGTCTCGTGGGGCTAAGTTCTTATTTTAAATCATTAAATAAATCTCCCTTATGACCCTTCTATGGCTGCTCTTACTATCTTAATGGTTGTAACTCTGTCCTAATACTGTCCTAACCTTGTCTAGACCTTGAGTAGACTTGATCATGACCTCATATATCTCTTTTGTCACCACTGGGTCTGTCTTGGAAGGATGATAATGACAGTCATAATAGGACTGCATGTGACCCTTGTAAATTTTAATGGTCTTTGGAAGCTCGTTGATGGTGGCTTTGTGTTTCTTGGAATCTCTATTGCTCCTTTGGGTAGATGACTGTTATGAGTGTATTTGCCTTGCCCTTTGAGCTTTAATTGCTCTGTGTCTCAAGACTTTTTTATTACTACCATTCCTCTTGGGTTGTTCATATCATGGTTTAACAAAGACTATCATTAAATTCATTATGATCTTTGAGCCTTAAGCTCTATCACATTGATGTTTGGCTGTCATTTTGAATTTATGTCTACTAACAAGATCTTGGATCAATATTCTCATATCTTTTCATTGACTTTTAACAATAAGGATTATCATTTAATGCCCCTAGATGCTACCTATTGATGACTGTCAAAACTGATTTTGATTGCTTCTTTGTGCTTAAACTATGTTACTCTACAACATTATTTTTGAGGGAGGAAACTCTTCAAACCATCATAACTGATATTTATCTTTTCTCCCTATTTTGTATAGTTGCTTTGTAGTTGTGATCATTCATCATGCTGCCGCCCCATGTAATAATGAATTGATTGCCTTGATTCTTATGTGAAGCATAACTGCATTTTTTGTATGTTGCCATGTGACTATGATATGTCTCCTTTATACTTTGTAGCTTTCCATCATGTCTATCATAGAAAGTCTATGTATGATCTCTGTCACTGATTTTGTGTCATTTAAGAATTAATCTCTCCATATTTTGAAATTGTAATATTTGTCGATGCAACTAATTTATGGAATCTCTGCATTTTTTTACAAATTTAGATGAATTAATCAAGTTTGACACAAATTGTGTCAAGAATGAAAGTAATAGTTAAGGGATGGAATTAATTTAACATACATAGAATAGTCATCAAGAATATTCGCATTCCCCAAAATGTACAATCTATTGATAAGTGCTCTCCTGTGTTAAACAAAAATCATTATATCTATTCAATATCCAACTATACTTTCCAATCTCTACCACTTCTTTCACTTAACAATTGTAGTAGTAGTTCCCAAGTGCAATGACCTTTGTATCTCCAATGTAGATGTGTAGTTTTCAAATTTTGCCACATTTGCTTTTATAATTTGGTTAATGCTTTTTGGTGTAATTTTTGGATACTGAAAACCTTTTGGGAAAGAAAGAAAATTGTGAACAAAGAGCCCATAAAAACTACCCATGTACAAAAAATGTCATGCAGCCACCCAAGGGATGTGATTTAACATGACTAATTACATGAAACAAAAGCATGAAAATATTGTGAATGGTTCAAATCGCGTACCATCCCAAGGAGGAGAAAACGGTGAAGTGATTTTCTCATTGTTGTCAGACACTCTACAAGCAGGAACCCCAGTTTCAAATGAACGAACTGCCATTCTTGCACTAATGACACCGTAATTTGAATCTTGTCCAGCTATGGGATTATACCTTCCCTGCACCACATCTTCAGCTACAATTTTTAAGAATGATGGAAAGACTTGAAAACATCATCTTGTTTATATTTTTCGATAAGCCTTTCCTGAAGCTAAGGATTAGAAGTAACCATAAGAAGCTCTTTCTTTATGTCAATAAACACGTCGTCCATTTCTATATCTTTTGTGTCCTCGGCGCGATAAGTCCATAGCTTAAATAAAGTATCGTTATAACCATCCCAGTTGATTTTGCAGGTCCCCTGAAAATTTTTGCAGTACACTCCACAGCTACTTTACAACACAATTCCTACATAATTTTTTCACTGTTACAATCTCTGCATATTTGCCTATTAAGATCCTTGAGTGACTGTAGATTTTCTATGATTTTCTCAAAAACAATATCCTTCAAAAGGTTTGAGGAAATACTCTTCAGCAACATCATTTTCTTGAGCTTAAAATTTTGATTTGAAAGTAGGAAGAGCTCTGATGAGTCCAAAAATAATCCAATCCTCATTGCAGTGCCTGATAACATACTCTAAAATCCACTCTGTACTTTTCTTGTCGCTTCCATTTCAAGAGCGACCATCAAACATTTGGAATTGCCCTATAAAGTGCATAGCTTTCATCTGCTTTCTATATCTTTCATGTCCTCAACACAATAAGTCCATAGCTTATAGAAAGCATCGTTATAACCATCTCAGTTGATTTTGCAGGTCCCCTGAAAATTTTTACAGTACACTCCACAGCTACTTTGGAACACAATTCCTACATAATTTTTTTACTGTTAGAATCTCTGCATATTTCCCTGCTAAGATCCTTGAGCAACTATAGAGTTTCTATGGTTTTTTGGCAAATGATGCCCTTTGAAAGGTCTGAGGAAATACTCTTTAGCAGCATTATTTTCTTGAGCTTAAAATTTTGATTTGAAGGCAGGAAGAGCTCTGGTGAGTCCAGAAATAATGCAATCCTCATTATAGTGCCTGATAACGTACTCTAAAATCCACTCTACACTTTTCTTGTCACTTTTGATTTCAGAAGGAGAGGCCATCAAACATTTGGAAGCATCATGTCAAGTGCATAGCTTTCTTCTTCTTTCTATATCTTTTGTGTCCTTGGTGCTATAAGTCCATAGCTTACATAAAGCATTGTTATAACCATCCTAGTTGATTTTGCAGGTCCCCTGAAATTTTTTGTAGTACAAGTCCACGACTACTTTGCAATACAATTCCTGCATAAATGTTTTACTATTAAAATCTATGCATATTTGCCTGTTAAGATCCTTGAGTGACTTTAAAGTTTCTATGGTTTTCTCAGAAATGATACCCTTCAAAAGGTCTAAGGAAATACTCTTCAGCTACATCATTTTCTTAAGCTTAAAATTTTCATTTGAAAATAGGAAGAGCTCTGATGAGTCCACAAATAATCCAATCCTCATTGCAGTGCCTGATAACATACTCTAAAATCCACTTTACACTTTTCTTATCACTTTTGATTTCAGAAGGAGCATAATCAAACATTTTGAAGTGCCCTGTAAAGTGCATAACTTTCATTTTCTTTCTATATCTTCTATGTCCTCGGCGCGATAAGTCCATTGGTTATAGAAAGCATTGTTATAATCATCCCAGATTATTTTGCAGGTCCCCTGAAATTTTTTACAATACACTCCACAGCTACTTTGCAACACAATTCCTGCATAAATTTTTTACTGTTAGATCTCTGCATATTTGCTTGTTAAGATCCTTGAGAGACAATAGATTTTCTACAGTTTTCTCATAAATGATGCCCTTCGAAAGGTCTGAGGAAATACTCTTCAACAACATCATTTTCTTGAGCTTAAAATTTTCATTTGAAAGCAGGAAGAGCTTTGATGTGTCCAGAAATAATCCAATCCTCTTTGCACTTCCTGATAACATATTCTAAAATCCACTCTGCACTTTTCTTGTCACTTCCGATTTCAGAAGGAGTGGCCATTAAACATTTGGAAGTTCCTTGTAAATTCCATAGCTTTCGTCTCCTTTCCATTAGTCATCCACAAAAGCCAGATATGGAGTTATAATTGTTGGCATATGCACACTCCAATGAGACATTGTATGTGATTGAAGGTTTTTTCATTGATGGCAACCTTGCAATCCTATGGCACTGGCAAGACATTATATCGGCAAAGCATTACACCGACAAGATAGTGCACCGGCATCAGCAGATCACACTCTACACCGGCACTCAGGACACCGGCACCGACACAGAAGAAAACATGTATAACGGCACAGAGGCCAACAAGATTTTTGTTATGTAATATTTTGTTTATTATTGTAAGCCGACTTGGAAAATTGTAGAATGACTCTTATATATAAAGGAGATCATTGTAGACATTTGTAGAAGTGATGTGAAAGCATAAAGAAAAATATTAGGCAGACCTAATGTGCGAAATATAGGTCAAGGGTATATGTAAAGAATAGAGCAGGAACCGGTACTGAATCTAGCATTCGAAATGCTATTGTAAAGCAGTACAAGTCATTGGATTAGTATAATCCTTATTGTAAGTCAGTGTGACTTCCCATTGAGCAGTGAGCTCTAGGCAGTTGGCCTTCCTGCATGTGCAGGCCCCTATTGTACGTAATATTCTCTTATTGGCCAGTGAGTGAATATTGTGGGTCACAAATCCCACCAAGGTTTTTCCCACATCGAGTTTCCTCGTTAAACATCTTGTGTTATGGTGTACTTTTCATGTGGATGTTCTTGATTTTGTTTATTGCATTATTTCTTGCATACCGGTACACTGTTATATTATGTTCTGTATGTTTTAACTTAAGGAATTCTTATTATCGGTTAGATACTGATTCACCCCCCCCCCCCCTCTCAGTATCTGTGGGACCCCTAACAATTGGTATCAGAGCCTGGTCCTCTATTTTTAGAAGCCTAACAACTTGAGGAAGATCTTGACATCGGTAAAGATGGAAAATCTGATGAAGCAATTTGAAGGAGCTCTTATAGACTATGATGCAAAAAAATTGAAAAATATCAAATTAGAAGATGATTTAAGAGCTGCTTAGGATATCATTCAGGCACTTCAAGAAAATTTTATTGTTGTAAGAAATAAGAGAAGAGAACTTTGTGAAAAACTGCAAAATGAGAATGATGAAAAGGAATCACTTAATGATATGATAAGCAAGTTGAAACAAGAGATCATGACAACAAAAAATGAAATGCAGGATATGACTATGAGATTTTGCAAAGAGATTGAGGATAGGAAGAAGAATGAAGAAGAATTGACCAGAAGACTAAATGATGCAGCAAATGAGAACACAAGACTTAGCTATGAAAATGACATGTTGAAGACAGATCTGATGCATACTCAGAATGACTCAAATGAACTGATGAGACAAAAAGAAATCTTGGAAAGAGAACTGGAAACTCCAAATCAACACAAGGAAAAATTCAAGAAAAGCTCAGAGGAACTTGGTACCTTGCTGAAGAATCAAAAACCTAAAGGTGACACTTATGGAATGGGCTTTGAAGTTGGTGAAAGCTCTGGTACTACAAATACTCTGGATCACAGCAAACTGGTAAGACAACCTAATGCTTATAAATTCAATGGAAAATTCTTTAACTGTAATAAGTATGGTCATAGAGAAAATGAATGTAGATCTAGGAATTATCAGAATATCAATACACCCATAGGTCAATGTTCAAAATGCAACAAAGTTGGTCACAACTCTGAAAAACTATAGAATGAATGTGAGATGTTATGTTTGTGGAAGATTTGGACATTTATCAAATCAATGCAGAACACAAACCGGCATAGGTTATGGGAAAGCTATTCAGAAGAATAATGTAACTTGTTATGCATGTAACAAGATTGGGCATATTGCTAAATTTTGTAGAAGTAAAGGAACACCGGTAGACAACAAAAGTGTTAGCTTGAAAGGTAAAGAAAAAGTTGAAGAGGTTAAGCAAGAATTCTCAAAACAATGGATTAGAAAAGCTGATCTAAATATTGGGAATACTTCTCCATCGGTAGAACCAACCAATGCTTCACCAGTAGGACAGAGTGATGCTTCACCGGTAGGACAGAGTAGTGCTCCACCGGTAGGAAGTTCTTCATCTAATTGAAAAAAAATTCCTTGAGGGTTTGGCAATCAAATGACACGTGCTAATTATTCCCTCAGTAAGAGATAAGAAGTTGAAAATTACTTATTACCGGTAGACAATGTTAAGTGAATACTTAACCGACATGCAATTAATGTGGTAGATGGTGAAAAGACATTATAAAAATAAGGTTTTGGCTCCATTTCATTTCACCGTGTTTTAAAATTTTCAGAGAGCGCGAAGATTCCGAGCTAAGGCAACTCGAGCAAGAAGCAAGCACACTCCAAGCAATCATCCACCCAAGGCAGAAAAAGGTATTTAATCATGGCATCCACCTCTACAATTGAATACATAGCAAACCCTACTATTGTTGAATTAATTAAAAGACCTAGGCCCATATTTCAGTTAGTTCCCGAGATAGCAAAGAAGGATGATACCTTAGGTGCTTTTTCTCAAATCCCTAAAGGAGTTGTATATGTTGAAGACCCTAGAATGTACATCCACTGTAACATTGAAGAGTTAGGAGATGAGGAAATCAAAACCATGTATAAAACCATGATATGTGATGATACCAGCAATGTGAAAGATGAACATAAGATCATTGAAACCCTAGGATTTACAGAAATCCTTAGCATTCTTGAATTTCCTAAGGATGTGATTAGGATAGTTTTAAGCAGAGTTTATGGAGAATTTTTCTGGTTAGATGCAATCCATAAGATCACCAAGGAAGCTGTGAAAGCCATCATAGGGTTACCAACCACCGGTAAGAGACCAGATAAAACCAAAAAGGTTCCCAATGACCTAGTTACAAAACTAACTGGTGCAACATTCGATAAGAGGTCTCTAAGGGTTAATGATGTAAAAGATATCAATGTGAGATTCATCAGTATGATATTGGGTTATAAATCCACTCATGCTAATAGACTTAACTCAGTCTCAATTTTATGCATTAAGAGTGCTTATGATATGGTAACAGATAATGAAAAAATTGACATCTGTGAATGGTTAAAAGATGAACTAATTGACAACCTTGGAAAAATCAAGAAGGACAAGAAAGGAACTTTCAGATTTGGAAATCTGTTAGTATGCCTAATGCTACACATAACAAAATAGGTTCCCAGTATAGGTTATAAAGAACTTGTATATGACATGCCGGTAGGAAAGCAATTAACTAAATTGTTCAATAACATGGGTGAGAACAAGGAGAACAATATTCATGACTTTTTCCAAGCATTGAAGACCAAAATGAAGCAAAGAATAAGGTTATCTCAGAAAATAGTAGACAAATACAAAGATGATATATGCTTTGCTATTAAGAAAGATGAAATCTAGATGGAAGCGGTCATCCCAAGAACAATTTGGGTAACCGAGATGGGCTATGAAACAGATGACCACATAGTTGAAACATATGCTAAAGCACTTCTGGAAGCCCCCAATGAACCTAAGGAGGAAGTATTTGGTAGTGTTGAGAATATAGAAAGCCAAATACAATCAAAGAAAAGAGTAAAGAAGGTTGAGGCATTTGTGAGGAAAGGGTCCAGACAAGCAAAATCCATTAAGGAAGATGTATTGAAGAAAACCGGCATAACAGAGGATGAGTTGGCAACTCCACAACCTAAAACTCACCTATCACCAGCAGGTACTTCTTCGAAAGGTGACATGCCAGCAACTTTTAAAAGAGTTGTTAGAAAAAGAGATCCCTCACCGGCAACCACTCCTTCACCTAGAAGAACAAGGCAAAAGCAACAAGCAGTGAGATCTCCAGTTAGAAAAGCCACACCAAAGAAGAAGCTGACACCAAAGAAAAAGAAAAGGAAAAATAGAGACTTGGCACCTCTTGATATACTGCTAAATGAAATCACAGAAGAAGGAAAACTGAAAAACATAGAGAAAATTTGTGACACTCTAATTGTTGATGAGAAAGAGCAAGTTGATAACAGTGTTATATTGCATATGGACATGTACAAGAAATTTTTGATGGAAGTAGCAAATGAAATTCCTGATGATTTATTCAAAAGGTTAGAAGCTAGAAGGCAAGCAGTCATAGAATTAGACAAGAAAATAAAAATAGAGAAGCTACTTGTTGTATATCTAGTAAACTCTCCAAAGTAAATTGATGATTTGATTGCTCAAGCAAACCGATCAGTATTCTCTACTGCACACCAGCATATTTCACTAATGGCAGGAAGAGTTACTGAAGTGACAGAGGAAACAGAAGATGGATGGGATATATTCCTAGTTGACAAAGAAAAATAGTAAGAGTACAGGAACCCTAAACTGATAAAGGTGTATCAGAAGGATAGAGACAAAGGGAAAGGCAAAGTTGGTGGACCACCAAGCATCAAAGTTAAAGACAACCTACCTCCACCGGTAAAAATAACAACTACTGAAGATCAACTGGCAGCAGAAAGTATGGATGTAGAGGATAACAATCCTAATTCTGAAGTCCTATATACTATAAATGTTGATATTCAGAAGATCAACATAATAGTAGATAAAGATACAACTAATAAGTCAAATATGGCAAATGAGCCTCCGGTAGTAGAGGAAATAGAGAAACCAGCAGAAGATACAAAGAAAAAGGTAGAAAATGAGTCACAAATAGAGACAACACAACATACAGAGAAACCAATAGAGCTAAAGGCTCCGAAACAACAGGTACATAAGGAAACAGTGCCACTAGTAACTAGTGAAGTAGGAAAACCAGTGCTTAAAGAAATGCAGACACAAACTAACCTACCAGAGGTCAATACAAGCATGGTTACTACCACCGGTACTCAGATTGTTGGATCATCATCAACATTCAAGTCAATAAATGTGACTGAGGTATTACTTGATTCTATCAAGAAAATAACTGACTGCAGCTCACAAGCTTACAAAGCAATAGATGATTCTATATCAATTTTGAAGGTAATAGCTCCCTACTGCACTATAGATAATAAATATTCTTTAGGACAATTGGATACATTGTGTAAATATATTTCTGAAAACATTGAGAAAATAAAGGAAGAATCGGTAAAAGATAAGGTAGAGATTGAAAAACAGAAATTCTTTCATGAGGAAATAAAGAAGTGTAACAGAGATTTTGACACACTTCTACCGGAACTATGTAGTTTGTTGAAAGAATACAAAAATTTGTATAAAGATAGATGTAAAACAAACTTTTTGACTATAGATATTGACAAGAAAATAAGCAAGGCACATGATGAGATAAATAAACTTGCAGACAACTTTGTCAACTCACCTGATTCACTATCAGTTTTTGAAGAGAAGATAGCAAATTTTGAGGAAGAACTACTCAAATTAGAAAGAGAGAAAGAGAGAATAATAAACAAGGCAAAACATTTGAGATCTAAACTAAGTCCAAGATTGGACTATTTAGCATCTCTGCAGAACGAAATTTCTAAGGCATTAACACAGGGAAGCAAAACACCGGCAGAGAATTTGCAGCATCTCACCAGTACAGTGAAGAGAATTGAGATAGCAATAAAAGATAGTAAGAAGTTTATGGATAGTATAAACCTAATTTTGGGAGATCTTTTTCAGATAATAACCACCCAGCTACAATGTTGAGGATATGGATAGATGAAACTACAAACTCTACTAACATCTTGACAACCTTTGTCATTGATGCCAAAGGGGGAGTAGTGGGATGAGAAAATTCAAAACACAAGAATCATATGCTCAGGGGGAGCTCTCACATTTTTGGTAAACATTCTTTTTGGTAACATTTTTGGATTACACATTTTTGGATACTTTTTGAAATTTCTCATGAGTGTTGCCATCAATGCCAAAGGGGGAGATTGTTGGCATACGCACACTACAATGAGACATTGTATGTGATTGAAGGTTTTGTCATTGATGGCAACCTTGCAATCCTATGGCACCGGCAAGACATTATACTAGCAAAGCATTACACCGACAAGATAGTGCACCAGCATCAGCAGATCACACTCTACACCGGCACTCAGGACACCGGCACCGGCACAGAAGAAAACATGTATACCGGCATAGAGGCCGACAGGATTTTTGTTATGTAATATTTTGTTTATTATTGTAAGCTGACTTGGCAAATTGTAAAATGACTCTTATACATAAAGGAGATCATTGTAGACATTTGTAGAAGTGATGTGAAAGCATAAAGAAAAATATTAAGCAGACCTAATGTGCGAAATATAGGTCAAAGGTATATGTAAAGAACGGAGCAGGAACCAGTACTAAATCTGGCATTGGAGATGCTATTGTAAAGTAGTACAGGTCATTGGATTAGTATAATCCTTATTGTAAGTCAATGTGACTTCCCATTGAGCAGTGAGCTCTAGGCAGTTGGCCTTCCTACATGTGCAGGCCCCTATTGTAAGTAATATTCTCTTATTGGCCAGTGAGTGAATATTGTGGGTCACAAATCCCACTGAGGTTTTTCCCACATCGGGTTTCCTCTTTAAACATCTTGTGTTATGGTGTACTTTTCATGTGGATATTCTTGATTTTGTTTATTGCATTATTTCTTGCATACCGGTACATTGTTATATTATGTTCTGCATGTTTTAACTTAAGAAATTCTTATTACTAGTTAGATATTGATTCACCCCCCGCTCTCAGTATCTGTGGGACCCCTAACAATAACATGACCAAACTCCATGATGTCCCATTATTTGTGCCTCCATAATTGACTCATTGTGAACGTATGAGGAAATACTCTTCAATAGCATCATTTTCTTGAGCTTAACATTTTCATTTGAAATAGAAAGAGCTTTGATGAGTCCAGAAATAATCCAATCCTTATTGCAGTGCTTGATAACATACTCTAAAATCCATTCTGTACTTTTGTTGTCACTTCCGATTTCAGAAGGAGTGGCCATCAAACATTTGGAAGCGCCCTGTAAAGTGCATAGCTTTCCTCTTCTTTCCATTAGTCATACACAAAATAATTAGCACTTACACCAAATAAAGTGCAATGGTTACGTCGATAGTAAGATATATAAAATGTAATTTCAATCTTGTATAAATTTATGTATTAAACAAAACTTTCATGATTATGTTGTATTTGAATTTCTTTGCATCAGAGTATAAATCATTAATGTATCATCATTGAATATCACTAGTTACTTGAATGTGCCTTGAATGTGTCATCTTTGGATTATTTTTTACATTTGTTATTCTCATGGACAAGTATTGAAGCACTTGCATGGGCAATAAAGATTGTTTGGATAGGACCTGGAGACTTTTGAAAAGGCGGGCAAAAAAATCAGAGTTTGTTGCAATGAGTTTGAAGTTAGTGAGACCCTCTGCAACAAATTCAGAGGTAACCTCATTGCTGAAAGTGAGCTGATAGGAAAAACACACATATTCCACTCTTAGTAGGTAAAATTCAAATGAATGTAAGATATATCTCAAAACGATGACTCGTTGTATCCTCTTTTTTCTATTACGGTCTCAGAATGTAAGATAGATCCCAAAACAATGACTCATTGTATCCTCTTCTTTCTATTACGGTCTGAGAATGTAAGATAGATCTCAAAACAATACTAGAGTGCAAAATATTATAGATGGATCAATGTCAAAGGTTGATTATGGAGCAATATCATGCACATGATGAAAGAGTAGCTAATGAGAGGAGCTTGGCCAAATATCCATGTCCATGTAATGATTGTCTTGGTGGAAAGGTGAAAAAAAGAAATGTGATTTATCGACATATGATAAGTTGTGGGTGATGAATACTAAGAGCGGGGGTGAATTAGTGTACCCAAAAACTTAACCACACACTTAAGCAGTTTTACTACAGACCAGTATTGCCCTTTTAACAGTAAACCGGTTAAAACATAAACAAGCAAAATAGCAAATAGAACATTCACCCACAAAAGCACAATCACCATTACACAAGATGTTTTGACGTGGAAACCCAAATGGGAAAAACCACGGTGAGTAAAACTCACAAGTCAACTATCTGTAGAATAGTAACCAGACCAGTTAAGGTTAGATTGGTTAAGGCCTTACAATGTTCTTCACCAGAATAGATCCGGTTAGGAATCTAGATCTCTGTTAGGAGATAAGTCCTATTAAAGACTACCCTATTAGATGATTTCAGATCCACAAATGTGAACCACCTTTTTAGAGGATTTACAATAGGCTTGGTTGGGCCTACTCTATTAAGGGTTTCAGACCCTTTGAAGAGATTAGTAATCAACAAGTGAATGATCAGGACAGTAGCACAGAGTTCTTGATTAGGTCCTTGACAGCTCTCTATTAATGCATTGTAGCATTACTTCAGTCTTCTATCCTTTGCACTCTCAATCTCTGTCGTGAGATACCTTTTCTTGCACAAACCTAATCTTCTCTCTAACACCTCGCACACATCAACAACCTTGAAACCCTAGACATGATGTCCTCATATAGGAATTTGATTTCATGTCAGTCCAATGAGATTAGACTACAATTTCCTAGGTACAGTGCATCTAGACACATTTGGTAACATGACACAGAAACACCACCAAAGTGTCGGTGGATGATAACTCATCACACTTTACAATCATACCGGTTTAACACAGTATACTGATTACCAGTTAACAAATAAAGAATGGAAGACTGGAACATAGTGTTCCAATCAAAAAGATTAACAGCCGCTAGGGGTCCTCATTCCGCTTGAGGTCATCATACTGCTTGAGGTATTCATACCGCTTGAGGCATTCATACTGCTTGAGGTCTTTAGTCATGCTATGACCGGTAAGCTTCTTCTGCAAAACACTGATAGTCTTCAACAAACAAAGACTATGCATACATTGACATACAATACCTATTTGAACAACTACTGGTTGAGAATAACTCATACATCAAATAAGTGTGTGTCCATCAATGACAATCACAACTAAACATCATCAAAATGCCAACAATCTCCCCCTTTGACATTGATGACAACACTTAGGAACCTTTGACATCTAAGTGCTTACAAAACAAAAATGATGTCATAATCAAATTACTCCCCCTAAGCATATACACTACTCCCTTTGCCAAGATTACAAGCCTATGCATCTTCTATTTGCATGAAATTTTCAATTTACTACTCCCCCTTTGCCAACAATGACTAAGTAATGCAAACACTCCCTCTTTTATAGAAATTTACCAAAGTTATATTGCATAACATAAAAACAGAGTATATGTTCATGACAATAAAGAGTAAAACTTCTCAAAAATAGATCTAAAGTGTTTCAGAAAATCCTTTACATCTGAAGACTAGGAATCAAGAAGTGAGGCAGCAATTTCACTTTCGGTCTTCATCTGGAAGGCTAATTCTTCGATGGCATTGATAGTGTTCATCTCCTGTGTGACGGTAATAGCCTCCAAGTTTAGAAAGCACTTCTAATGAACCTACAATTTTGGTAATAGAAGCAACTGGAGCTCCTGCAGATCTTGAGTCCACTTGCAGATCACTGATTCAATCTTTGCAATATGATGTTGGTGAGTGTGAACATTCTTCCCATACACTGTGAAGGAATCATATGGCAATTTGAAGTTGTCGATATACTGCTTTAACTCTTATTGGAGTTGACTTTTCTTCTTCAGAGCATCCTCACAAAATAGGTGAGGTTTGTAGATTTTACTCAAGAGTAGGTTGCCTTCACCCATAGCTAAACTTATATAATATTTCTGCTTAATCAGTTTTGCTCTGTCTTCATCCATTTGCTTTACTAAGGCAACTTTGAGTGCCTTTTCATGGTTTTTCTTTGCAGTGGCATGGGCAGCATCTTCCAAACATTGTACTTGATCATCCAGTACTGTGCAAAGAAGTTTTAACTTGGCCAGCGAGGAATCAATACTGGGGAGGTTAGTACCGAGGATTAGATTGGAAAGAGTGTCAACAACAAACCAAATGACATCATGTTCTTTCTTTTTCCTCGGTTAATCTCTCTTGAGCTAGTTGAATGCTCCTCAGTAGCTCATTTTCATCAACCGATTGAGTAAGACAGGCAAGAGTCAAATTGGTGGGACTGGTGGGATCAACCTGCTTAGCTTGATCATTGATTGTCTTAGGATTTTGACCTCCTTCCTTTGCCTTGATCTTCACTTGTCTTTTCTTCTCCTCTTATTCTTTTTCCTGGGCTTCCTTGGCGGCTTTCTCTTTCTCCTCTTCCACTCTCTTCTTCTCTTCTTCTTTCTTCCTCTCTTCTTCCCTCTTTTTCTCTTCTTCCTTCTTCCTTTCTTCTTCCTTCTTCTTCTCTTCTTTCTTCTTCCTTTCTTCTTCCTTCTTCTCTTCTTCCTTCTCTTCTCTCTCTTTCTCTTGTCTCGCTATCTCCGCTTGCTCTTTCTTTTCTTTTTCTGTCTCCACTTGCTCTTTTTCTGAATTTTCCTTCTCCGCTTTCTCTTTTGCCAGTTTCTCTTTCTCTTCTATTTCTTTATCCATTTTCTCCTTATCTGCTTCCTCTGGTTGAGTACCTTCAGCATCAAGAGCATCCACATCAATAGGGTCAATTTGTTTAGTTACTCTCTCACCCTGATTATCGAAGGCTTCATCCAGTTTAGTTGAAGATTGGTCAGGCTCTTGCTCATCCTACTAGTTAGCTTCAGATACCCTATGTATCTTGACAACTACTTTAGCCTACAGATGGGTGTCTTTTTCCACTTCAGAGGTTTTGCCTCCGAGTAACTGAAGTCTTCTTCTTCACGTGTAAAAGATGCCTTTGTACCGATTAAGGATCTTAAAAAATTCTGAATTAGAAACATCAGGAAAATATTGATCAAAAATTTGTTCCCTAATATCTTGCTCCTTTTCAATGACAATGCGCCATTTAGTATCCAAATAATCATATAAAGAATTAGGAATAACTTAATATCAATCGGAGACCGATCATTATCACACAAATATTTAATGACCGCTAGCTCTACCTCTTCCTTTTCAATATTGCTAAGAACATCAAAATAATCTTTCAAATCATCAAGAACTTTCCTTCTAATATTATTCATAATCCTTTGAAAGTGATTCATAGGCTGGAAAGAAGCACCATGTATATTTACCAGTGCAGAGGTTGCAGGTACATTACCAGTTGTCTTCATCTTCTTACTTGGTTGCCTTGACTTCTTCATTTCTACCTCTGGTTCAGTCTCGTCTTAATCCGGTGTGTTATTCCTATTTTTTCTCTTCCTTTTTGGCTGGTGACCTATTGGTCACTTTAGGACTAGCAGCAGATGCAACTGGTGCCAATGTTGACGGTACTGCTTTCCTCTTCTTCTGCTTTGGTACTTCAATAGATTTGATCCTCTCTGAGTAAGTACCGGTCCTCTTCTTCCTTGGATCCAATGGTGAAGCAAGTAGGGTAGAGGTATACCCTATGAGTATATCATTTACCACTTCATAGCCCATAGGCTCAACTTCCTCTTGTCTAGGCTCAACCGCTTGCATTATGCAGTGATCCACTTTGATTGTGAAACAGATATCATCTTCATACTTTTTAACCAAATCACCTGATATTCTCATTCTCTGGTTCATCTTTAGTCTGAACTCATCAAAGTACCTGTTCAAAGTCTCTAGATACATAGATCCTACTACTTGCAGACTCTCCTTTATTTATCTTTAAACCGGTAGGTCTCTTGACCATTGAACATCACCAACTCTGGAAAATATCATTGAAAATAGCAAAACAAACCGACAAGCAGTTGACCGAACTTAAATATTAGTGTCTTGTCCTCTTTGATGGACTTCAGATTCTCCATGAGTTGTTTTTGCATGCAGGTACATAAGTCATATTCTGCATTTTCCTTGATCATCCTATAAGCGGCATGCATTGCAGCTGTAGGAACAAAATTTATTCTGCTAGCATAGAATACTCTATACCCAATTACCATGCACGCATACTTCACCAAGTCATCTTTTATGGTGTTTACAGTCATTTCCCGTTGGTCTCTCATAGAACTGGTGAGCTCTATCACTTTGGTTTTGGTGATCTTGCAAAGAATAGGGACTTCTCCAACATTGCAGAAATCGGTCACGACATGGATTGCCTCCGGTGCAATATCATGGGTTCACTCAAGATACATCTTGTCACCATGAACCCTACTAAGAATAATCCTGATGTGGTCTTCTGTGAATTCATCAAGAAAATATACTGCATTGTGAAATTTCTTCTTCTCGATCACGTCGTATTCAGGTTTAATCTTCTTATCATCTCCACAGAACAGACTCAACTGGGAGTGAATAACTAGATACCCTAGGTCTTCCAGTTTGCAATCAATGTATCCTAAAACATCCCCTTTGATAATGACTCCAGCGGGAATTTGATATAGGGCATTATATTTCACCTTCTTCCTAAGAAACTCAGATGATTCCTTAGGTTCGGTAGAACTAGAAGGGATTTTAGATGTAGATGCCATATCTAAATAATTCCGAGTTTCAATGAGAAATACCTTCACACTTTTGAACTAGGTTTTTTTGATGTCGAGCACAACACACTTCTTCAAGAGCTTACTTTACTGATCTGACTTCCACACTAATAGCTTGAAATGGTTGCAAAATCTTGTGCAAGATTTCTTTCTGAATTCTTTTGAATGCAAGATGAATCGCTCTTTTTGTGCTGGTCAAGCTAGATAAATTCTTCTTTGAAAATAGGTAAGTAAAAATGATGACAAAAGTCACTTTTAAATAGGCTCCAACCTACCATAATAAATGTATCACCATTAGGGAACAAATCCTAACTTTACCTTTTACCACTTCCTTTCTTCTATCGGTCGACAGGTAACCTAATACCGATAAAGGTACTTTACCGATATACTCTGGGGGTTTGAAATATTGTTACTGATATGTTCCCCCTAAGCTTCCTAAATCTCAGTTTGTCGGTTCAGGGGTCTCCACACTGGGTGTGGAAACTTGCTCATCTTGTGGCTTCTCTTCTGATTTCTTTTTCCACGTTTTCTCTATATCCGCCTAAACGGTTTCAACATCGACCTTTCCTTCTGGGTCGACTGGTATGTCTCCCGATGGATTCTTTCTCATTTTGCATGCTTTAGTAATGTGTCCCAATTTGTTGCAATGATAGCATACCATACCAGGTGCTCTCAATGGTCCGGTGTTCACCTTTCCATTCTTCCTCCTGCATGTTGCAGCAGTGTGACCGCTACCATGAAAGATCAAACAGGTTGCTCTCCAAATATTTTCCACTCCATAACCATTTGGCCAATGGTCATACTTTCTATACCGGTTCATAGGAGGTTCCGAGATAACTCCTTTAGATCTTGGTGCATAACCTTCAGATTTGTTCATAACCAACCTGCACTCAAAATCTCTATGCCCAAACTTGTTGCATGCATAATAGTGACCATTAAATCTACCAGTTCTAGCCACATTGTTTTGCATGTAAGTAAAATTATTGTAAGCCTTTCTCCTACATACATTGGCAATATGTCCTTCCTTGTGACATTTAAAGCAAACAGGTTTAAAATTCTGCTTAACTTTGCTCTTGTTGTTGTTCTTAGGTATCGATTGCTCCTTTGTTGCATCACTCTTGGTTGTAGAGGTTTCACCTTCCTCATATCCAGAGAAACCAAGTCCAGTGGTATCCTTTGATGGCTTCACTGATTCCAACTTTTGTTCCAACTTTGCAGCACTCTGGTTGAACTTAGAAAGTATCTCTTTTGTCTCAGCAAGTTCCTTGGAAAGAGCACCATTGGTCTCCATCAAGGTTTCATTCTGAGAAATGGCTACATTCAGTTCAACTTGTATTTTTTCTTTCTCTTCCTTACCCTCCTGCAGATAAGCGGTAATGGCACTAATTTCTTGTTTCAACTTAGACATCTCATGCTCCTTGTCCTTTACTCAATCTTCATATTTTCTTATGTTTTCTAGCTCCTGACTCATCCTGATAGTCAGTCATTCCAGCTCTCTCCTTAGGTTAGTTTTTTATTCATTTAGTTTCTCCACTTATTCGACTAGGGCATCCATGTCTGCTTCATCAGAAGAGTTTTTTTTAGTAAATTCCATCAATTGCTTAGCAAGCTCTCTTCTTTTGGCTAAAGAGGCTTTAAACTTGATCTTGAGTTCATCATATGCTCTCTCAGATTCAGCCAAATGGTGAGTGAGTTCCCTCATGATGTATTCCCCCATATCTCCTTTCAAGTAGTTAAACTTAGAGAAAGGTTGGCTCTAATACCAATTGATGAATACTAAGAGGGGGGGTGAATTAGTGTACCCAAAAACTTAACCACACACTTAAGCAGGTTTACTACAGACTGGTATAGCCCTTTAAACAGTAAACCAGTTAAAACATAAACAAGCCAAATAACAAATAGAACATTCACCCACAGAAGCACAATCACCATAACACAAGATGTTTTGATGTGGAAACCCAAATGGGAAAAACCACGGTGAGTAAAACACACAAGTCAACTATCTGCAGAATAGTAACTATACCTATTAAGATCAGACCGATTAAGGCCTTACAATGTTCTTCACCAGAACAGATCCTATTAGGAATCCATATCTTTGTTAGGAGATAAGTCTTGTTAAAGACTACCCTATTAGAGGATTTCAGATCCACAACTGTGAACCACCTTGTTAGAGGATTTACAATGGGCTTGGTTGGGCCTACCCGGTTAAGGGTTTCAAACTTATTGAAGAGATTAATAATCAATAAGAGAATGATCTAGACAGTAGCATAAAAATACTTTATTAGATCCTTGACATCTCTCTGTTAATGCATTGCAACATTACTTCAGTCTTCTATCCTTTGCACTCTCAATCTTTGTCATGAGATACCTTTTCTTGCACAAACCTAATCTTCTCTCTAACACCTCGCAAACATCAACAACCTCAAAACCCTAGACATGATGTCCTCATATAGGAATCTGATTTCATGTCAGTCTAATGATATTAGACTACAATTTCCTAGGTAAAGTGCATCTAGACACATTTGGTAACATGACACAGAAACACTGCCAAAGTATCGATGGATGATAACTCATCACACTTTATAATTATACCGGTTTAACATAGTATACTGATTATCGGTTAATGAATAAAGACTGAAAGACTAGAACATAGTTTTCCGATCAAAAATATTAACTATCGCTAGGGGTCCTCATTCCGCTTAAGGTCTTCATACCACTTGAGGTCTTCAGTCATGCTATGACAAGTAAGCTACTTTTGCAAAACACCGATACCCTTCAACAAACAAATACTATGCATACATTGATGTACAATATCGGTTGAGAATAACTCATACATCAAATAAGTGTGTGTCCATCAGTGACAATCACAACTAAACATCATCAAAATGCCAACAATGGCCATAGTGGTATAAGCCCTTGGGATTACAATTATTATGAAGATATGATAGAATTGCAAACTATGAGAGATGAAAAGGCAGCAAACATAGACAAAGTGGCACCAAACATAGATGAAGTGGCACCAAACATAGATGAAGAGGTAGAAATGTTTGACAAAGAGTTTGAAGTTGATAGAATGTTGAATGAGGGTCTAAGAGATGATTGGGCCAAGTCAATGGAGGATGCTTTAAATCCTATTTATGCTAATTGTAAGTTAAGTCATTTGACTACAATCCTTCAAATTATTAACTTGAAAGTGGTGCATGGTTGGGCAAGCGAGAGTGTAGATCAGTTATTGGCATTATTAAGTTCATTGTTACTGGCTGATTCCACATTGCCAACAAAATGAAGTCAGTGTAAAAAGCAAATCAGTAATCTCATCTTGGGGTATGAAAATATCCACACGTGTGAATGGTTGTGTATTATTTCATAAAAATCTTGCAAGTGACAGTGAATGTCCAAAATGTCATGAAGCAAGGTATAGACAAGGGTTGAAATTAGTTGTGGTTCCTAGAAAACTTCTTCGCCACTTTTCGATAATCCCATGATTACTCTGAATGTATAGGTGCAGAGACATTGTTGGACTTATGTAGTGGCATGCCTAAAATAAGAGCGCTGATGGAAAACAATGACATGTCCCTAATTCAAGGACATGGATGGAATTTGATAATAGATGGCCTGATTTTTCTCAAGATCCTCGTAATATAAGGTTGGGTTTGGCTCTAGATGGGGTGAACCCATCCTCATATCAAAGTACTAAATCATCAACTTGGCCAATGTTTCTAATAAATTATAACTTACCTCCATGGTTAGCAACTAAACCATTTTTCTTAATGTTATTATTGATTATACAAGGAAAGAAAAGTGTGACTTCGAAAATAATAGATGCTTATCTAGAGCCATTGTATGATGAGATGATGGAATTGTGAAAAGGAATTGAAGTAATTCAATGTTTAAGGGATGTCCATTCAATCAAATTCACTTTAAGAGATTCCTTATTGTTTACGATTCATGATCTTCCTGTGTATGGCATATTATCTAGTCTCTCTATTCATGGATATCATAGATATCCTTCTTGCAACTTTAAGGATTTTGTGAGGCACTCAAGAAGTTTGCATAAGTGTATTTATTGTAGACATCGTGATTACCTTAAAATGGATCATCCATATCATGACCAGCAAAAAACAAATTTCAACAATCAAGAAGAGAATCGTGAAGTACCATTGCTAATAACAAGTGATTAAATTATTGAGTATATACAGAAAAGAATGCCATTAATTGAAAATGATGGGATTGCGGGTAGTATAAATGATCCATGTAATGAAAACGGTGTAAAACGGTTGTGCATATTGTATAAGTTGCTATACTTTAAGGATATAGCCATTACGCATACTGTTGACTTTATGCACACCGAGAAAAATATAGCCTATGCTATTATATAAACCCTTTTTGTTTCCTTAGATACTATTTCATCATGCGAAGACTTTCGAGAAATAAAGATTCATCGAAATCTTTGGGTTGAAAAACATGATAATAAAAAATATAGAAAACTTGGTGCTCCTTACGTCTGGACAAAGGAACAACGTGTACAATTCTTACAGTTGATGTCTCAAACTCGCTTTCCCATTGGATATGTAAGTAGTAGCATCAGAAGCAAAACTAGCATTAATAGCTTAAGAGGCCTCAAGACCCATGACTATCATGTCATAATCGAGAATATCTTACCTATTGTGTTAAATATATCATTTGAAAAAGGGGCCAAGATTGGCAATTATAAGGTTGGGCCTAATATTAAAGAGAATGAGCTTACATATATTAGATCCTTTGAACTTTGATAGTTCGAGGGAGGAGGTTGTTGAAGTCCTTTGTCTATTAGAATGAGAATTTCCAGCAGCAATCTTTAACATTTTTATGCATCTTTTGATACATCTAGAATATGAACTAGAGCATTGTGGCACAATAAGAACAGGATGGATGTATCCTATAGAACGATATATGAAGGTTTTAAAAAAAATTGTTCATACTAGGGAAAAACCAATCATTTCTAATTGATGATGTAAGAAGCCCGAGATGGTCTTATGTCATTCAAATAGAGTCTCGTTTGAAACGAAAATTCATGGAAGTTGTCGATGTAATCCCTGATGGGCAATATGCTAATTTACAAGAAACATTCGAAGAAGTGGATGAAGATAATGAGGGACTATTTGAAGAAGAAATTTTGATTACAAATGAAGAAATTGGGAGAGAGAATGTATTACATTTCTCAAATGAGGACGAGGAAGAAAATCAATCAGATGCAAAGACTAGTGATCACGATTCTGATCTCGCTGGAAATGCAGATGATTATTGATGAGCCCCATGTTATGACTTTTTATTTAAGACTTTTATCATGTTTTAAGATTGTTTTATGTTGTAAGGACACAAACCTTCTAACTAATACTTGTTTGAAATATTTAATGTTGAACAAAGTTTCTATATAAATATGTTATCTTTAATCTTTGTAACCATGCTACACTGTGACTGTCAGTTGTGCCTTATAAAAGTAATGGCTACAAGAAAAGAATTTGATGAAATATCTTTGTAGATAGTCATTATCTTATACCATACTTTACTATATCTTTGTATCATGGTCTGCTCTACATCTATTGGGATTGCTATGTAATCACAAGCTTTTAGCTCTATAACTATAATGGTATGGTTTATTACTGCCTTATACCTGCTCTAGATGATTCACTGTTCTATGTATCCAACTATGATTCACCGAGATATGCTTTGTGAACTGTTTGGTTTGATGACCTAATTATACATTATTGTTTATTTGGACGTCAAGAAATGAGGAAAAATAATTTAAGGAACAAATTAGATGATAGTGATCATATTTTTGAAGTTTCAATAACAGATTATGAGTGCTCTCATGAAGAACGTGTGGCCAAAAATAATGTTTTTTAATCGCATCTAGGTTTGACAAACAAGCAAGTTGTAAATCCAATAAGTAGTATATTATTTGTTTAATATTGTTTAATGAAATTGTATAGGCAATATTTTTATGTACATAAGACATGATATGATATATTTTTTTGTTTTTCAGCCAAGAAAAACAGTGCAAAGAAAAAGAAGAGAAAAAACAAAAAGAAAGTAAAGATACAATGCGGCCAACTCGTAGCAGCCAACGTTTTTGTGACTCAACAAATGTACTTGGTGAAAACTATAGTTGTGGCGAAAGGCAATCTCACAAAGAACATGGTGATGTACAGCCTGATATACCACATGGTGATGTGCAGCCTAATATACCACATCATGATCTCTTAACACAAAGTCAAAGAGAAATTATTGAAAAATAAGAGAGCAAAGGAACAATGAATTTGCAGATGATTTATTCAATTTTAAAGGATGTGTTTGAAGTGAAATCTGTAGAGACCACTAATGATCTATCTACTCATGCCACACATAATGTGGTAGAGGAGCATGAAGTTCCAATGGCTCAGAGTGAAGCTATTGCATCTGCAACTTTTGATGGAAGTATTGGATCAACTAGAAATATTGATAGTGATTTAACAGAAGATGTGGCCGCTTTTGTTAAAAGAAAGAGATTGAGTCAAGACTTATATATATCTGTAGAGAAGAATGCAAAATCAAGAAAATCAGAAGGGAAGAAGGCGTTCTTGGTTGAGGTGTCAAGAGATGGTGAACCCATTGGGAAAAATGCTACAAGCTAGGCCACTGATTTGGGTTTAAGCTGTAGGGCCCATTTGGATATATGTAAATCAAATTTTGCAAACCAAGATCCACAAAGTGTGGAAAATGTTATTAAAAAAATGGAAAATGCCTTTGACACTATTGGTGGACAAATCTCAAGAAAATATTATAAAAAACTGGATGAGAATTTTGATGAACAATTTTAGATACAATTGTAGAAAAGATCTCATGGAGGGAAAAGAGAGGTCTAACTACTCCACTCTATCTCCAAAACAGTGGGAGGCATTGAAAGAAAGCATGCGTTTGGAAGAATATTTGACAATGAGTCACAAAGGCAAGAGAGAAAGAGATAATGTGAGCATTGAATATATGTCATTTGGTCAAGGCGGGTTGCAAGCCAAAATGGACAAATTAGGAGTAAGTGTATGGCTTTTTGGTTCAATCTACATTGTGTTATTTAATTAAAAAAAAATTGGACTGACTATATGTTAAAATTGACATTGTATTTTAGGTGGAAAACAGTAATAGAGAAGCAGGTAGTATGAAGAGAAAATCTAGTTTATCCACAAAGATTTCACATCCATCTGTTGAACGCCCACTAAGAGCCTCACAAAATCATGTCAACTCAAATGAAGGGTTAGAATATATAATGAGTTGCTTATATAGTCTCAATGAGACAGTTTCGCAATTGGCTACCTCGGTTAAGCCTATAATTTATGCATGGAATTATCATGATTCCATGGATTAAGATCACGTAAGAGTCTATCCCTCAATATTTTGATTTTTCACCTATATCATCTTTATATTGTATTTTGAATATGTATGCAAATGTATTTTGATCATATATAGAATAGCGAATCTATGAAATTTTTCCATTTGTTGACTATTTTTAAAATGAATTACTCCTCATATGGATAATTTTTTAAACTACATGCAGAGAAATTTTATCAAAGAAAAAAAAAAAAAACACCTTGATGCCAATAGAGTTGCCGATATTGATAGTGATGATGATGAATTCAAGCAGTATGTGAATGATATTCATAGTAGTAGTTGTGCTCAACTTGAGGTCAGTGCTATGAAACCTTTACTTTTCTTTTGTCTTTTAGTATTTTTTCTTTTCTTTTGTGCCAACATACTTCTGATGATCAAATTGAATATTTAATCAAATTAAAGATAATATTCACTATAATGTCCCTACTTTGAAATATAATTTAATAATTAATAATAATAATAATATATATTCATAATACATAAGAAATTAGTATGCTTATAGTCTAAACCATGTTATTACTGTCAGTACTTAAGAAGATGGGAATGAGATGTTCCAAAGAGCGGCGGTCTAAATCCAAGCAATAGGTTAAGTCCCAAGAGAGGGTGGGGATTAGCGACCCATAAGCCTTGAGGGTATAGACCCAAGATAGGTAAGGACTTGGATCTATAAACATTGAGGGAACCTATTGTATTTGGTCTCTAAGTGCTTTGGTAAAATACATATCCTCCTCCTTCCTTAAAGGCGAAGTAGTAACAGAGGTTGGTACATTGAATTAAGAATTAGGGATTAGGGATGAAAGAATTAATTATCTAGTATGATAAATTGATAATTTATTCTTTAATGATTGATAAATAATTTGAACTATGACAACATCAAATAGGAAACACTACAAAATCTCTGACCCCTATGCACAACACAAGTTTGCAACTTGGTCCTAGAGCATGATGACTGGGAAATTAATGGACATGGTGTATTTAAGTTTGATCATTTGACATATAACAAAGGCAATCTATATGAACCATTTAATAAACAATAATTTTTATACTTTTTATTATTATTAGATAACCTTCCATACATGAGGTTGATCACAAATAATTGATCTATGTCGTACAAATAAGGTTTTTCTGATTATTTTTTCTGGTATTTATGGTTAAATCAGCCCAAAGCAAGCAACTGCCATTTGCATATTCAAGTGGCACAATTAGAAGTCAACAATTAGAAACAAAACCATTATTTGCATACTTCGAAGGAATAATTAGACACAATAATTAATCATCATCCCCATAAGAGACAGAGAGAAGATTGATAACATAAGTTTATAGTTATATCAGGGACAACAGAACAATATTTCCATAATATTAACCATAACATTGTCATTACATAACCCCCATGGTTATTTCACACATAGCAAAGATATTATATGTTATCAGTTTGATAGGGACCATACATTATGAGTTCTGAGTATCACTTTCATCGTAACCCAATAATAGTTGCAAATCATATATCGCTTCAGATATCAACTATAACAATTAGAGGGATAAATATATCGATATAGCAGATTATAACCATCATTCTTAGTGTAAGTGGTAACTACTATTGTATATATCAGTTCTCGGGAAGGTTTTGAGTTAATTACTTAAAAAAAGAAGTCATATGTGATTAAATAATTTCTTATTCTTAAGAATTCATAAGAAGGGACATTACATTCACCAACATTCCACGCCAAGAAATTCAAGCAACCTTATCTATTGTAGATAATATCACAAGGAATTGATACCCACGATAATATGTTCTACAACTTGCACAAAAGAAAGCAAAGTCTATTGTATTGCATTAACAAAGTCTTGATAAATTCTTGCAGAGATCTAAAACTATCTGATGATGACTAGTATTACAAAAGCTTCTCATATATATGAGAATCACGAGTCTTTTGAAATGACAAGGTGCACCCCTTTTTAACTAAACAACTATAGTTTGTTAAACTTAGACATAAACAAATTAAGTATGCTAATATGATTGATATGATCATCATCCTGGTAACACTAGAAGCCTGAGGTCCATTTCTTCATTGCGCTCTCCATGGTATACGATCTCTCTATCATCTAGATCACATATGGAGCTAGATCCCCATCCTCATCGACTAGTCCTCTGGCTATGCTCATGAAACCTGTCAATTGAAGTTGCCAGTCTCCCAATGACATGAATTATCCATCATGAAACATGGCTGGCAATTTGATCGATTGTTCATTCTCTAGGAGTTTGATGGCATTTTTCAACTTGTCCCCGAATTCATTGTGTGTCTTCAGAAGGGTATCTGCTTCATTCTTATCCTTTGGAGTCATAGAGTCCTGAGTGGTCATCATCTCTTAGATCCATTTGTGCAACCTCATATTCTTTATGTATGATTTGATGGTACCAGTGTGCATCTTCCAGAAGTCTACATAATACTTTAGCATAACCTTAAAATGAGCATCAATTATGTCATTAGCAAGCTTGGCAGTGCAAGCCTATGCAGCTTTGAGCAATCTACTCCCCTTCTCGCTCTTATTCCTCCACTATGAAGCATCCTGGATTGTTTCAAGTATATCTTTATCAGTTTGATAAGTAGCAAGTCCAACCTCTGTAATCCTTGGGGCCGATTCCAACTATAACACCTTATCCTGCTAATATTGTTTCTCTTCTTGTGCCTTCTCATAAAGGTCTTTGACAGTTTGTTTTTCCCTCACCAAGAACTCAACTTGTTCTTTGTTTATCTTTGCAACATCGAGGTTTAGTTGGGTAATGATCCGAGGGTCTGTTTTTCCAACTTGATGGATCATGAGGTGGCCAAATGCTTCATTTATGTCTACCAGTAGGGGTTTCTTGTCTCTTGGATATATAGCCCATAGCAACAAGGCCTTCTGCTTTGGATCATACTCTAAACCTATAAAGATCCTATCAACCTCCTCTGGTAACAATTTCTTGTCATTGTGTTGCTTTCTCTTGAAGCTGTCAAACATAATAGGAGCTTTCATTTCCCACCCAGGGTAAATTATCAGACCAACATCCTTGAGGAGTTGTCTTCCTCTTTCAAGGGTCATTTCTCTTTTCTCAGCATTGATTTCCTCCTGCAACATTCGTAGAGTGTCTTCCTCTATCATGTTTCCCATCTATTGTGTGATCATCCTACCTTTGTATTGATATAAGAAGGTTTCAAACTTAGGAGTGTTAACAAACTCCTGATCTGAAACTAATTCCTCATGCTCGAGGATTCTGACATCATCAATTTCCATCTCATAGGGTTGTCCTGTTGCTAGATCCATGTGGTGATCAAGTCCAAACCTAGCAGGTGCCACATCTTCTTCTATGTTAACAAATTCAGCAGTGGATTTAGGGGATAAGCGGGCAATGGGAGTAGCCTCCCTAGGATCTTTAATACTTTCTCTAAAGACATACAATGGCACTGCATTATCTAGAATCTCCAATTCATGAGTCATTAGTTTATTCACTTTGGCCACGAGGTTGTCAATTGCTTCCAGGATTTCTTCATTGATCTTGCCCCTCCTTAATTTCCATTCATATGCTTTAGCTACCTTATCAGGTGTCGACCTTTTCTTGATTGCTTCCTCCCTTTCCACATTCCTGATGAAGTCATCAATCATTAATGACACATGTTCAATGGCTTTCAATCTCTATGACATTCTAGCCCCCCGCATATATCCTTTTGGATCAAAGTTAGGCCTAGGGTCTCCTTTCACAAGGTGGAAATAATCTAACTTATTTTGCAGTAAACCATAACTTTTTGAACTCTTAACAAGAAAATCAAAAAAGGACAACAAGCTAGGCACAATTGACTGCTTCCCATGATCTGTAAGATTTTTTGTATTGGCTATAGACAATTGCCTAATGATTTCCAAATAAGCAATTATGTCCAAGAAAGTCATAGGCAATAAGTAAGGTTCTACCTCAAACCCATACACCCTAATCTGTGTGTAATCCAAGAAACAGTACCAATCCCCCCAGTTATGGGCAATGTGCCTTTCTTCGTCAAAATATTTAGGTCGAAGCAATTTCTTAACCTGAGGGGAAAGTGAAAAATGACATGGAAGTCCAAGCAATTTGTATAATGGTTTCACAAAATGTTCTTCAAAGTGCATGTATTGGTTGTTAATGTATCTTTGGTCCTAGGCTGATAACCATAATTGCATTCGCTTGAGGATTCCTTCTCTATCATACTCCCTAATGGATAGACCTTGAGTCCACAACTCTATATCTTGACCAACGTATAAGAACATATGCATAAGGTCAGAGTAGTATCTGAAATTCACATTAACCCTATCTCCCTTTAATTTTCCTAACCCATGGTTGATGACATGAGATAAGTAAGAAGCATAATCAAAGGTCCTTTGATTGGATATCGACACAAATCACCAGAGCAGCAATGTCCATTAATGGGGAGGCTTCCATGCCCAACACTTGTGCAATAAAATAATAGATGAACTTAAAGTAGGGAGAAAACAAGTTAACATCAAATGGGGCTTTGTCAGTATCTACAAACGAATTCACAGCTCCTTTGGTGTTCAGTCTGTGTGGTGGGAGTCTGCATCATTTATATGTTCTCTCCATGTTTAAATACTCGTCCACCAACTTTTTGGTGTCATACCCCCATTCCAAACCAAAAAGTTTCTCAATTTACTCTTTACTAATCAGCAACAAGCGGTCCCCTTTATAGTTGCAGATGGTTTACCTTTGTGGATCATACCTGTCTACCAGCTCTATTATTAGCTCGACATTCACAAAAACGTTGGGAATGACAAGTCTCCCTAGATTCAACTTCCAAATATTACACACTGGTTCTACTTTAAACCTTCTAGCATAGCTAAAAATGAATAATTCATGCCCTCGAACCTCTGTCCAAATGTGCCCTATGTTTTCAATCTATCTTCCAATCCCTCATCATCGTTCTTAATCTTTCTAGACCGGTGACTTGAGAGCGGGAATTGGTCTATTAGGTCCTGATCTAAGAGTTGACCTTCCTTTTTCTATCATTTTGGCTTTTCTTCTTTGGTTTTAGGAGGATGAAGCTCTTTATTCTTCTTTGTTTTATCTTTCCTAGATGACAAAGCTTCCATCTTTATGTTCAATTCAAAAGAAGACAAGAAATTCTAAGAAGCATTTACAGTTTTTACTTCTTTCCATGAAGAACTTTGTGACCCCTGCTGCACTAGTTCTTTCTTTCCTTGACAAATTTATCCGCCTGAACAATTCTGGTATCCGAGTAGTTTGATTACTTCTCCTACTGCAACAGTCATTAAGAAATGCATTTTGAATTTATGATGATGTGACTCGTTTGGATTCGTGTAATATTTCTCGGTGGATTGATTGTTCTTTTTTGCTTATTTATACCTTTCAATGCATGAGCGTGCCACATTTCCCAAAGGCAAATCTTATTTCGATGAAACATACCCCTTTGATGACTTTCTTTTCATGTTCTTCGATGCCCTAATTTCATCGATGCCCATCTTCAGTATAGACCCAACACTATTTATTTTGTTTCGATGAAACTCTCTCTTCGCTCAAGTGTTTTCACCTTTTATCGATATGCATTTTCTATCAACAACCATATTTTGATGAGTTATCCATTTAATTCATCGATATTGGATTTTTGATGAAAGGTCCCATTTCGCCATGCACTCTAATGCTTTAGTCGATAGATTGTTTTCATCGAAACCCCTTTTACTTCAATGAGATCTCATTCCATTTCATCGATTTGTGACTCCGGCCCCCAATTCATATCCATTTCGATGAGTCTCATGCTTCGGCAGATGCTTTTGAGATTTCACCAACATGTCCTTTTCATCAATGAGACCATCTCTATGAGACCGTGCCCATTTTCATCAAACTGGATACATCAATGGAACTCGGTCTTTCGATAGATACTTTGAGGTTCAAGTTGATGTGCTTGTCTCGCTTTCCTTTTGTTTCGATGGAACATGCTGCTTCGATAAGTTGTTTATCCCATTCATCAAAACCCTTATTTTATTGACGAGTTCCTTTCGCTGAAATTTGGCATGATTGTATCGCAATACATATTTTGATGAAACTTTGCCTTCACCAAGAGTTTATTCGATTCTTCCGACATCATCCTTTCATCAAAAAAGTTTACTTCGGAAAGACCATTTTTATTTTCATTGATGTTGGGTTTTCGATGAAACTTTAGTGTCGCTAGGTGCCTTTTTTATTTCCTCGACATCGCTCTTTCACTGAAAGGCTTTTCTGGTTACATTTGAATGCCTCTCGGGGTACCCTAATGAGGGTTTTGACAGCCTTCCACTAAAATGTGAATATCTCAGCCAATAATTAATGGAATTAGGTGATTCGAAAGACAAAATAAAGTGAATTCATGCCTCCTTCCAACCCAATAGTTTTTAGAACCTGGCACTAAGTCTATGACATGAAATAACGTCTGCAATCAGACTGTTATACAAAAACATATAAGAAAATGTGTGTAGAAAACTACTTTTATTGACATTGCAGTATTTCTTATAATTGTATGACTATTACAGCGAACTCATAACTTTGGTCTACTAGATGTCTTTTTTTTCAGCTGTAGAATCATTGCAATTTTTTTGAAATTTTCTTTTTTAAGTTATTTTAACAAACATACTATTGAATGAATGGTTGTTTTATTATGAAAATAAGGGTAATAATTACATATGTATTAATATAACGTATTGTTTTTCTTTTTGTAGAAATGCACTGATAACTTCAATGAAGGTGATAAAGTTAGGCTATTGGATCCATTTGATAGTGTTGTTGTTGGCATTGGGAGGATTCACTCCCTATCTATTCTACATGGAGTAAGCTTATAGGTGACGCAAATGTGAACATTTTAACGGTCACAAGTAACATACCTCTTCCTTATGAAGAGAAAATAGATGGAGTCATCCATCTCAAAGAGAAAGAGGGAACCTTCACAAGGTGACCATTAAAATATTTGCAGAAAATGATATAGTTGAATATGTTTATCATGTTTCTTCTTGTTTTATGCAGTACTTTGAATATTTTCAAAGAGTTGGAAACTCTTAGACAACGTTGACATTTTTTTATTATATTTACATATATACCCTTGGATAGATTTGACATCTTATAACTTGATTTATATATACATATTTGTATTATATTTTTTTTATTGCAGATTACCTTGTTTGTCATGATGTTCAATCAATCTTTTAATTCTAACATGTATCTTGTTCATATATGTAATATTTTTATTTGCTTTTATGATCTAGTTTGAGTTTAATGTTATATTATTTTTGCATTAATAAATGGTTAATTATACTACCAATAAATAAAAATGATTACATATACTACTAATGGATGTAAATATATGACTAAAATAAGGACTAAATATATGACTAAAATAATGACTGTGATGACTAAATAAATGACCATTTACCAACAATCAATGATTAAATTAATGACTCAATATATGACTAAATATATGACTAAATAAATCACTAATATAAATAAATAAATGACTAGAGAACAACAATCAATGACTAAATTAATGATTAAATATATGACTAATTTAGTGACTAAATATATAACTAAATTAGTGACTAAATATATGACTAAATCATTGACCAAATCGATGACCCAATCAATGACCAAATCAATGACCAAATCGATGACCAAATTGATCAATCAAAACAACCAGTGGTCACGTGACCAAATTGATTTATGACTGGCAATAAACTACCAGTGGTCACGTGATCAAATTTAGTCATTTATCTATAATTTTTAGTAGTTTTTTAAGTCATATATTGTTGTTTTTGTACTAGTGAACTCTCCAAGTGTTAGATGATCAAACATCAAAATGGTTGAATGAAGATAATTCTGATATGAGAGAAAAAATAGAGACAAAAGAGAATTTTGGAGAAGACTCTCACCGAGAAATCACTGAACTAGTGAAGGTGTGAGTATAATGCTTAGTATATAGAAAAATATAAGAATATACAACCAAGGGGTGTATTAACTCCTATTCCCCATAAAAAGTGGGAGGTTTTACCTTCTTGTTAAATGCCAAAACATGTGGCATAACCTCCTTACATGAAGACATGAAAGGAATTGAAAAAGTTGACATATAAGGCCAAAATAGGGTGAGAAACCCAACTACCCCATAACCCACTTAGGAAATGACAAAATAGTGGTTATGAGAGGTGGAACAACAAGCCAAAAGAGGGTGTGTAATTCAACTACCCATGTGAGGTGGAGAGTTACACATGTAGCTAAAGTATTTTGCCACGTGTCCTCATATAAACCACTCCTAATAACCTAAGCAAGCTTAAATAATATGTGTAGGAAAAATAAATACTCCCTAACATAAGGAAAATAAAAATCCTACACTAACAAAGTAGAAACACCAAGCATAGAGGGGTCACTACCAGCAGTCTTCGTGGCTTACAAATCCTCATCAACCCATATTCTTCAGTTTCCTTCAGCTCTGCATCTAGACACATGGTCTACCATTGGAGGCCTCTTTGGTTCCTCTCCAACGTATTTCTTATATTATTTATGCCATTAGAATAAATTTGACTCCCTCACAGATCTTTTCATCCATGTCTAAGACGTATGGATGGATAGGAATGATATAGAGGTCTTTGGGATGGGTGGAAGGTTATCAAAGATGTGTGCCTTTTCTGACCCTGCAAAAGGGATGGAGGAATATAAGGACCTAAAATGGATGGAATGGATGATGGGCAAGGCATATGTTTGGTTTTAGGTTTGGTAGGAATACCAACATCTTGAGGAATGTCAAGTTGAGGCCATCCCTTTGCCTTTATGAATATTTTTAACCATAGGATACTACTTGCTTTGAGAAGAAGACACAAGTCCATTATTTTGTGGATATGATATGATGGGATCATGACGTGGACAAACTGGACCAAAGTGGACGCACCCATTATGTATGT
Source organism: Cryptomeria japonica (assembly GCF_030272615.1). Taxonomy (NCBI): domain Eukaryota; kingdom Viridiplantae; phylum Streptophyta; class Pinopsida; order Cupressales; family Cupressaceae; genus Cryptomeria; species Cryptomeria japonica. Next base: position 197,347,910 of record NC_081408.1, read on the forward strand.
AGGGGGTTCATGAACATCTTGCGCCAACATGTTAGTTATATGAGGGGGATTAGGATCAATGGTAGGCTCTTCATGAGATGGAATAGGGGAAATAAATCGATCGTCAAAAGAAATGATATCTTGGAGTGTATATGGAGGTTTAGGGATTGGAGATGGAGGAACAAGGGGATCTTGTGGAAGATCTAAAGGGATAATATGGTCTTGTAGTGGACATGAATTTGAAAAGATACTTTGATCCTGACAAGGAGGAAGATCATTAGATTCTTCTTCAAAGGTGTCTTTCTCTTGGATTTCAATGGGATCATTGGAAAGGAAAGAAGGGATATCCTGATCTTGCTCAGGGAGTGGAATTCCAACGGGATTTAAAAGGATATTTTGTCCATGAAGTAGAAGGGGATCATTTGGGATAGGATGGATAGGGATAGTGGGATCATCATGACTGTTTGGGAAGATGGGATCTTGGTCAACAACTGGATGGATCAATTTATTTTAGGTTTCAAGATATTTATCTTGGTTTTATTTAGGACTCATTTCTTCATGCTTTGGATCATCCTCTTGACATGGGATATGATTTTGAATATGCATGGTGGATTCTGAGAAGGATTCAATGCTTTGACATGAGAGAGATTGAGTTTGAATGAAATCCTCTAAAATAGGTTTAACAGGAAATGAAGCACATGGTGACATTGGGTCTAGTATTTCTATAGGATGGCAGGGATGTGCATCATGAATTGGATTATCTTGGCAATCAATTGTGAATAGACCTTGGGTAATTTCATCCTTGGGCATATTGTTTAAATGAGGATGGCATGGATGATTATTGTGGCCATTGGAGAGTTATTTTATTTATGATGGGATGAGTTGTTGGTAGATATGGTTATATTATTTTGATCTGTCTCAGAAGAGTCACCTATGATTCTCTTTAGGAGTTGTCTAAAGAGATATCTTTCAGATAAGTGCAAGAAGTAAAGTCCACTTAGAGTGGAAGTTTTACGATTAGAAAAAAAAATTGTGCAGAGTGCATGGGAAATGAAATGAGATCCCATTATGGTTCGGGGTCCCGAGCCAAAATTTGAAACAGGATCCCATTTTGCATCTGGATCTCGAGCTTAAATCTAAGAAACTGGATCTTGTTTTGAAAAGGAAATGAGATCCCATTTCAAAAACTAAACGGGATCCGATTTCCTTCTCTTTTCTAATTTTAAAATTAACATACGTACAAATGAAATATAACATGTAAGTATACGTATATATTAGCAAGATGCTTGAGAGTGGTTTTATATCTCTAGGAGTTATAAAGCAAATTCTAGATTTTAGATGATCTTATAAATCTTTAAACTTAGTCAAATTTCAATAATCAGTAGCTCAACATTTTCTATCTCTCTTTATCTCAATCTCTTTATCTTCTTTGAGCTCTAGACTCGTCTCTCTCCATATCTATATTGTAAAAGATGTTTGAAAGTGGTTTCAAATATCTAGGAGTTATAATGCAAATTCTGAATTTTAGAAGATCTCATAAATTTTTTAATTTTGGCCATATGAAATCAAAATTTCTAACTGTGTTTCTCTATATTCATTTATTGTTGAAAATAAAGGGGGGAGGATTTTGGTAAAATAAACTATCTATTCTATGCTATCCTTCATGTTTCTATCTCCCTTTCCAAACTAGAGGAATTTGAAGTACCATTAATCCTTGAAAAGAATTTAATTCCTTGTAATGACTCAATGATATCCTATGTGATGCCTCAATATTTGTTGCACATGATTATAGCTAACAAAAACGCCATATAGATAGTAGAGACCATCGTAGTCAAAATAAGCGTGGTTCACAAAAATGTGCAAGGGCTCAAATTTTGGAGCCAAATAAATTTTCCAACATCTCAATTGGAACCCTATCTTGGCATGATTCAAGAATGTATCTCTCATTGTGTTATATTATTCCATGCCCTGTCCACATGGCTTAGGATGTTGCCAAGCTCATTTTCCATTTACCATCAATTAGCTCCGTTTCTTTCTTTTCTACTTTCTAACACTCTTCGAACTCCTTCTCCAAATTGGCTAGCCTAATCTTCAGTTGTTCAAGTTCTTGAGACGATGAACTATCTCCTATTGCTTAAGGGCGTGGCAACAATCTAGTTCTCTTATTATAATGATCCCTCAACTGAAGATTTTCCTTATTAAGATTGGTGATATCTTCTTCAATCTTTCTCATAGTTGCTTCTCTAAACATCATTGTATTCACTATGAGAGATACAACCTTAGAAGCACTATATTCTCCTAATATTTTAACAATTAGATTGCTAGTTGGTTCATTTGGGTTTTTAAACACTTGAGGATTATTAGTTCTAGGGTAAACATATCAAATGACCAATGCTTCATTCTTTTGGTCAAATCTAGAGCTAGAGTACAAGTCATGAGATTGTTCATTAAAGGAAAAGATTGGATCATTAACTCATTTCCTTTTAACCATGTTAAGAAAAATGTAGAGAATACATCCCAAAACCTCTAACAATAGAACCTACCTCATAGTGTTTTACCCTTTTTAGGAGTCATATTTGCCAAATCTTTTTCCACTTCTGCCCACATTCTAGAATCTTCCTTCTCCCTACCCTCTATAGACACATTTTATTGCCTCATCTCCCTATGAAACTTGTCTCCTTTATTCATAAAAGGGAATTGTTGAAAGCCAATTGTGACAATGAACTTCCCATCTATCATGAACCTGGAGCAAGCTAATGCACTTAAACAATCTACCACCTAATCTCCAATCATGAAATTTACAACCATTCTATCACTTGATTGGGTTTCAATAACAACCCTTGTTAGGATACTTACTTCTTACCTAACTTCATTCAATCACTTCGCCTACAATGTCACCTTTTACTAGATACTCTATTATTGGATCCCTCCCTAGTAATAATTTTTGCAATGGCATAATTTGTTGAAGATTTTGGGATATAACAATGAGTGTAGAGAATGATACAAGTGAAGCAACACCACTATTTATGTACGGGTTACACATTTAGAGGATTTTGGAACTTATGGATAAAGTTAGAAGTCCCTTGAATTCCCCAAACTCCACATCTTCAAAACATTTCGAAGGTTGCTTCATAGTTCAACAAGGTTTTGTGTCAAAAATGGATTAAGTACTTGGAAACAAGTTCAAGGTATTAATTAAAGTCCAAACTCTATAACACTTATGTATTCCACTTTTTTTTTTGGTGGGGTTTAAGGTTCTATTCGATTAAGTTTTGTGCATTTTAAGGTAATATCTTAGTACATATACATAAGAGCAAACAACACAAAATTTTGCGAATTATGCGAATTTTGGTTCTTTAAGTACTTTCTAAGAGTGGCTACACCAAAAATAGTTAAAGGATAAAACCCTACAGATTATAACTAGAACAAACCTAGAACATAAATACAGATCTATAGTCATAGCTCTATACCAAAACCGTAAACTTATTCTATCATAAAATAAAGATCTAATACAGAACTCTAGATGATTCCAGTCATAAAGAAACAGTATTTTTTAAGACTTGATAATAAATAGATTCCAAATTAAGCACTGGTCATCATGTTTATTAAAATAGTCCGATGTAGAATATTCTTACATCTAACTTCCAAACATACAGTGGTCATAAACACACTGATACACACCAAGTAAAATCATAAGAAATAGGAGAAGGCCTTAATAGGCCTTAATAGACTTTAGTAATACAACACAGAAGTCTGGATAATTCCAGAAATACAGTGGCCATCATGTTTATTTAAACTTGGGACGCTCCTAGATCAGGCGCCCCTAGATCTGACGTGCCCAGTGAACAAAAACCCTAACCCCAGAGGTCGTGCAAAATATGAGAGATATCTATACCAATGGCTGCACAGACCATTGTGCCTATCACCTTGCCCAGTTTCAAGAGTATTTCAAAGAAGCCCATGTTGGTAAAAATGCCTTGCTTAGCCAACTCTTTCGACATTCTCAATTTTTCTCGCATAGAAGATTTGAATTAGACTTTAGCACAACATTATGTAGCCAACGCCCTGTTGAGCTCTTGTTCCATCATGCCTTTATATAAAACTTCCATGACAATAAATTACCAGCCACATAAATTACCAGGAAACTTCCTGGAAATCGTGCAAATGTATGTGGTGCTGGATTCAAAGAAATCATTCAACTTATTATTTCACTTCAATGGACTATTCAAACACTCAACAATAAATTAGAAATAAATTTCAAAACCTTTTCACATGGCGCTCCGAATTTTTCCACATTTTAATAGAATTTGAACATTATTTTCTACACATAAGGATTAATATCTACATTCAGAAAGCTTTTGTTTTGGCTGGATATTATTATTTTCTACATTCTCAAAGCTTTTGTTTTGGCTGGACATTATTATTTTCTACATTCTGATGGTTTCTACACTAAGTTTTTGTTTTGGCTGGAGATTATTATTTTCTACATTCTGACCGCTTCTACACTCTGTTTTTGTTTTTGTTGGATATTATTATTTTCTACATTATGAAGGCTTTTGTTTGGACATTATTATTTGAAGGATTCTGTTTTGGCTAGACATTATTATTAGTTACATTCAGAAAGCTTTTGTTTCGGCTGGATATTATTATTTTCTACATTCTGAAAGCTACTGAACATTATTATTTTCTACATTCTGACGGCTTCTACACTACATTTTTGTTTTGGCTGGAGATTATTATTTTCTACACTCTGACGGCTTCTACACTCTGTTTTTGTTTTGGTTGGATATTATTATTTTCTACATTATGAAGGCTTTTGTTTGGACATTATTATTTGAAGGATTTTGTTTTGCTTGGACATTATTATTATCTACATTCAGAAAGCTTTTTTTTCTTTAATGGGGATAGCTCCCTCTATTACATTAAAATATAAGATTACATAAAATTCAAGCAAGAACATGCTTGATAGATAAAATTCAAGCAAGAACATGCTTGATAGACCAACCAAACTTAAACTACCTAATACGACAGTTACAAATTACATATGATCAAAAGCTCGCACCATAGCAAGACCAACTATATATTTCCAAATATAGCCTGATATATCACTGCTGCATATTCCCCCACATTAATGACATTGGTAGTTGATTGTCCAGAAAGCCACCAATCATCAAAATGGACCAGTCTTTTGAAAGGGTCCATATTCCAATTTATCACAGTGCACCGGAAGACTTCCCACACATTTTCTTGGAACGTTTTCATCCTTTCACTCTCCACCCTTTTCACAGTCCGTCGTGCCAACTCACGAGCAGTGTCACTGTCAACAAAGTCGCCACAGTCATTCTCCTCGGTGTCAACCCCCTCCTCAGAGTCAGAGGAAAGTTAGTTTTCTGGCTGGAAGTAAGTCTTCAGTATGTTCACCTTGGTACCCTCCTCCAGGCTGAGGATGGCATTGGCAATGTTATCTGCAATGAATGGCTTAATGAAACCATTGAAAAGCTCAACCGCATGTTCACCAGAGTCAATAATATCAACCAGAGGCATAAGAACAACCTCATTATAGATGAGGGCATCACACCAATGCTTGATTTCTCAAGTCCGTCGACATGATCCAACATCCCAGGATTGAATCGACAGTTGCATCCAGAGAAAATGACCACCAGAGGACACATATGTCCGCGGATCAGGCAGAGATCTCCCAAGAATTTTGTCGATTATCCAATACCTTCGCGTGGGGTAGAATACTGTCTTTCTGAATCTGCTCCAGGATGCCATCTGACACCGAATTCTGATTGAAAATGACTCTGCCGTAACTCATATCAACTCCCAGATTTGCAAGGTAATCGACAATTCGGTTGCCCTCTCGAAACCTGTGCTTAATTTCAAACATAGGAATAGAACCAAGAAGGGAATTGATGCGTGGTATCCATTTATTTAAATCCCTGTTCTGAAACCTTGAATTGCAAACTCCATTTAGGATAATCTAGGAGTCACCTTCAATTATTGCCCTGGGGTGACCAGATTGAATACAAAGATCAACTCCAGCTTCAAGAGCTCTTATCTCAGCTACGTTATTGGTAGCACAACCAATTCCACCAAATATTCCTTGTAGGAGTTTGCCATTCTCATTTTGAATAATGGCGCCAATTCCAGAGGGACCGGGATTACCTTTGTATTCTCTGTCAAAATTGAGTTTAACCCAACCAGTTGGGGGGGCTTCCCATTTGATAGATTTCATGTCCGGTTTAACTTTTTTAGGCAAACTGGAAGCATTTAGAATCTTGAGTGACCAATAGTCTTCCATCTTTCGATCCCAATCATTATAGTCGGTCAGCGAACCAATACTAATCTTGCCGTTTATCACTTCTTCAATAGCAAATTTGATTTTCTTGATAAGCCTGTCCACAGTAAGCGAGGAGTCCTTAAATATCCTTTTGTTTCTTTCTTTCCAAATATGCCAGACGATCATTGAGGGGCCAATCAAGAAGAGGTTACTCCATCTCGATTTCGATCTTGCTGGCCAGGATATCAGAAAATCTTTCAGAAATTCATTTCTAGCAACTCTCAAATTAATTTTGTTCAGATACCAATTCCAACACTCCTCAGCCACATGACAGCGGAAAAGCAGATGATTGGCAGTTTCTTCATCCGATCTGCACATGATGCATCTATTTGGACCCGCAATGCCAATGGTTTGCAACCTATCCCCCGTTAAAATACTTCCATGTAATGCAACCCATAAAAAGGCACCTGCCTTTGGGAGGACCCGCTTACTCTAGCAGAGCATATGTGGCGAGTCAGATTTATTCCCATGTATTATTTGAATCTCATATCCCAATTTGACATTGTAGTCTCCTGATTTTGAGGCACACCAAAACACATAATCTTCCTCATGTGAGACTGGTAAGCATTTGTTTTTAATTAAATCCCACACTTTCCCACATAAGGCAGGGTTACCAATAGTGATGCTTTTCCATATTTTGTAACCGCACGGTTTAGCCATCTCCTCGAAATAATTATGGACATATTTTCCAATACTGTTTTCAACAAGGTAAATCCATTCTTGATCCTCAATCAAGTCGATCAATGCCGGCAACCTATCCCAAGAGTCCCTCCAAAACAGGGCCTTCCTGCCATTACCAATCTGCCATGATAAATGATTAGTTATTATATTTCTACAATCTCATAAAAAATTCCAAGTATCAAATCCCTAAGCCGAGTTTGCAATGGAAAGGATTCTTGATGGATCCTCAAAATCAAGATATTTCTTTTGGAACAGTCTGCACCATAGTTTTTGAGGTTGCTTATACATTTTCCAAGTTAATTTTGCACCCAAGGCTTGATTTTGCAGTGACATTTTCCTCAAACCAACCCCCCCATCTTCTTTTAAAAGACACATGGTCTCCCAGTTTAGGAGAGGTATTTTCCGTGTATCCTTTGCACCATCCCAAACAAACTTTTTGAGTAAATTATCCATACTTTTCCCGACAGCATATGGTAATTTAAAACATGACATACTGTATATTGGGATGGCCGAAAGGACATATTTGATCATGGTTAATCTTCCAGCTTGTGACAACCACCTATTTTTCCATAAATCTATTTTAGCTTGGCATGAACCAAATACATCCGGCCATATTTGATTTTATCTGCAACCTTTGTCAATATTAACCCCTAGATATTTCAACGGTAATTCAGATATATTTATTTCCAACAGTTGTACAATTCGACTTTGCGTCCTTTTATTAGTGTTGAAGAAGAAGAGCTAAGATTTTTCCTTGTTCATCACCTGCCCAGACATCTTGGAATATATATTCAGGGTCTCTGAAATGTTCTTTGCTTCAATGATGGAGACCTCCACAAAAACAATAGTGTCATAAACAAACTAAGAATGTGTTATAGGTTCAAATTGGTTGTGAATAATAACACCATTCCATAACCCATCACAATGTTTTTTCTTAGTAAATCTACCGAGAGTTTCATCCATTAATACAAATAGAGTGGGGGATAGTGGATCTCTTTGTCTCAAACCTTTTTCTGCACCAAAGTAGCCACATACATTCCCATTGACAAGGATTGAGAAATTGACCATAGACATGCAAAATCGAATGCAGTCCAGCCATTTGCGCGGGAAGCCAAATCTTCCCAAAACATTAATAAGAAATTCCTAATTAACCCTGTCGTAGGCTTTAGCTACATCTAGTTTAATGACCATACCTTTGATTTTTTCATTGTGTAGTGAGTGCAGCACTTCAGATACCAGAATAATGCTATCAACAATTTCTCAACAATTTCCTGGCCAGGGGTAAACCCATTTTGATTCTCTGAGATTAATTTTGGTAGCAACCTTTTGAGTCTCTCAGCCATAGCTTTGGAGATTATTTTATATATTGTGTTACATAACGAAATTGGATGATAGTCCTTCATTGTTACACAATCTGGTTTCTTCGGGATCAAAGTGATGATGGTGTGATTAATCTCCTTTACAATTTTTTGTTTCTTTCTGAACTCCTCCACAATTTTCCAAATGTCCATTCCAAACAGATCGCAGCAGTTTTGGAATAATTCCACCGTAATCCCATCAGGTCCAGGTGCCTTGTGCAGATGCAAGGAAAATGCGGCATTTTTTACTTCTTCCAGTGTATAGCGAGCAGTTAGCATTTCACAGACAACTTCATCAATAATAGGATCAATAATATTAGCAATCCAGGGACCAGAGTTGTCACAAATTACCTCGGTTTTACCAAGAATACCAATAAAGTAATCCAGGGCAGCCATTTCAATATCTTTTGTCAATCTCTTCATGGACCCAAACTCACCCTTGATGGAGTCAATTCTGTTATAGATTCGCCTAGCTTTCGAGGATGCATGAAAGAATTTTGTATTAAGATCTCCATCAGTAATCCATAGTTCTCTCGATTTGTCCTTCCAGTAGGTCTCTTCCCTCTTTATTATTTCAGCATATTGATCTTTAAGACTTTTTTCAAGTTCGAATTCAATGTTCATCATACCATGATTCATAACCAGATCGCCTAACGCATCGAGCTCTTCCTCAATTCGGATTTTTTCTTCAAAAGTGTTCTTGAAAGAAGCTTTATTCCATATCTTTATCTTATTGTTTGAGAACTACATTCATTTTGTGAAGGTGAAGCTAGGAGAACCAAAAAACATGTTACTTTGATTCTGCCACATTCGGATGTTATCTTTGAAATCCGAGTCCCTCCACCACATACTTAATAGTTTGAAATATTTTTGATGTTCAAGTGAATCATGATTAATGGGTAGAGTAATCAGGAAGTGGTCAGATCCAACCTGGGGAGTGATAGAAGACTCTAGAGATTGATCGCCCTTCAGCCATCCTTCCCCAACAAATAACTAGTCAAGACTTTCTGAGATCTTGGAAAAATTCAATCTTCTATTTGTCCATGTGAATTTCCCATTTTTCGGAATGATGTCAAACAACCTGCAATTGGCAACAAAGTCGTGGAAGTCCTCCATCACTTTTTTTGGTTTCCTAGGGCCACCCTCCTTGTCATCAATATCAAGAAGAGCACTGAAATCTCCAACCACCATGATATTAACCAAATCCAATAGGGAAGCCTAATTCATAATTTCAGACCATACTCTGAATTTATCATCAGATCTGATGGGACCATACACATTGCACAGGGGAAAGTAGAGGTTCGAGGGTTTGTGTTTAACATTCACCGCCATCCAGTGATCAGAAGAATAAACTGCTGTTACATCAATGATAGAAGAATTCCATAAGATACCAAGTCCACCCGCAAAGCCACGTGCGTCTTGGAAGAGACCTTCCCATCTAAAACAAAATTTTACAAATTCGATAGCCTTTTCACTGTTGAGCTTGGTTTCCTGAAGTAGAATAATATCCGAGTTGAGTCTGGTCAAAATCCTTTTGACCAAACATCTTTTGTCAGGGGCGGACAAGCCCCTAACATTCCAAGAGGAGATCCTCATTGTCCTCCAACAGAGGGCTCTCCTCCCTTGGATCTATTCCAGAAATCCATAACACTGACTATTCCTTTTTCCTTTTCTCTTTCTTCTCTCACAGCCTTATTGCTTTTTCTCCCTCGCTTGGAATTACCAAGAAAAGAGTGTTGTTTGGCTTATACATCTAGGGTCAACCATATCCAATTCATCATCAAAACCTTCAACATCAATGGATTCAGAATAGGAGTCAACTTGCCCCTCGGGAATCACATTTTCCTTACAAGTATCCTCCCCATTGTTAGTTTCAGAAATCTTGTGAACAATCGGAGATGCATTGATAGGAAGCTCAGATTCATTTATTGGGGGATTACCTATGGGTTTCAACCCTTCTATGAGAAGGATTTTCTGCAATGGGATATCCGCCCTCTTCCTCCAAACTTGTTTAGTCTTAATGCGTTATTTGGGGTGTGCCTTTCTAACATATAATCGACACCAGTCCACATTATGCATCTTACTGCCACATCTGGCGCAAGAGATGATTTCTTTTTCAACTTTGATTTGTTGTTCCCAGCTTCCGTTCGTAGTAAAAAGAAAAACCGAAGAGGGGATCCTTTTAACAGCCACAATCTTCATTATGGCATAAGTGTACAAATCATTTTCTATTATATCTTCATCGAATTCTAATAGCGATCCTAAATTTCTTCTGATTTTCTCCAAACATGATTCATTCCAGTATTCAATTGGCAGATTGTATAATCTGATCCATACAGGTTTGTCATAGACCGCTAATGGAGTGGGATCGAAGTTAGGAGTCCAAGGTTGAAAATATAGCAGGCGTTTATCCAGGAACCAATTTTCCAAACCTAGGGTTTTATCTCTTTCTGCTCCGTCTTTGAAGATAGCAACAAAAAAGTTTTTAGGTAAAAATTTCACCATAACGTGCTTGCCCCAATTTTCAATTATCCGCGATCTAATGGTGTTTCTTGGGAATTTAGGTCCCACAAATTGAGCGATGATAGCATTACTCTCCCATACATCACTTTCATCACCAAGTTCCTCAATTAAATCAATCGCTATCCCTCGGGAAGCATTCACCTTATTCTGTGATTCATCCAAATCGTCCATATTTGACTTTGTTCATGTTTATGCCCTTTGATTTCTACAAGGAGACCCCTGAGAATTGTAGTCCAATTCAACCACTTGTCATTTGATTGGGTTTTTTAAGAGAGGTTCAGCCTTGTCGCTCTTCTGCCTTTCGTCGCCATCCTGCGGGTATTCGCACTTCTGCAATTTTTCGCTCTTCTGCTCCATTTGCATTAGCTCCCAAAAAACCGTTCAGAAAGATTTTGTTTTGGCTGGATATTATTATTTTCTAAATTCTGAAAGCTACTAGACATTATTATTTTCTACATTCTGACGGCTTCTACACAACGTTTTTGGTTTGGCTGGAGATTATTATTTTCTACACTTTGACGGCTTCTACACTCCGTTTTTGTTTTGGTTGGATGTTATTATTTTCTACATTATGAAGGCTTTTGTTTGGACATTATTATTTGAAGGATTTTGTTTTGGCTAGACATTATTATTATCTGCATTCAGAAAGCTTTTGTGCTTCTACACTATGCATTTGTTTTGACTGGAGATTACTATTTTCTACACTCTGACGGCTTCTACACTCCGACGACTTCTACACTCCATTTTTGTTTTGGTTGTGTAGCATCGTAAATTGTACGCACTTGCTAGGGTGGTACAATTTCACACCTAGTTTAGCACCCGCCTTGGTGCACTTTGCATTTTGCATTGCAGTTCCCCTTTAGCACTTAATTAATTAAATTAATTAGGTCTAAGGTTCTATTTTATCATCTCCCATATCATAAAGTTGGGCCCTTTTCATTTAAGTGTGCCCCTTTCATTTTATTTTTCCAATACATCATTTAACCTAAAACCCTAATTAGGTCCTATTTTGAACTTGGGGGCTTGATTTCGGGGGTCAAAACATCTCGAAATTAGCTGTAACTTCGGGATTCTCTCTAAAATCATCATATCCGACGGCCCTGAAAATTTGGTGAAAAGTTGTCGGGACCATGGCGCCCGGAGTGCACACGGTCCTGGATATTTTTCCTGAAATTTTAGGAGCGCGATCCAATCATAAAATAAAGCTTAACCCCAAGAAATTGGCGGGATATTCAATCTCTAGGTCGGCCAAAAGTTTAAATTAAGACCTAGGGTTTCATACATAAGAGCTCTCTTTCTTCATTTGAAAGGATCCGGATTTTTGGTTTCAAGGACCTTCTATGCAGCGAAAGAGCAGATCTTTGAAGACTTCAACAACATTCAACATCCATCCATCAAGCATTCATCAATTTCATTCATCCATTTAGGGCTTTGAAGACATTGAAGAGCAATAAGGGATCACCGACTGAAGATTGGCTTGTACCCCTCCCTTGGGGTTGGGTATGATTTCATGGTGTTTTCATGTCTTTGCATAAGCCTCATTATATCACTTATATTCATGCTTTAGATCTCTTTACATCTTGATTTGGAGCATTTACATTATCATTTGCAAGCAATTAGGGTTTACTTTCTAGGTTGCTCTAGTTTGCTTACTTGCATTTTAGGATCTTGCACACACACAAGGTCTGCACACACACTACTTTTACAATACAACTTGGCTATTCATGGAGGTGGAAACCACCAAAGCGGGGGTTTGACTAAGGCAAAACCCTATATAGCCGCCCACCATACCTTTTCAGATATAAGTGCAGGTTTCGGGATTCGGACGACGCCGCAAGTTGCAGATTCGACGGAAGTGGACCGAGACAGAACAACACACCAAATTGCAGAGAAAAAGACCAGGACAGGGGCGTGGGGCGCCCTGGTCCTGCCAGGACAGGGGCGCTGGGCGCCCTAGTCCTTCTGTCAGACAGCAAGTTCAGCATTTCCGACAGCTTTTCAGGTTGCAAAACAGCAGTTTCAAGTGCAGTTTCAGGTGCAGAATCAGGTCAGTGGCGCATGCGCCCCCGTCCCAAACATTTCCACTCAGATTTTAACCCCAGGTACACATCTGCATTCTCCTTTTATCCTTGTGTTTACAGCTTTTCATCACTTAATCTCAATATTGCAATCTTGTTACTAGTTCATACTTGCACTCTAGGGCTAGTAGTTGAACTTGCATCATTTTATCTATCATTTGCAACAAAGGAATAGAAATCCTAATAGGTAGCCCGTGGCTCTCTCTTCCACAAAAAGAAGTAGCCAATTGTGTGATACCTCTAGGCTCTTTCATATTCCACAAGTATGTGATTGAAAGTGAGATTAGGGCATGTTTGCTTAGTGTCACTTTTTCCCCCACACATTTTGGTGAACCCGACGTGAATTCCAATCTTCTCTAATTCTGATTTATGTTTTCAAATTTGAGTGTTTATGCTATTTCAAATTCAAATTTGCACTTACAAGTTTTAATTTCTTGCAAGATTCAAAAATTTAGAGGAAATTTTTGCTAAAACCCTAATTTTTTTAATTCAAAGTTGAACTTGTGGATAGTTTAATTGGGATCACTAATTTCAAATCTGATTTAGGAACTCTTTTGAATCATAAATTTCATTTTCTAAACCTACATTCTAAGTGCTTTCATTGGTTAAAATTAAACATTTCCTTCTATTTTGCATGTGCTATCATTTGAAAGAGGAAAATTGTTGTCATGATGCATTCATTTCATAGATGTGATAATGGGTTAGCTTCCCTTGTTTCAATTTTTCCTTATCCTAAAGAACCTCCCCCCATCTATAACAACATTTTAGTGCCTAAAAGAGTTGCTACCAATCCCTTTGAGACTCTCCCATGCTCTAAGGATGAAGACTTTAAGAGTGATCTTGACAATTCTCCTAAAATGTGCCCTTCCTATTTATCTATCCTAGAGGAAGAGAATGATATCATAAACACATTTCTTAATGTTACTTCACCTTCCCTACATGATGCCTCTCTAAGTGAAAAGGTATTGATGGACATTGACTTATTTTCTCCTAAAGTTGGTCCTTCCAATGGGGGCATGTTAGTGCAACAAGAGGTTATGAACACTTCTTTCAAAGATCTCCTTCCTAAGCATGAATCTTTGGAGAAATATGTTCATGTTCCTCCTAAAAAACACTCCCTTCATGAGGATCCTTTTGTGCAAGAAGATGACATGATCCGTACCTTCCCTAGTGATGGCATTTCCTTTTCCAACAAAATTCCCATTAGAGATGATGAATTAATGATAAATGCTTACACTTCTCCTAAAGTTTGTCTTACCCATAAGCATCCCTTAGAGAAAGAAGATGAAATAATAAGCAATTTCCTTAATTCTCTCTCCCCTAAAGATCATATTGAACATATTTTGAGGAAAGAGGATGATTTTAACACATCTATTGATGCTCTCCCTCCTAAGGATGAGGAATTAATAAACAATGTTATATCCTCTCCCGAAATTGACAATACTTCAAACATTCCTTTCAACAACTTCACTATTTGGGATGAACCATTAGAAGAAGGTGTAGAATATTCTCTACCCCATGAGAGAATCCTAGCCAAAGGGGATGAAATCAAGATTGAAAACTCCCTTGATAGTTTCTCACCTTCCTTGAATTTCAATTATTCTCCCTCTAAAAATAAAGCATTTCCCTCTCCTCAACTCGGTTCTACTCATAAGGAAAACCTAGTTCAAAGCAAGATGGTTAACATCTCTTTCAAAGATCTCCCTCTCAAAAGTGAGACTTTAGAGAGTAGTGTTGATCCTTCTCCTAGAGAGTTTATTCCCCATGTAGATCCTTTGATGATAGAGGATGATATGACCTTTCCTAGTATTACTTCTCCTACTAGAACATCAATGCCTACCCCTTGTCTCTCTCCTAAAATTGATTTAATCCATGATAAGATTTTAGTGCAAGAGAAGACTATCAATAATTCTTCCAACACTTTTGTTCATTCCTCTAAACCATCCTCAATCAATTTGATACATATGAATGAAACACCTAACAAACCTCTCTTCACTGTCCAAGGTGCTTGTCCTTCTCAAAATTCTCAACCTTTAAATAAGCCTATCTTAGTGGTTCAAGGTGGTTATGCTAATGATTCTTTTTGCACTCCTAAGAAACCTATTATTACTGTGCAAGGAGGTTATTCTACTAAGAGCCCTTATGAGTATGCTAAGCAACTGACTAGAGAGAGTTATCATGCGGTTGCCCATACTTATAATACTAGAAATAATAGGCAGCCTAATCCTCCTCCTGTTACTCCAGTTTCTCTTCCTAATCCTCAACCCATTCTTCCGCAAGCTCCACGTATTTCACAAGTTCTTGGTAAGGAATATGATCTCATAGAACAACTTAAAGCTACCCCTACTAAGATATCCCTTTGGGATTTGATCCAAACTTCTTCCGCTCATCATGGAATGTTACAAGATGCCTTGAAAGATTTGAATGTTCCTCCACCTAATACATCTAGTAATATAGTGTCTTTGGTTAACTCTGTGATGAATCCTAAAGCTCAAATTGTGTTTACTCAAGATGAGTTGCCTACTAGTGAAATTCAACATCAATATGATCCCTTGATGATTGTGGTTATCATAAATGACACTGCTATAATACGAACACTGGTAGATAATGGTTCTGGCCTTAATGTGTGTAGCATTAATCTATTGCATAAGATGAATGTGGATACATCTCTTATTGAGCCTGACTCTCATCCCATTCGAGGCTTTGATAATGTGGCTAAGTCTTCATTAGGTATTATCACCTTACCCATCACAGTGGGACCTGTTACTTTGCCTACTCCTATCCATGTTATGTCGGGAAATCTAACATTCAACTTGTTATTAGGGAGACCTTGGATTCACAGTATGCAAGCTGTCCCCTCTACATTGCATAGACAAGTTAAATTTATTTATAATAATAAGACATATACCTTGATAGGTGATACTAATTTTCAAGCTTGTTTGCAAACATCTACTTCCAAAGGGAGTTCTTCTAAGCCTTCCTCTTCTAGTGATGACTCGTTAAACAAGATACCTATGGATGAATCATTACCCTCTGATAATCAAAATTCTTTGGATGAGTCTGAAGTTCCTGAAGAAGATTCTCCTCAACTTGAATCTACACATGAAAAGGCTTTTGATCCTGAGAAGGTTCTCGCAGAAGACGATTGGGGATCTCTTGATTTCAATCCCGCCTTTGTAGGCGAGTATAGGGTTCCTCCTAGAGAGCTTAAAGTTAAAAAGAAGGAAGAAACTAGAGATCAATCAGTCTTACCAGAACCTATGAGCAATAATTTTGTGGCTGCTTCTCAAACTTCTTCTCCTCACGCCTCTAATTCTGAAGAATTTGATTCTTTGTCTTATGAAAAACCACCTTTTCTTTCTGAAATGGCTAATCGTTATGGTCGTGGTTTTCATATTTTGGCTAAGAGTGGCTATAGTGGAAATGGTTGTGGTGCAAATGATCAAGGAATTAAAGTTCCTTTAGAACATAACATGTATGAATATTCATGTGGACTTGGATATAATCTTTCTAAGCCCACCAAAGCATCTAAAAGACCATCTCTCAATGTGAATGCTATATTTAGTAGTGATGATGATCTCACTTCAACTAAATCATCTTCTACTTCTATCAACTCTCATTCCCCTCATAAGGAAATCTTGGCGATGAACAAATCTCTTTATGACTCCCCTCAAATTTCTAAATCCACTTATCAATCTTTATCTCCTATTCATCATAAAGTCCTTTCCTCCAGGGATAAGGCTCTAATAAATTACACTCATCTCTCTTCTAAGATTTCTCATAACTTTCCTTCTTCAATTTTTATCATTTTATACATGTTTTTTATCTCACTTATGGTTGAGCATTCAGCATGTCATATTCAAATACCTCATTCAATCTATCATGTCTTTAAATAACATTAATGGCTATTATGTTGCTCATCATTATGTGACATTGGTAGCTCATTTACTGGGGGCTCATTGTCATTCATGATGGTACAATTTCAAGTGCAATCATATTTTTGAAGCAACATAATAGCCTAATTTTTCTATGTTATCTCTTGTTCCTATGGGTTAATAGTGTGGAAATATTGATCATCTTTGCTTTAGAATTCTCTTTTCCTAGATATGGGAGAAGATGTGTATTCTCTTTCTTATCCTACTCACTTCTTGTGAGGAGCATTTTACATACACTAATGTCTTGCTTGCATGAACTCATGTGAGTATGTAGTACATTTTGTTTATGCCTAAATCTCTCCCTGGAAGATTGTGTAAGTCCTTCTCATTGACCTTATCCTTGAGAGGCAATGATCTTTTCTTATTTTTATCTAAGGATCCACTTTTTCCTATTTTGTGGATGGTGTGAACTTTATGTTATTCCTTGTATGCATTTGTTGTTGTTTGTTCAAGGATTCTCTCTTACAAGAGGTGTAAGTCCTTGACTACAACCTCTTTTGCACTTGGTAAAATACATCCATAATGAATTCACTCTCCCAATTGGGTTAAAAAGAGCGTCATCCTTCATTAAGAATCACTTTCACCTCACAAAAGAAGGAAGTATTGCATTCTTATTCTCTTCTTTGTCTTATTCTAGAAGATGTTATATTTGTCTAAAACAATTCCTCTCGAGGATAGGTGTCTTTTGTACAAATATCTCTTCTCGTCTAAGGATCTCCTTTACACATACTACAAGATATCCCTTTTCAACTATCTTATCTTTTCTTCTCTTTGCATTTTGTTTCCATTTACATCCTTCATCTTGTGTTAGAGAACTCTCAAATCCTCACACTCTTTGTTGTGTTGGAATTGAGATTTAGTCCTCTTTCTTACCAAATGATTCTCCATTAGTTTTTGATCTCATATCGAATCTTCTTGTGAGCATTTGTCATCAATATTCTTTAACAATTCGAAGTGGTAAACATGATACCCTGTTTCAACTCACTAAAATTAGCAAGCCGAAACAGGGGGGGGGGCATATAGCTACCCTCGAATTTTCATCACCTTCCTTAGTAAGCATTAGGTGATTTTGTGATCTAACGTGTGCTTTGTAGGGTGCGCTTCCTAACTGTGTACTGCAGATACCGCTGGGGGCTTCGTCCGACAACTTATGGATATATCCTTTTTCAAATAATGTTTACTTTTCTGTACTTTAGCTTGCATATGCACGTAGTGTTCATATGACCGCTAAAGTGGGGTCTAAATGTAGCATCGTAAATTGTACGCACTTGCTAGGGTGGTACAATTTCACACCTAGTTTAGCACCCGCCTTGGCGCACTTTGCATTTTGCATTGCAGTTCCCCTTTAGCACTTAATTAATTAAATTAATTAGGTCTAAGGTTCTATTTTATCATCTCCCATATCATAAAGTTGGGCCCTTTTCATTAAAGTGTGCCCCTTTCATTTTATTCTTCCAATACATCATTTAACCTAAAACCCTAATTAGGTCCTATTTTGAACTTGGGGGCTTGATTTCGGGGGTCAAAACATCTCGAAATTAGCTGTAACTTTGGGATTCTCTCTAAAATCATCATATCCGACGGCCCTGAAAATTTGGTGAAAAGTTGTCGGGACCATGGCGCCCGGAGTGCACACGGTCCCGGACATTTTTCTCGAAATTTTAGGAGCGCGATCCAATCATAAAATAAAGCTTAACCCCAAGAAATTGGTGAGATATTCAATCTCTAGGTCGGCCAAAAGTTTAAATTAAGACCTAGGGTTTCATACATAAGAGCTCTCTTTCTTCATTTGAAAGGATCCGGATTTTTGGTTTCAACGACCTTCTATGCAGCGAAAGAGCAGATCTTTGAAGACTTCAACAACATTCAACATACATCCATCAAGCATTCATCAATTTCATTCATCCATTTAGGGCTTTGAAGACATTGAAGAGCAATAAGGGATCACCGACTGAAGATTGGCTTGTACCCCTCCCTTGGGGTTAGGTATGATTTCATGTTGTTTTCATGTCTTTGCATAAGCCTCATTATATCACTTATATTCATGCTTTAGATCTCTTTACATCTTGATTTGGAGCATTTACATTATCATTTGCAAGCAATTAGGGTTTACTTTCTAGGTTGCTCTAGTTTGCTTACTTGCATTTTAGGATCTTGCACACACACAAGGTCTGCACACACACTACTTTTACAATACAACTTGGCTATTCGTGGAGATGGAAGCCACCAAAGCGGGGGTTTGACTAAGGCAAAACCCTATACAGCCACCCACCATACCTTTTCAGATATAAGTGCAGGTTTCAGGATTCGGACGACGCCGCAAGTTGCAGATTCGACGGAAGTGGACCGAGACAGAACAACACACCAAATTGCAGAGAAAAAGACCAGGACAGGGGCGTGGGGCACCCTGGTCCTGCCAGGACAGGGGCACTGGGCGCCCTGGTCCTTGGGATAGGGGCGCTGGGTACCCTGGTCCTTCTGTCAGACAGCAAGTTCAGCATTTCCGACAGCTTTTCAAGTTGCAAAACAGCAGTTTCAGGTGCAGTTTCAGGTGCAGAATCAGGTCAGTGGCGCATGCACCCCCGTCCCAAACATTTCCACTCAGATTTTAACCCCAGGTACACATCTGCATTCTCCTTTTATCCTTGTGTTTATAGCTTTTCATCACTTAATCTCAATCTTGCAATCTTGTTACTAGTTCATACTTGCACTCTAGGGCTAGTAGTTGAACTTGCATCATTTTATCTATCATTTGCAACAAAGGAATAGAAATCCTAATAGGTAGCTCGTGGCTCTCTCTTCCACAAAAAGAAGTAGCCAATTGTGTGATACCTCTAGGCTCTTTCGTATTCCACAAGTGTGTGATTGAAAGTGAGATTAGGGCATGTTTGCTTAGTGTCACTTTTTCCCCCACATAGGTTGGATATTATTATTTTCTACATTATGAAGGCTTTTGTTTGGACATTATTATTTGTTGGAGTAAACAGTTTTTATTGTTTATTGTTTTGCTTAAGTTTAATTAGATGAACATTTTTATTAGGTAGATGGATAATATTAGTCATAGAAGATATTGATGAGTTCTAATTGAAATAAGAATTAAAGAAGAAAAAGCAATAAATATTTTTAATTGTTATTATTTTCTACATTCATAAAGCTTTTGTTTTGGCTGGATATTATTGTTTTCTACACTATGAAGGCTACTGTTTTGGCTAGACATTATTATTTTCTACACTTCGCTTTTGTTTTGGTTGGATATTATTATTTTCTACACTATGAAGGATTTTATTTTGGTTGGACATTATTATTTGTTGGAGTAAAAAGTTTCTACTGCTTATTTTTTTCTTAAGTTTACTTAGATGAACACATTTATTAGGTAGATGGATAATATTAGTCGTACAGGATTTTACTGAGTTTTACTTGAACTCTACTTTCTCGAGGTTGAGACACATCTCTCAACCTTGTCCATTCTTCCTAACTACTCTTTCTTATTTAAGAAGAGCCTATTATACATTGTTAATTATTAATTTAAAATGAGCAGATAAAATAAGAATTAACCAAAACAAAAGAAAAAAGAAAAAACTAAATATTGACACAAACACACTGCACATAACACAACGATTTATGTGGTTCACCTTAATTGGCTGCATCCATGAGAAAGAAGGGACATACTTATATTAACCAATCTCCAATACCCCATACATAGACTGCACATAGTTATTTATACATTCATATTCAGTTAGAAACGAAGAGATGGGGATTGCGAATGGTCATGTGACCGTTGGGATTCACATTCCCAACAATCTCCCCCTTGAAATCCAACCAGCATAGCCATGCATTGTAACATTCCCTACATTTCTATTTATAATCTTACATTCCAACGAAGCCCATAAAAGATTATAATTTTATCAGACTCTATTCTAGCACACTTCCAATGGGTCTTCTGCAAATCAAACCGAAGTTAAAAACATCTTGTCCTACCACTTCACTCATTAATCCATAACAAGGAGCACCACTTTCTTTCGATTTAAAATACATTCCTCAATCATGATCACTTTTGCTTCCCCTTGACGGAACATCTAAAACCCTATCATCTTCCTCGATCTTTGCCTCCTACAGGTTGAGGTGCTCTTGGTTCGCTACAAAAACTTCATACACTTTGTAACACCTTCACTTGCTCTAGCTTTCCCTCAACCAAGTTGTTATTTGATCACTTTTGAGGTCGATGAACAACATTAGTCTCTATTATATTATGATCAAATTTGTTAATGACAGGCGAGGGAAATTTGGTTAGAAGCATTCAATAGTGTAATAGTAAAGGGCAAATGAAATGCCCAAGGGAAAGAAATCAAATTAGGATGATATGAATCCAATAGCAAAAAAGCGTAGAGAAAACAAATAGAAAATGTGAGAGCTCAAATAAGGCTAGAGTATCCAGCCATTTCTTCCACTTTATACCACAACTCATGCAATTGACACTTAATACCTAAGTTTCTATGCCAAAACTGGCAATCAATAGCATCCACAACCAAAATCAGAAACTCGTTATTATACATGTCAGGTTCACAAACTTCACAAGCACCATAAGCTACAACACTCCCTACACCACAATCATCCACCTCATCTATAAATGAACCAAAACTCTCAATCCAACAAACTGTCCATTTTTCTTTATAGGGAAAGGCTATAGAAAGTTCCAATTTTTTTGACACTCCCTAACCACTTTCACTTACAATCCTCACGTCTTCTTCTCATGTTGTGTAACTACCTCCACATTCTCTATCGTAATCTCCGCATAAATTGTCTACAAATAATTACCTCCACCAAAGAGCCTAGAAACACGCTTGAATTCAACATTTAGTAATATGGTATTATGTATGGCTTGATGGAAGGCTTCTTTCTTGATAGTGACAGCCTCTCCCTCAATAGAGACTTGGAGCTACAACTTCACTACTTTTATTTCCTAGAGTACATTATTGTCTCGAAAACCTTTGCCCTCCCCTTTGTCACCTTCAACAAATGGACTTGGATGATCCAATCAACTTCCAGTATACCCTCCAACATAAGAATGTTATATTCTATTAGAAGCGAGAATCGAGCCAAGATCTAATGTCGGTCGTAGATCACATGCAACTCCCCAAGAAACAAATGATCAAAGATCAAAATAGTTGAATAAACATAATTCTGATATCATTATTTCCTAGAGTACATTCTGAAAGCTTTTGTTTTGGTTGTACATTATTATTTTCTACATTCTGATGGCTTCTATACTACGTTTTTGTTTTGGCTGGAGATTATTATTTTCTACACTCGAACGGCTTCTACACTCCGTTTTTTCTTTGGTTGGAGATTATTATTTTCTACATTATGAAGGCTTTTGTTTGGACATTATTATTTTCTACGCTACATTTTTGTTTTGGCTGGAGATTATTATTTTCTACACTCTTACACTTCTACACTCTATTTTTGTTTTGGTTGGATATTATTATTTTCTACATTATGAAGGCTTTTGTTTGGACATTATTATTTGAAGGATTGTGTTTTGGCTAGACATTATTATTAGCTACATTTCGAAAGCTTTTGTTTTGGGTGGATATTATTATTTACATTCTGAAAGCTACTGGACATTATTATTTTCTACATTCTGACGGCTTCTACACTACGTTTTTGTTTTTGCTGTAGATTATTATTTTCTACACTCTGACGGCTTCTACACTCCGTTTTTGCTTTGGTTGGATATTATTATTTTTTACATTATGAAGGCTTTTGTTTGGACATTATTATTTTCTACACTACATTTTTGTTTTGGCTACAAATTATTATTTTCTACACTCTGACATTTTTATTAGGTAGATGGATAATATTAGTCATAGAAGATATTGTTGAGTTCTACTTGAAATAAGAATTAAAGAAGAAAAAGCAATAAATATTGTTAATTGTTATTATTTTCCACATTCAGAAAGCCTTTGTTTTGGCTAGATATTATTGTTTTGTACACTCTAAAGGCTACTGTTTTGGCTAGACATTATTATTTTCTACACTCCACTTTTGTTTTGGTTGGATATTATTATTTTCTACACTATGAAGGATTTTGTTTTGGTTGGACATTATTATTTGTTGGAATAAAAAGTTTCTACTGCTTATTTTTTGCTTAAGTATACTTAGATGAACACATTTATTAGGTAGATGGATATATTAGTCGTAGAGGATTTTGCCAAGTTTTACTTGAACTCTACTTTCTCGAGGTTGAGACACATCTCTCAGCCTTGTCCATTCTTCCTAACTACTCTTTCTTATTTAAGAAGAGCCTATTATACACTGTTAATTGTTAATTTAAAACAAGCAGATAAAATAAGAATTAACCAAAACAAAACAAAACACCAAAAACTAAATATTGAAACAAACGCTCTGCACATAACACAACTATTTATGTGGTTCACATTAACTGGTTGTATCCATGAGAAAGCGGGGAAATACTTATATTAACCAATCTCCAATACCCCATACGTAGACTCCACATAGTTATTTACACATTCATATTCAGGTAGAAAAGAAGAGATGGGGATTGTGAATGGTCATGTGACCATTGGGATTCACATTCCCAACAATCTCCCCCTTGAAGTCCGACTAGCATAGCCATGCATTGTAACATTCCCTGCATTTCTATTTCTAATCTTACATTCCAACGAAGCCCATCGAAGATTTTAATTTTGCCAGACTCTATTCTAGCACACTTTGAATGGGTTTTCTATAAATCAAACCAGAGTTAAAAACGTGACTATCCTACCACTTCACTCATTAATCCATAATCAGGAGCACCACTTTCTTTCGATTTAAAATACATTCCTCAATCATGATCACTTGTACTCCCCCTTGACAGAACATCTAAAACCCTATCATCTTCCTTGATCTTCCCCTCCTGCAGGTTGAGGTGCTCTTGGTTCGCTACAAAAACTTCATACACTTTGTAACAGACACATACACTTTGTAACACCTTCACTTGCTCTAGCTTTCCCTCAACTGTGTTGTTATTTGATCACTTTTGAGGTCGTTGAACAACATTACTCCCCATTATATTATGATCAAATTTGTTAATGACAGACTAGGGAAATTTGGCTAGAAGCATTCAATAGTGTAACAATAAAGGGTGAATGAAATAACCAAGGGAAAGAAATCATATTAGGATGATATGAATCCATTAGCAAAAAACCGTAGAGAAAACAAAGAGAAAATGTGGGAGCTCAAGTAACGCTAGAGTATCTGGCCATTTCTTCCACTTTATACAACAACTCATGCAATTGACACTTAATACCTAAGTTTCTATGCCAAAACTGGCAATCAATAGCATCCACAACCAAAATCAGAAACTTGTCATTCTACATGTTGGGTTCACAAACTTCACAAGCACCATAAGCTACAACACTCCCTAAACCTGAATCATCCACCTCATCTACAAATGAACCAAAACTCTCAATCCAGCAAAGTGTCCATTTTGCTTTATAAGGAAAGGCTATAGAAGGTTCCATTTTTTTTTACATTCCCTAACCATTTTCTCTTACAATCCCCACGTCTTCGTCACCTGTTGTGTAGTTATGTCCACATTCTCTATTGTAATCTCCGCCTAAATTGTCTACAAATAATTACCTCCACCAAAGAGCCTAGAAACACACTTCAATTCAACATCCCGTAATATGGTATTATGTATGGCTTGATGGAAGGCTTCTTTGTTGACAGTGGCATCCTCTCCCTGAACAGAGAATTGGACCTACAACTTCACTACTTTTATTTCCTAGAGTACATTAGTGTCTCGAAAACCTTTGCTCTCTCCTTTGTCACCTTCAGCAAATGGACTTGGATGATATAATCAACTTCCATTATACCCTACAACATAAGAATTTTATAATCTATTAGAAGCGAGAACCAAGCCAAGATCTGATGGCAGACGTAGATCACATGCAACTCCCCTAGAAACAAATGATCAAAGATCCAAATAGTTGAATAAAGATAATTCTGATCTAAGAGAAAAAATAGAGATAGAGGAGAATTTTGGTGAAGAATGTCATCAAGAAATCACTGAACTAGTGAAGGTGAGAGTATAATGCTTATTATATAGAAAAATATAAGCTTATACAATCAAGGGGTGCATTAACTCCTATTCCCCATAAAAAGTGGGAGGTTTTACCTTCTGGGTAAATGCCAAAACATGTGGCATAACCTCCTTACATGAAGACTAGAAAGGAGTTGAGAAAGTTGACATATAATGCCAAAATAGGGTGAGAAACCCAACTACCCCAGAACCCACTTAGGAAATGATAAAATAGTGGTTATGAGAGGCGGTACAACAAGCCAAAACAGGGCGTGTAACTCAACTACCCATGTGAGGTGGAGAGTTACACATGTAGCTGAATTATTTCACCATGTGTCCTCATATAAACCACTCCTAATAACCTAAGCAAGCTTAAATAATATGTGTAGGAAAAAACAAATACACCCTAACATAAGGAAAATAAAAAATGTACACTAACACCCCCCTTAAGAGTAGCTTAGGTGGGCGAAAAAGATGGGTCCCAGTAAATGAGGCCATGTTAGGTATCCATGTACATAGATATCCCCCCAAAAGAAGAAGACCCCCTCATAAGAGGAATATCCCCCCCCCTTAATAGAGAAAGAAAGAATGATGGACTAAGAAACCCCTCCTGAAGTAGACACTTGATACATCCCAAGCAAACATTGCAAATGAAGGAACTTGCTTTAGGTGAAGGGTTTGGTGAAGATGTCTGCAGTCTACTCTGATGTAGAACAATACTTAAGATCAATGATGCCTTCCTGGATCAGCTCCCGAATGTAGTGCATATGTGTCTCAATGTGTTTCATCCATTGGTGATGAACTAGATTTCTTAAGATCTGTATAGCACTTTCATTATCACAAAAGATGATAGCGGGCTTCTTGAATGGAATACCAAACTCAATGAGAATATTCTGAAGCCAAATAGCCTCAGTGGTGGCATTAACTACCCCTCGATAGTCAACCTTTATTGATGAAAGAGCAATTGCAGAATACTTCTTGCTTAACCAACAAACTGGACCAAAAAACCAAATAAGAAGCAATATCCTAAAGTGGACTTGCGATCCTAAGAATAACCTGCCCAATTTCAATCCGTATATATCAACAAGTCAATATCCATGCTTGTTGCATACTGAATTCCATAATTGTGAGTACGCTGAATGTAGTGGAGAATCCGCCTAGTTGATTTCCAATGCAACTCAGGTGGCTCATGCATGAATCTAGAGACCATGCCCACAACATATGGAATGTCAGGTCTCATATGCTAGATGAGACTTCCAACAAGTTGTCGATATAAGGTGCCATCAACCAAGGGTAAAGATAACTTAGCCTCAAGTTTGACCCCTAACAAAAATGGAGTAGGTGTAGGCTTATAATTAGCCATGTGAAATCTGGAGAGCATATCAAGTGCATACTTGGGTTGTCCAAGGAAGATACCTAAATAAGATTGAGTGATCTCAATCCCCAGGAAGTAATGTAGAAGATCCAAGTCTGAAATCAAAAATATATCATGTAGAGCAGTTTTCACAGCCTTGATGGTGGATGAGTGACTCCCTGTGGTCAACAAGTCATCAACATAGAGAACTAGAAATGTGAGAGTATCATCCTGTTGTAGAATATAGATGTTTGGATTAGAATGGCATCAAGCGAAACTAACTGTCTGAAGGAATGAGTCCATCTTGGCATACCAAGCTAGAGGAGCTTGTTTGAGGCCATAGAGAGACTTTCGAAGTCGACACACAAGTGAAGGATCCTGAACAAACCCCTGTGAATGCTCCATGTAGATTTCCTCCTGAAAGTCACCATGAAGAAACACACTCTTCACATCCATCTACTCAACTTCCCAACATTGAGATGCAGCTATAACAAGGACAAGTCGGATGGAGTTCATCTTAACAACTCAAGCAAAATTCTTCGAGTAATCAACCCCTGGAACTTGGGAAAAACCTTTTGCTACAAAGCGAGCCTTATACTTATCAACCGACCCATCTGCTGCAAATTTTTTTCGATAGAGCCACTTGCATCAAACAAGTTTCCTTACCTTAGGAAGAGGAACTAAATCCCATGTGTGACTTCTTTCCAAAGAATTAAAATTTTCTTGCATTGCAACATCCCACTCAGGAACACCTGAAGCTTCTCGGAAAGACTGTAGATCATAAGCTAAAGCAATGAAGAGATGTGGATCCTACTGAAATTGTGACCTTGTTCTTCTAGTATCTAATGGATCACCAAACCAATATCCTTGAGTCCAAAGAGGGACTGAGGCTGGAGTATTACGGGAAGAATCATCAACCTTTGAATGATGACTATGAGAAGAATGTGAATTCTCATCATCATTGTCACCATCTGAAGTAGAGGAAGAAGACTCCTCATCAATATTAGGAGGATTAAGATCCTCAAAAGAACTGTCATCATGATGCAATGTCTCCAATGTGATAGTGGATGAAGAAGTGGTATGAGAAGAACTAGAATAACTCTCCTCATAATGAACACTCCTCTCAATGAACAACTGATGTGTAGAGGGATGGAGAAGTCTATACCCTTTGACATCATCTGGATACCCAGCAAATATGCAAGGCTTTCTCTTCGGATCCATAGTCGTTGATTTCTCTATTGGAATGTGGGCCCATGTAAGAGAATCAAACACTCTAAAATGCTTAACTGTAGGTTTTAAACCAGTCCAAGCTTGACAAGGAGTTACCCCCTACACATCTTTGTGAGGAACTTGGTTCTGGATGTAACATGCACAGTTGATGGCCTTTGCCCAATACTGAGGTGCCAAAGACTTGGAGTGAATCATACAATTTGTCATCTCTTTCAAAGACCTATTCTTGCG
Source organism: Cryptomeria japonica (assembly GCF_030272615.1). NCBI lineage: Eukaryota > Viridiplantae > Streptophyta > Pinopsida > Cupressales > Cupressaceae > Cryptomeria > Cryptomeria japonica. The sequence continues at coordinate 197,375,705 of NC_081408.1, forward strand.
TTCTATGACACCATTTTGCTGAGGATGATATGCAACTGTGTGTAGCGTCGTAAATTGTACGCACTTGCTAAGGTGGTACAATTTCACACCTAGTTTAGCACCCGCCTTGGCGCATTTTGCATTTTGCATTGCATTTCCCCTTTAGCACTTAATTAATCAAATTAATTAGGTCTAAAGGTTCTATTTCATCATCTTCCACATCATAAAGTTGGGCCCTTTCATTAAAGTGTGCCCCTTTCATTTTATTCTTCCAATACATCATTTAATCAAAAAAACTAATTAGGTCCTATTTTGAACTTGGGGGCTTGATTTCAGGGGTCAAAACATCTCGAAATCACTTGTAACTTTGGGATTCTCTCTAAAATCATCATATCCGACAGTCCTGAAAATTTGGTGAAAAGTTGTCGGGACCATGGCACCCGGAGTGCAACATGGTCCCGGACATTTTTCCCAAAATTTTAGGAGCGCGATCCAATCATAAAATAAAGCTTAACCCCAAGAAATTGGCGGGAGATTCAATCTCTAAGTCGGCCTAAAGTTGAAATTAAGACCTAGGGTTTCATACATAAGAGCTCTCTTTCTTCATTTGAAAGGATCCGATTTTTGTTTTGGAGGAACCTTCTATGCAGCGAAAGAGCAAATCTTTGAAGACTTCAATAACATTCAACATCCATCCATCAAGCATTCATCAATTTCATTCATTTAGGGCTTGGGAGACATTGAGGAACAATAGGAGATTACCGACTGAAGATTGGCTTGTACTCCTCCCTTAAGGGTTGGGTATGATTTCATGTTGTTTTCATGTCTTTGCATAAGCTTCAATATATCCTTTATTCATGCTTTAGATCACTTTGCATCTTGATTTAGAGCATTTACATTATCATTTACAAGCAATTAGGGTTTACTTTCTAGGTTGCTCTAGTTTGCTTTCTTGCATTTAAGGACCTTGCACACACACTAGGTCTGCACACACAATACATTTTACAATACAACTTGGCTATTCGTGGAGGTGGAAATCACCGAAGCGGGGGTTTGACTAAGGTAAAACCCTATATAGCTGCCCACAACACCTTTTCAGATATAAGTGCAGGTTTCGGAATTCGGACGACGCCGCAAGTTACAGATTCGGAAGAAGCAGACGGAGACCGAACAACACACCAAATCTCAAAGCAAAAGACCAGGACAGGGGCGTGGGGCGCCCTGGTCCTACCAGGACAGGGGCGCTGGGCGCCCTAGTCCCTGGGACAGGGGCGCTGGGTGCCCTGGTCCTCCTGACAGACAGCACTTTCAGCAACTTTCTGACAGCTTTTCAGGTTGCAAAAATAGCAGTTTCAGGAGCAGAATCAGGACAGTGGCGCCCACGCCCCCGTCCCGAACATTTTCACTCATATTTTAACACCAGGTACGCATTTACATTCTTGTTTTGTCCTTGTGTTTACAGCTTTCCATTATTTAAGTTCAATTCTGCAATCTTGTTATTAGTTCATACTTGCACTTTGGGGTTAGGGATTGAACTTGCATCATTTCATCTTTCAATTGCAACAAAGGAATAGAAACCCTAATAGGTAGCCCGTGGCTCTCTCTTTCACAAAAAGAAGTAGCCAATTGTGTGATACCTCTAGGCTCTTTCGTATTCCACAAGTGTGTGGTTGAAAGTGAGATTAGGGCATGTTTGCTTAGTGTCACTTTTTCTCCTACACACTGTGTTCTGTATGTTGATACCTTATGAAGCACAAAATTATTCAAATTGATTATTAACATATTCAACCCCATTATCTGTACACAGAATTTTGATGATCTTCCCAGATTATTTCTCTACAAAATCTTTGAAATCTAGAAAATTCTCAAATACCTCAGACTTTGTTTGAGAAAGTAAACCCATCTATATCTGGATTAGTCATCCATAAATGTCAAGATATATCTAGCCCTGTTGAAAGATGGTTGTGGAAATAGTCCTACTAAGTCACTATGTACCAACTCCAATAGCTATGTAGCTCTCCATGATTTTCCTTTATCATACTTCTCCTTAGGATTCTTACCAAGAATACATCCTTGGCAAACTCCATTAAAAAATCAAATAGAAGGCAACCTTGAAAACATGTCATATTGACTGAGTTGTTGCAAGTAATGGTTGTTCAAGTGGCCAAATTGTCGATGCCACAAACAAGTCACCTCATCTGCATGAGTGAGTAAAATTGTCGAAGGAGAGTCTAGAACAAAGTGAGAAAACTGATATAATCTAGAATGATGATCTGCTTTTCGCACAGCAACAGTAGACCCATTATGCATTTCACTGATTACCACTGTATTTGGTGTGAACTCAACACTCTTCCCTGAACCAGTGTGAGTGATCTGATAAATAGATAGGAGATTAGTTGATAAATATGGAACACAAAGGACATCTTAAAATGTTCCTTTGCCCACATGAATAGACCCTCTCCAATGCACTTCAATAGGAGTGTCATCACCCATTAGTATGGTAGGCATAGAACAGGGCTCTAAATAGGTGAAATCATCTTCTGAAGAAGTCATGTGGTGCGAAGCACCCGAGTCAATTATCCAAGAACTATGGCCTTGCCCTTTCCTTTTCCCTTCCTCTTATCAACGTCTTTAGAAGATCCTTCTGAGAACTTTGTTTGATTGAATCAGGCACCTTGATATTATTCTTTTCAAGAAGATTTTAAAGGTGATCAATTTGTTTCTTTAAACACTTATGTTCATCATGACCAGGCCTCTTACAATAAGAACACTTGACCTTCTCCTTCTTAGGTTGTTCACCTTTTGATGAAGAGGTTTGATTATCTTCTTTTCAAGTAGCAGATTTCTGATCTTTCTTCTTCTCTCCTTGGTTCTTTTGTTTCTTATCTTGCTTACTAGACCCTTTCTGTTCATTTGTGCCTTGATTTATAGCTAAGGCATGTGACTTAGAGGGTTTTATTGTACCCATTTGGACCAATTTTTCATTCTCCATAGTGAGCTATGCAACAAATTCATTTAGAGAAATCATTTTTAATGTGGTACCTAGGGCACATTTTGTAGCATAGAACGTAGAAACAAACACTGAATAGTTAGGACCAAGCTTAGAAAGAATACTCAAGATCAATTTCTTATCATCTTTCTCAATTCCACACTATTCCAAATGCGATCTTATAGACTTAAGTTTAGTGAAGAAGTCTTGTATAGTCTCAAAATTGGTTGGATTCAACCCTATGAGTTCATTCAACAAGTGATGACCTCTTAGCTCATCCTGCTTAACAAAGAGTTTTTCCAAAGTGGTCCACACTGCATTTGGTGTAGTGGCAGATTCAATATGAAAAAGAAGGTCAAGAGAGACTGACATACAAAGAGTACCAAAAGCTTCATCACATTTATTAAACCATTTAATCTTTTCTCTAGCATCTTGAGGTACAATTTCAAGCCTCATAGTAACACGATGATATCCATGTCTTTTCAGATATATTATCATCTTAGATTTCTTTTCAAAGTAATTATATGGTGTTAAAAGTGGAACTGTAGACACATCCATGATAGCAGAAAAGAATATTACAAAGAATAAGGAAAAGTGCAAGAAAGAAGACATAAAAGACACCCCCCCCCACTTTCCACTAGTCTCATAAATCACACCCCCCAAATATTACAAGGTTGGCACTTTATAATTAGTGTGTTTACAAGGCTTTTTATTACATTATAATGCTTTTAAGGTTCCAATGGCCAAAAATAAAATAAAAATCAATACAAATAATTTTGAGACAAGATATAAAAAAATTAACCTTATAGTTGCTCAATTCATCTCAATACCTTTCCATCAACTATTAGTTTTTGAAAAAACTGAGTTGTGAGGTGAAAGATATGACCTGTTCAAGGAAAAAGAAGTAGCTGATACAACCTACAATATATGATAGAAAAGCGCAGAATTTTTTAATGAGACCTGTAGTAATGGAGAGTGCTCATTTCCAGCTTTCCATCAAGTATTCGTTTGCAAAATTTATGCAACTTTTAAGAAAGGCTATGAATTTGCCTGTTTGAAAAAATGGCTTAGGCCCTATTCAAACTCAATAATTTGCTACTGAACATGAGTAGGAAAGAATCGGTCAAAAATAAAAGGCATCTGCCCATTCAGGTACCTTGACATATATACATAGGGCATCTCTAGCTTGTCCTATGCCCACACTTCACAATCTATATACGGTCTCCAAATTACTATATCAATATCATCTAGTGCCCTCTGCCAATGCTCTAGTTTGCCCAGCTTACACTAGACAACTACACCTGTATACCCATAAACATAAGATCGCCCAACTAGCCTATCTTTGTCTGCAAGTGGTCTCGACATAAGAATGTGATCCTAGGCCCACACCTATAACAATGTCATCCCAGCTAATAAAATACTATATCCCAGATATACCACCTGGTGAAGCTCTCTGTATAGATGGGCCAACATACAAGACCCCCATGCAAACTTGTTCCCTTATATTACCATGTCCTCAAGCACCAATCCCCATCCCACGGCTAGTCCCTTCCACCTACGATCGGGACACGGGAACCCGCCAATGAAACCTGCTAATACAGATGGTAGCAGAGTGTAACCAAAATCCAAAAACTCTTGCCATGGAATCTCATAGCCACTAATCTGATCATCCTAGAAGATGCAGAGGAGAGCCTTTGTCCCACCCTCCTCACTCTACTCATACAGCAACAAGGCCCCAACTATAGGAATCCATAGAATTTGATAACAGTCCTCTGGTGTGACTATCATATCGCCCATAGCCAAGTGAAAGGTGTTTGTATCACTGTGCGACCTCTCTGCCAACGTTGGCAATAAACCCCAGTTAATGATATATCAAGGCATGACTAGTAAAGAGGACAACCCACATCTCTCAATAACATCTCTGTCAGCCTATGAAAAATGAGGAATCGATGACCATGGCCTCGGAAATCGCTCTCAAGACTAGAGCACACCAAACTCTGCCTGCAAAACAACAAGCATCCATCATCAGTTCCCAAATCCACTTGATCTATCAAATCAAATAAAAATCAACTTGAAACTGTGAATAATCTCAAGAACACATCATAAACATATTCACATCAATCCATGAAAAAATCAAGACCCATATCGATAAATCACAAATCAAAGACCCATATCGAGAAATCACAAATCAAAGACCCATATCGAGAAATCAAGCAACATCTAGATCCATATCGAAAGCAACATCAAAGATCCATATCGTAAGCATCACCTCAGGACTTATAACGGATATCAAATCAAACTCATACTGGATATCAAATCAAACTCATATCAAAAATCAAAAACTCATATCGAAAATCAATTTCATATCAAAAAACAACATCAAGATCCATATCAAACTCAAAATTAGGATCCACATCAAAAATCAATCAGCTTGAAACTCCATATCGAAAACAATTCATATTGATAGCAGTAGACTCAGATCATTCTACACCAGCATATCAGAATCATACATCATCACAAAGCAGGACTCACATTGGATCAGGAACCATAACAGAACAATCAACAGACACATATCGACATCTACGAAATCTATCTAATCTATTCGACTCACGATGCATTCTTAATAATCCTTTTTCATCAACTTTGGACACTACGTGCTATGATGCCACCTATGCGCTAGCCTTTTTCATCAATGCGCTAGAAATACAACCCTACATGCTAATTATATCCCATGCGCTTACTGAAACCTCCTAAGCGCTACCCAACCTACCCATTGCACTTTTATGCAAACCTAATGTGCTAAAACACCTTATGCAGTAGCCTATTCCTCGTTCATGCTACCATATGCTCCCCAGATGCTAAAACACCTAGGTTAGCCCTATGTGCTAACACTCCTATCATATGCATTGAGAAACTTAACCAATGCGCTAACTCGACAAAATCCGACCCAAATTTGAAAAACGTGATCAAAATAAACAAAATCAATCAAAAATGCAAAGAGATTTTGACCACCTACTAGTCGGCCATAGGTGGTAGGTCTTTGGTGTCACCTAACACGCTCAAATCGGTGCGAAGAATATGGAATCGACATCATCGTCAGAGCTCCAAATGAAACAATCACAAAGAGACAAGTGTGCAAATGATTTTTCCAAATCACTTTTTACCTTTTATAAGGTAAAATCAAAAAGGTTAATAAGTGGGGCATGCATTTTCCTCAATTTTTCATTTTTTAACCTTATCAACATTATTTTTCAGGAGATGAATCAATAACATACATTCAACACAGTCAATATTCTCAAATTGCAATTAATCCAAAAACTCTCATCAACTTGACAATTTTTTACTAAATCCTTGATTCATCTCCCGAGGGGGCATCATCAATATTGTTCATGAAATATGGGGCATCATATCAACATTTTGACACACAACATCATATTGATCAAACTTTGACAATAGTTTTTGGCAAATTTTCTTTGAATCAACATGTGCACACACATCACTTCAAAGAGGGGCAAAATGTAGACATATAAATCTGACCACTTTCCTAAGTGAATATTTTATATTCATTTTAACCCCATTCTCCTTATTAATTACATTCTATTTAATTAATTTCTTCACATTCATCTATTTGATTAAATCAATTACTCATTTTTTTTAATTAAGTTCACCTAAGCCTTTTCTAGCCTTTGATTAAATATATCACTTTATTTAATTAATTTCCCTTTCTCCCTTTTTAATTAAATTTACATTTAAATTAATTGATCCTTGCAAATAAATAAATCTTATTTATTTATTTAAATCTCCCACTTGTATTTATGCAAGTTGCATCTATTTGGTTGAAATAAAGTATTTTTATTTTAATTAAAATCTTTTTTCCTCCACTTGCATTTTCCTACATCTCCCACTTGCTCCCTAAACCCCCTTCTAGATTCTTCTAATCCATTCCAATTAGCCTAACTCATCTCCTAATTATTGTTACAATCCTAAACAAATATAAGTCACTTCTCAAAGCCCTCAAAGTCTTTCAAACCATTTAAGGCTCTTACATAACCATTAATGGTTAACTCAACCTTCTTGCATGATTAGAGACTTTCTCTCTAACTCAACCCTCATCTAACCCAAGGGTCTCATCAAGCATTCATGGCTTTAACCTTCGTTATCCCTCTAACCCTTGCACAAGTGTTTACCCCTTGGGTAAAAGCTTTATCCATTGGATAACCCTAACCTAACCTTAACCCTTACCTCCTAAGATAACCTTCATGTCTTCTCAAGCATTTAATGCTTCTTTCATCTCCTCTCAAGCAACCTCTTGTTGACAATGTTCACCACTTCATTGGTGAGAATTGTAAACATGGATTGATTAACTTTCAATCTTGGCCCTTGTTAAGATTATCCAATCTTTACCATCCATTGCCTTATTTTCCCTATAAATAGAGCTCTCATTCTCTCATTTTGATATATCCAAGTCTTTGTGCATCAAACTTATAGTCATTTTACTAAGCATTTTAGCCTCTTTTTGTTAAATCATCATAATAGCATTTAGAAGCATTTTAATTTCATAGAATATCCATGTTAGACAAGTATGTCATTGCTAGGATAATTTTTTAATCTTATTATCATCTTTATGCTACTTTAATCATCATAATTTCAACATTATATACTTCTTAGAATGCATTCATACATATAAATCAAACATCACTCGTTCTTGGAGTTGCCATTCCTAAGTCACTTTGCTCAGTGATTTGAGAGAAAAATATTGACTTTAGGGATCCTGTGAGATAGACAACAATGGGACACGCCTTGAGAAGTTGAGTTATTCCGATATAGTTCCTATAACTTGCACCAAGGGTCTTATTGGTGTGTGGTTCTTTTGAATCTGACTTTTATGCGTTTGTCGCCCTCATTCCCCGCATACAATTGATATATCAACATTTTTAAATTTTGATTATAGACTATGGGTATGATTCAAAATATTGATAAAAAAATATTTATACGATCAAATCGAAAAACTCCAAATTAATTTTATATACTGATGAAAATTTATATCTCTAAACATTTTCAAATTTTAAAACATAAATCTGATGTGTGTTTCCATTTAATTTATGATGTAAAATATTTTTTAGCTTTCAAATCAATTTTAAGGTTGAAATTCAATTTTAAGGAAAAAACATCTTTTAAAAGATTTAAAAAAATAAAAATTTAGAAAAAGATTCAACCATGTAAAAGGTGAAAATTTTGGACAAACAAATATATTTATTTAAAGACTGAAATTTCCATGGTTCATAATGTTAGTCTAAATATTTCTCCATTAGACTATGTGAGCATTTTTCTTCATCAAACTTTAGGCTAACACTACACTATTACTTGATCCTCTTTATTGTTCACTATGAAGATTAAATATGGAGTGTGATTCATTAGATTTTAAGATCATGCTTCATAATAACACTCATCTTACCTAGTCATTCTAATGATGGACACTAGAATATCTATTTTCAGATCAATACCCCTTTTACCTGTTAATCCTAAGGATGGATCATGGAATGTGGTTGGTCAACTTTTAATATCACATCCCATGATCACACTTCTTTTACTAGTCTGATGTGAATCGTGAAATGTAATCCAAAATGTGAATAATTATACTCATATATTATAATCCAAAAATGTTAATATATATATATATATATATATATATATATATATATATTTAATGAATTATTATGTCTTTATATATAAGAGCACAAATAAAGAATTACAAACAGATCTGCATATTACAAGCTATAAAGAGAAAAAAAAATTGTGAATAAGCCTACCCGCTTTTGTAGGAAGAGTACTCCAACATCCCAAACCATTGGCTTCAATACATTGTTTGAAAAGATAATCCTCATGAAGTTGCCAAGCCCCTTGGTTAAGCCCATTCACACATTTGTTTCCTACCATTCTTGCCTATCCAATTGGTCAATGGAAGCCCCATTTCATGATTCACCCTCATCATAAGAATTATGTAAAGAATGGGGATAAATGACATCACTTGTTGGCATAGAAGACCAACACACATTCTCAAGAAACAAGTTATCCAAATTAGGCTCCATATTCTTAGTAATTAAACCTTGGGAAGCCTTAATTCTATAACTTCTTCTCACATGAATATTATAGGTAGGACTAATAGTAATAAAACTCATCCGCAAAGGTGGAAATTTTGAATTTTTGTGAAAATGATTGGTTAACCATTTAATTAAGAAATTTGATTTGTGGGTTTTAATGAGAAATGCATTCATAAAACTCATATCTGAAAATTATATTGAAATCTGTGCAACCCTCATGGTAAACTATAAATTAGGGTTTTGTAAATTGAACCAAAAATTTTATGTAACTAAATTTAGCACATACAAAAAAGAACAAATATTTGATTTGAGAGGATTCTTTAAAGTGTATTAATTTTTTATTTTCAATTGGATTTGATTTGTTTCAAATATGATAAAGGACAACATTCGAAGACCATTTATCAAGAATATAACACTCATATTATGATGGCTAAATGTAATCTTTTTAAATACATAAATTATTAAAAAAGATAAATTAGAAAATCTTTAGTTACATCAATTTTATTTATTCATGCCACCTTTTAATTTTTTTCATTTTTACTAAATACAATTATTTAATTTAAATTAAAAAATTTGGAACAATTCAATTCAAACATATAACTAAAGTTTAGAAAATGATAAAGGTTGATTGGGGTTGATTATTTTGAGGTGCACTTATTAGTTAAACTGATTTTTTTTTTCTCATTTAATATGATTGTGATATCATATGGTCTCACAATGTTTATATAAGAAAGGTTCTATTATAATTGATGCATCACTGATCTTTTTAATCATTGTTTCATCCAAAATCAGGTAATTTATTGCGTGCCTCTTTCTTGTAGAAGGTTATCTTGGGAGCTTGAGTCTTTATGTAACTCTTATAACCCGACCATTTTTTTTTAAAATAAAGACTATTAGCTTTTACAAACACTTAAGAGGAGTTCGCTAATTAATCTTGGTCATGTTTGTATTAGTCAATCCCCTAAGTAGGTTAACTTAGTGGCTTGTGAACAAATATGGAAATAGTAACCAATCACACAATATGTCTCTATTTTTTTAAGTAAGAAAATTCCATTATGTTAGTGAAATTACATATGTGTTCCTTGAATGAAGATGTAAGTACATGTTTGAGGCCTAGACTTTGGATGATAGCCTATTAGTCTCAATCATGTCTCAATATATATTAGGTTTTTTTTTTCTTTTGTATAGTAAATAGAATTTGAATGATTTCATGCCTTAAGTTAGTACACAAAGGTTATGTTGAGAAACAAAAGTGTGTCTTCGTGTTAAAAAATATAGTACATAAAAAATATGAAGCATGACATAAAACATGATATAAGAGATGAATTGAGAATCATAATGAGCAAGACTTAAAAAGTGAGTCAAAAGGGGTTATAGAAGATATAGAAGAACACAAAAAACATGACTTGATAGAAAAGTTTTTAAAAAAAAAAATGTGAAGCAAACAAAGATATCCATTTGGCGAACATGATGTGAGTGGTCACTAAGAAATATGGGGTATCATTCATTTCTACAATTTGAATAACTAGCCTTAGTCAATCTCACAAATATAGACATGAATATGACTGTTAAATGAATTAACTGAAGATAAAATCTATCATTATTAAAGATCCTGAACATATGAGTCAAACCTTTATACTTTGGTTAAAGAATTTCAATCCTTTACATTAAAAGAAGAAAAAAACAAAGCATACGCCATAAACAAATTGCAAAAAAAACAACAATAGATGTTTTCGTATATATTTCTGAGACGGTTGAGACAAAAGAATGCATTCTCCTTTTTGTAATATGGCCATAAATTTTCCATCTGACACTAACATTTACAAATAAAGTCCTTCTCAAGAACCCCTAGACTTGGCACTTTTACAAATAGTTTGATCCAACAATCTTTATAATTTCAATACTTAGATTTCTCTTTTATACATACAAAGGGAGAAAAAAAACTTAAAGCCAATGTACATGTGTCACACATTCATTTGACAATAATATCGCAAAAGGAATCTTACAAAAAAATATTAGTTCCACTAGAAGACAAATAGTGCTCTATGCTCACTAAAGAGGATGTTGGAACCACTTGAAGCTATTGGCAAGACATACTAATCTTGTGGAAGATTGAACAACATGAAAATTGATTTTTCACTAACTACTAAAGCCATTAGAAATTAATTTGTACACTTGTGACATAGGATGTTGATGATGTGAAAAATATCTTCTAGCTAAGTTTGATTACAATGCAAAGCAAATTCCATTTCAATTCACTTTATATTAAATTTCGAAAATACCTTGTGAAAGGAAATAATACACTTTGGCCATATGAAATCAAATTTTCTAATTGTGTTTCTCTATATTCATTTATTGTTGAAAATAAAGGGGGAAGGATTTTGGTAAAATAAACTATCTATTGTATGCTATCCTTCATGTTTCTATCTCCCTTTCCAAACTAGAGGAATCTAAAATACCATTAATCCTTGAAAAGAATCTAATTCCTTTGTAATGAAAAAATTATAACTTATGTGATGCCTCAATATTTGTTGCACATGATTATAGCTAAAAACAATGCAATATAGATTGTAGAGACCATCGTAGTCAAAATAAGTATGGTTCAAAAAAATGTTTAAGAGCTCAAATTTTGGAGTCCAATAAATTTTCCAACATCTCAATTGGAACCCTATCTTGGCATGATCCAAGAATGTATCTCTCATTGTGTTATACTATCCCATGCCTTGTCCACATGTCTTAGGATGCTGCCAAGCTCATTTCCCATTAACCATCAATTAGCGTTTTTTCTTTCTTTTCTACTTTCTTCCTCTCTTCCAGCTCCTTCTCCAGACTGGCTACCCTAATCTTCAATTGTTCAAGTTCTTGAGATGATAAACTATCTCCTACTGCTTAAGGGTGTGGCAACAATATAGTGCTCATATTATAATGATCCCTCAACTGAAGATTTTCCTTATTAATATTGGTGATATCTTCTTCAATCTTTCTCATAGGTGCTTCTCTAAACATCATTGTATTCACTATGAGAGATACAACCTTATAGGCACTATATTCTGCTAATATTGTGACAATTAGATTGCTAGTTGGTTCATTTGGGTTTGTAACCATTTGAGGATTATTAGTTCTAGGGTAGACATATCAAATGACCAATGCTTCATGCTTTTGGTCAAATCTAGAGCTAGAGTACAAGTCATGAGATTGTTCATTAAAGGAAAGATTGGATCATTAACTCATTTCCTTTTAACTATGTTAAGAAAAATGTAGAGAATATATCCCAAAACCTCTAACAGTAGAGCCTACCTCATAGTGTTTTACCCTTTTTAGGAGTCATATTTTTCAAATCTTTTTCCACTTCTGCTCACGTTCTAGAATCTTCCTTCTCCCTACCCTCTATAGACACATTTTCTTGCCTCATCTCCCTATGAAACTTGTCTCGTATATTCATAAAATGGAATTGTTGAAAGCCCACTGTGACAATGAACTTCCCATCTATCATGAACTTGGAGCAAGCTAATGCCCTTACATAGTCTACCACCTAATCTCCAATCATGAAATTTACAACCATTCTATCACTTGATGGGGTTTCAATAACATCCCTTGTTGGGAGACTTACTTCTTATCTAACTTCATTCAATCACTTAGCCTACAACGTCACCTTTTACTAGATACTCTATTATTGGATCCCTCCCTAGTAATAATTTTTGTAATGGCATAATTTGTTGAAGACTTTGCGGTATAACAATGAGTGTAGAGAATGATACAAGTGAAGCAACACCACTATTTATGTAGGGGGTACACCTTTAGAGGAATTTGGAACTTATAGATAAAGTCAGAAGTCCCTTGAATTCCCCAAACTCCACATCTTCAAAACATTTGGAAGGTTGCTTCATAGTTCAACAAGGTTTTGTGTCAAAAATGAAGTACTTGGAATTTCCAAGTTAAAGGTATTAATGAAAGTCCAAACTCTATAACACTTATGGATTCCACTTTTTTGTGGGTTTTAGGGTTCTATTCGACTTAGTTTTGTGCATATTAAAGTAATATCTTAGTACATGTACATAAGAGCAAACAACACAAAATTGTACGAATTGTGCGAATTTTGGTTCTTTAAGTACTTTCTAATTGTAGCTACATCAAAAATAGTTAAAGGATAAAACCCTACAGATTATAACTAGAACAAACCTAGAACATAAATACAGATCTATAGTCATAGCTCTATACCAAAACCGTAGACTTATTCCATCATAAAATAAAGATCTAATACAGAACTCTAGATGATTCCAGTAATAAAGAAACAGTATTTTTAAGACTTGATAATAAATAGATTCCAAATTAAGCACTGGTCATCATGTTTCTTAAAATAGTCCGATGTAGAATATTCTTTCATCTAACTTCCAAACATACAGTGGTCATAAACACACTGATACACACCAAGTAAAATCATAAGAAATAGGAGAAGGCCTTAATAGGCTTTAGTAAAACAACACAGAAGTCTGGATAATTCCAGAAATACAGTGGCCATCATGTTTATTTAAACCTTGGACGCTCCTAGATCAGGCGCCCCTAGATCTGACGTGCCCAGTGAACAAAAACCCTAACCCCAGAGGTCGTGCAAAATATGAGAGATATCTATACCAATGGCTGCACAGACCATTGTGCCTATCACCTTGCCCAGTTTCAAGAGTATTTCAAAGAAGCCCGTGTTGGTAAAAATGCCTTGCTTAGCCAACTCTTTCGACATTCTCAATTTTTCTCGCAGAGAAGATTTGAATTAGACTTTAGCACAATACTGTGTAGCCAACGCCCTGTTGAGCTCTTGTTCCATCATGCCTCTATATAAAACTTCCATGACCATAAATTACCAGCGACATAAATTACCAGGAAACTTCCTGGAAATCGTGCAAATGTATGTGGTGCTGGATTCAAAGAAGTCATTCAACTTATTATTTCACTTCAATTGACTATTCAAACACTCAACAATAAATTAGAAATAAATTTGCTTTTTATGTCTCAAAACCTTTTCACATGGCGCTCGGAATTTTTCCACATTTGAATAGAATTCGAACATTATTTTCTACACGTGAAGGATTATGTTTTGGCTGGACATTATTATTTTCTACATTCAGAAAGCTTTTGTTTTGACTGGATATTATTATATTTTGCATTCTGAAAGCTACTGGACATTTTTTTTTTTTTGTAGGTAAAGGCAGAGCCAAGATTTATATTAATTTAGATTAAATACAGAGATTTTTTACATTCTGAAAGCTACTGGACATTATTATTTTCTACATTCTGACGGGTTTTTGTTTTGGCTGGAAATTATTATTTTCTACACTCAGAAAGCTTTTGTTTTGGCTGGATATTATTATTTTTTACATTCTGAAAGCTACTGGACATTATTATTTTCTGCATTCTGACTACTACTTTTTTTTTTTGGCTGGAGATTATTATTTTCTACACTCAGAAAGCTTTTGTTTTGGCTGGATATTATTATTTTTTACAATCTGAAAGCTACTGGACATAATTATTTTCTACATTCTGACGCCTTCTAACTACATTTTTGTTTTGGCTGGAGATTATTATTTTCTACACTCAGAAAACTTTTGTTTTGGCTGGATATTATTATTTTTTACATTCTGAAAGCTACTGGACATAATTATTTTCTACATTCTAACGCCTTCTATACTACGTTTTTGTTTTGCCTGGAGATTATTATTTTCTACACTCAGAAAGCTTTTGTTTTGGCTGGATATTATTATTTTTTACATTTTGAAAGCTACTAGACATTATTATTTTCTACATTCCGACGAAAACGTTTTTATTTTGGCTGGAGATTATTATTTTCTACATTCAGAAAGCTTTTGTTTTCGCTGGATATTATTATTTTTTACAATCTGAAAGCTACTGGACATAATTATTTTCTACATTCTGACGCCTTCTAACTACGTTTTTGTTTTGGCTGGAGATTATTATTTTCTACACTTGGAAAACTTTTGTTTTGGCTGGATATTATTAGCTTTTACATTATGAAAGCTACTGGACATAATTATTTTCTACATTCTAACGCCTTCTATACTACATTTTTGTTTTGGCTGGAGATTATTATTTTCTACACTCAGAAAGCTTTTGTTTTGGCTGGATATTATTATTTTTTACATTCTGAAAGCTATTGGACATAATTATTATTTTCTACATTTTGACGCCTTCTACACTACGTTTTTGTTTTGGCTGGAGATTATTATTTTCTACACTCTGACGGCTTCTTCACTCCGTTTTTGTTTTGGTTGGGTATTATTATTCTCTACATTATGAAGGCTTTTGTTTGGACATTATTATTTGTTGGAGTAAATAGTTTTTATTGTTTATTGTTTTGCTTAAGTTTAATTAGATGAACATTTATATTAGATGGATGGATAATATTACTCATAGAAGATATTGTTGAGTTCTACTTGAAATAGGAATTAAAGAAGAAAAAGAAATAAATATTGTTAATTGTTATTATTTTCTACATTCAGAAAGCTTTTGTTTTGGCTGGATATTATTGTTTTCTACACTCTTGTTTTGGCTAGACATTATTATTTTCTACACTCCACTTTTGTTTTGGTTGGATATTATTATTTTCTACACTATGAAGGATTTTGTTTTGGTTGGACATTATTATTTACTGGAGTAAAAAGTTTCTACTGTTTATTTTTTGCTTAAGTTTACTTAGATGAACACATTTATTAGGTAGATAGATAATATTAGTCATAGAAGATATTGTTGAGTTTTACTTGAACTCTACTTTCTCAAGGTTGAGACACATCTCTGAACCTTGTCCACTCTTCCTAACTACTCTTTCTTATTTAAGCAGAGCCAATAATACATTGTTAATTGTTAACTCAATACAAGCAGAGAAAATAAGAATTAAAAATTAAATATTGAGACAAATGCACTGCATATAACACAATGATTTACTTGGTTCACCTTAATTGGCTATAACCACAAGAAAGCGAGGAAATACTTATATTAACCAATCTCCAATACCCCATACATAGACTGCACACATAGTTATTTATACATTCATATTCAGTTAGAAAATTAGAGATGGGGAATGTGAACGATCATGTGACCATTGAGCTTCACATTCCCAACAATCTCCCCCCTGAAGTCTAACCGACATAGCCATGCACTGTAACATTCTACAAATCAAACCGGAGTTAAAAACATCTTGTCCTACCACTTCACTCATTAATCCATAATCAGGAACACGACTTTCTTTCGATTTAAATTACATTCTTAGATCATGATCACATGTGCTCCCCCTTGATAGAAAATCTAAAACCCTATCATCTTCCTTGGTCTTCCCCTCCTATAGGTTGAGGTGCTCCACTAGTACAAAAACAACAATATATGACTAAAAAAACTGCCAAAAATTGATTGATCAATTTGGTCATCGATTTGGTCATCGATTTGATCATTGATTTAGTCACTAATTTAGTCATTGATTGTTGTTGTCTGGTCATTTATTTAGTCATATATTTAATCATTAATTTAATTATTGATTATTGTTAACTACTGATCATTTACTTAGTCATGATAGTCACTAATTTAGTCATATTTTTAGTCACTAATTAAATCATATATTTAATCATTAATTTATTCATTGATTGTTGTTATTTGATCATTTGTTTAGTCATGGTAGTCATTTATTTAGTCATTACTTTAGTCATATATTTAGTCATTAATTTAGTCATTGATTGTTGTTAAGCGATCATTTATTTAGTCATTATAATCATTAATTATCATCAATTGGTGGTATATTTAGTATATTTTATAATCATTGCAATCCTACACATATTTTGAGCTCCATATCTAAGTAGCACATCTTGCATGGCTAACAAGGCTATGCATCTAAGCCAATTAATAATGTAAAATGTCTTTCCAATTAAAGACAACCAAACTGACCCATCAATACAAACCATCATTGTGTGCTACCCATCAGTACAATTGTATGGACCACTTATGTTAGCCATATTGAAGGTGATATTATGTCATTCAACGTCCTAGGGAAGCAGCGATCCCCAACAATATAATAAGTGATGGTAGTGTACCAAAATAAATGACTAAGATGGCACATTAAATATGAACCAATACAAATAAAACAAATTTATTAAAAATTGAAATCCTACAATAATTCAACCGTGAAACCTCACAACAATTGTGTAATGCATAAATACCAAAGAAACTAGGATTATAAAAAGACAATGGCTACAATATAAAAAACCAATATTTGAGATATGCTGGAGAATGTTTTCAATAAAAAATACATGCAATACCTCTGACTTGACCTTAAAGTCAGATCAAATGGAAATATTTTTGGTGCTAACTTCAGTAAGTGCAAATTTGCATATAGTTGAGCTATCTCTAATAAGAATTAATATCTTTATGCTAATATTACATTGATATGAACAATAAGAAAGCATTTGCCACTGTCCATGTCAACCATGTTTTGCTGATCTCTATTAAATGAACAGATGATAGCAATGATTCAAGAATATCCCTTTCATGGTAGAAATGATTCAAGAATATCACTTTATGTTTGATTCTGCTTTCTCTCTCACACATTTAAGAAAGAGCCTCTCCAATACATGAAGTGCCTCATTGGGAAAAAATACTCAAATCATAATAATGAGGTGCAATGTTAATCAACTTGTTAAAGAAAATTGAGATCATGTTTTAATTATAAGCTGATATAAAGAAAAATGATAAACAAGAACAAGTCTATCTCAATGGTTTCACAAATCTCCTAAAGAGATAAGAAAAATAAAAACATCTTAGGATATACTTACCACTCGTTGCAGATATCTATAACAATGCGAATGAAGTTTCTACTTGTCAATATATATTTATTGTATATGACCCACTCTAGCTTGTGATCAAGATAGTTGGAAGGATGTAGATGGACCATCTGAAGAACAACAAAGGCAATAAGACAAGCATGAATAAACAAAAAAGGAAAAGCAATTATATACTTGAAGTGATCAACCCATTACATACCTGATTGTCTTTCACTGTTAGGTACTAGCCCGTGCATTCCAAGTGAACTACCTGCATGAAATATCTTGCTAGCATTGCCTTTAGTATATTTACATAATAGTCACAACTATTAAAGTCGGTGATACACAACTTGAGATTGTATCTTTTCATTATGCGTACAAGTTATTGTCTCACATTGTTAGTAGATTTAAGAGCTCTTACATTGACAAAGTTTTCATAACACCATGTAGGATCTTCATTTGCGAACTCACAACATCACATCCAGTTAAGAATACAACTATTGCAAAGAACTTGTAATAGCTTACCTTTTTTTTTCAGAGAATGCTTAAAATTAAATTACTAGGCTCTATTTGCTATGGATCAAATATAATATACAATATGACAACAAGTATAATATTGCAAACTGATTAACATAAAGAAAAATCATACCAAGAATAACAAAAAAAATCTAATAACTAATTTAGCAATATACTACAAAATTAATGAGAACTTACTATTTTGCTTGTAGGCATGGTAAACATTCAGCAACGTCAAGTGATCTCCATCAATGTGCGAGAACTGAGCCTTGTCTTCATCAGCAGCTTTTTGAGCTTTCCCTAGGTTGGAGAAAGCAATTGGGAACTTGTTGGTGTCTGTTTTATCATCTACCAAACATTAGGATAGGATACCCGAAGGTATTCTATCCTCTCCTGAAAAATCACTACTGATTCCAAGGTCTATATGTGCGAACAAGTGACTTTAGTGGAATAGCTTCTTGGGTAGTGTATGCTAAAATTTTCAAGGGGGACTTACGTTTGACAAGTATTCTTTTGAACTGCTGAACTTAGATGGATTTAGCAATTTAGGCTCTTCTTTTTTGGGGGAATTTTCTGGGATTTAGACTTTCAAAAGAAAGGGAAAAAGAGATAGGGTTTAGGGAGGCTAATCTAATCCTACGAATTCTGGAGACGGTATCAACTGGGTGCTCTCGAGAAACCAAACCTTGCTTCGCCACACTAGGGACAACTACACAAGGCCGGTGCAATCTTCAATGGGTTGTGCTTATGATCGAGATGTTGGGATGCACAGGGGATGGGCTAAAACTAACTTTGCACGGTAGAATGGAAAACATCCATTTACCAAAAGTATGAGCGGAAATACACCATCAATTGATACTTATCAAATCCTTCATTCAAATTAACAACAATGAAAGAAAATCTAAATTATTTCTAACTAAGTGTTGAGGCAATTGAAACCATGCAAATCATTCAAATAATAGAGATTACAAAGCAGCGCACATGCAATATATTATCTGGAAATGACCTTAAGCAACAATACATCAAAAACCTCACCCTTTTCAAATGAGGGGAGGCAACCTTATATAGTTTCTCAAAAATAAATGAATGGCCGAGATCAAACAGTGATCAAGGGCCAAGATTGAAAGTCCTAAACCCTAATTAGGTTTTCCCAAAATACTATCAGTTCAAGCAAATGAAAGAGTGACAAGTGGCGCAGCTGCTAATTTTACTGAGGTGAGTGACCACTTTCCTCTTTCAGAGATTCAACGTATCTGGACACCACGAGCTTGACCTCCTCCATGGTGACACTTGGCAAACCGCCAATTTGGAAGTCGACAAGATCCACATCGTCGGCGCATGTAGCAAGGATGCCTTCCCACTCCATTGCTTGGGTGAGCAAGTTGTCATCGATGGAGAGGAAGTTTGTAATCTTAGAAAGATCGCCTTTGTCAATCATCCCTAAATCTCGGAAGAAGCTTGTCTGAATCCCGGCTCTCAGGTTCTCTGCTTGCAAATGCTTCTCCCTTAGGCTTTCCTTCTGCCAGATCTTTGATGCCACCCAGCATACCTTGCCCAGGATCTCTCTAACCCTTGCCTCTGTCTCAAAACACTTGGTCTCGGATTTCTTCAGGACTTCAATCCGAGTGACCAGAGCATAGTACCACGTGCCGAAGTCGTACCTGTCTCCTGTCTGTATGATGCCTGCATCCACTAAGCTCTTCTTTGACATGCCTCAGATAACTTTCAGGTGAGGGAGTATTTCATTCTAAATTTCATCCACTTCTTCTCAATTGGATGATAGATCCTGGATACGATCAATCAACAAAGGAGTTGCCTCATGCACTGATACTAAGTTTTCTACCAAGGTGTCAGCACGTATCACAACATCTGAAATCAACTCCTTTTCTTGAGTGTACGATCCCTTCATCTCATCATAGTCTTTCATTGATCCTTGCTGAAGAGGCTGTGGTGGAGTAGCTGGGACTTCATGGTTGAGCGGGCTGGTAAGGTGAAGAACATACTTCCTCCACTGTTGGTTCTCTTCTTCCACTTTATTTCTCTTTTCTTTCTCATGAGCCAGCCTTGTCTTTAGAACATTACAGGAGTCGTCAAAATATTGGATCTCCTCGTCCTGGGTAGGCTTACCCATCTCTATGGTGGTGACCTTGTAGTCATCTGCGGTGACATTGTCCCTAGTCTTCCCTTCTTTGGGCACTGCTATCTGGACTGTCCTGAATCCAACACTGTCTCTCTGAATCAGGGAGAACTTCCTGGCTGGTTTGGGCGGTTTAGCTACGGCAGGCTCATTCACCTTCTCCAAGAATGCTGCGGTAGCCTCCTCGGTTGAGTGGACCTCCTTGGGAACCTTGGCCTTTATCCTTGCTCTTAGCCAATCAGGAATGGTCGATTGTTCTACAGTGTTCCAATCAAACTCATCGTCTGCTTCTCCTGGGTTCGCTGGTATGCCATCCAAGAAGATTATAGGGGCTTCATCCTGCCCTCTGTCTGGAGTTCGGAAGACCTTCTCCATCACCCCCTCAACTGGCTGAGAAAGCACTCTTACTTCATCATCACTCACATAGATGTTCATCTCTTGTTCCCCAATTGTACTCTGATCAGGCGCAATGGAAGCAACACTTAGGATGGAGTGACTTTCATTGGATTCTCTTCTCTCAACTACAACCCTTTTCCCTGTGCACTTTGTGGAGCTTCCACCCAACTCCTTTCTCTTTTGAGATCCAACACTTTCCGGATTCCGAGCATCACCGGCAGAGGTACAAGGGTGGACGGACAGAGTATCATCCACTCCCATTAATTCATAAGTTAGAACCATACCTTTGGTCTTCAACTGTTTTGTCTTTTCAGATGCCCACCACCTTGAGTACTCAACCACTGACCTCATGAGGTCTGCTAAATCTGATTTTTCTCCCTCTGTCCAATCTATCAAGACTAAAGGTTCATTCTTCATCTTCTCAAAACCCGGCTGCTGAAGTTCTAGGCTTTCTTCCACCTAATCGGCAACTTTGAACACTTCTGTTGCTCTCACCATACTTAAAGGAATTCTTGACCAAAACCTCTTCCGGATCTCGAAACTATCAGCTGCATTAGCCCAATAGTCTTCCAGATCCAGTCTATGCTCAAACGTTGTCCCTTCGATCTTCTTTATCCTCTAGAATGGATCGAAATCTTTTCTTGCCTTGTACTGGTAAAAGGGATACTAGGCCAGTTCTTTCTCAGCGGTAGCTACAGCTTGTGATGATGGACATGTTTCCAGCCCATTGCCAATTGTAAGTGAGGATGTCCCTGCCTTCTTCTGCTTATCCCTTTGAATCACTATATACTCCTCCAATTGTCTCACAACCTCGAGCAACACCACTCGGTTGGTAGGGTAAGCTGGAAGCTTGTATGGAGGACCAAAGAATCCCTGAATTCGAAGGTAAGTGAACTTTGGATATTGGATGTACCAACACCCGAACCGACCGATGAAGTCCATAGACTCTTGAGAGAGCCTCTGGTGCAGGCCACCTTGAAGGGTCCGGGTAATGTGCATCAGGAAGGCATCATTCACCCTTTTGAAATGGAACTTCTCCTCCATATGGAAATTGGTTCTCCTTGTTCCCAACTTCTCCTCTACAAGTGAGACCTCTGTACCTGTAGGTCCTGGCTAAAGAATAGAACAAGTAAGAACTCATGAAGAAAGTCTTATTTGCCTCCAGATTCCTTTGTTGGTTGTCTAAACTGTCGCTGATCATACAGGCCCAGTCTATCATTTTTACTCCATTGATTATTTCATTAATGAAATAATACATCTAGGGTTCGAATGGAGCTCCCTGAGGATTTCCTATTATTCTATTGAGCAAGACAATCATGTCCCCAATGTCCTCCTTGAAGTATGCTCGCACTAGGCTTTTTCTCTGGAGTTTAGAGGCGCCCTTCCTCGGCTTGTCTAGCCAGGAATGATTAACTATGGCATCATATTCTTCCAGGTGATCATGGTACAAACTGTCAGCTTTGTCCTTGGTCATATATACTGTGTTGTGGTACTCAGGGATCCTGAAGGCCTCTCTGATGGCCTCATCGCTGACATTCGCAACACTTTTCCATCAGGTGCAACAATATCCTTATTGATGGGGTTGTAGTGTTTGGCACATTCAACTACTAGTTCATTGCACTGCATGGTGGGGAGGAAGCCGGCAACGTGCACGATACCACTCTTCATCATTTTCCGCACAATGGTGGTAGGCACAAGTTTGTCCAGACCAAACATTCGCTTCTTAAACTCCCTCAGATTGATGTGTCCGAGGTTGGTGTCGTTGATGTTCTTCCACTTGGAAGTCATCCTTGACTCTGGAGGAGCATCTTTATCTACCTGGAACTTCATGGTGCTTAAAACCTGCAAATGAATGATAAAAACTTTAAGTTAGAAAAATTCTACAAAATTTCGAAAAAAATAACAGGGCCGTGAAATGGCTGTGTTTTGGAAAATTTTCCATTTTTTCACTCTCATACTTAGCCACAAAAGTTGAATTTTCACCTCCAGACCCTCAGCCTTGAAGATGGTTGAGGTCACCATCAAGTGTTAAAACTTTCGAAAATTTTCATACTTAGCCAAAAAAATTGAATTTTCACCTCTGACTTGGATAGGAATAAGGCTAGACTTTTCTCCAAAATATTGAGAAAATTCAGAAAAGATGCCTTTCTCCAGAAATCTGTAAGCCTTCTGCCAAAAAAAATATTATCCCACTTCCAGCAATATCTAGAATTTCCTCCAGATGATCTTCAAACTGACATACTTTACTAAGCTCTCCTTAGTAATTTTGAACTTCTTGGTGTAATAATGAATTTGATAATGAAGTATTTGTAGACAAGTTTTAAGCAAAACCCCTAAAATCATCCAACTCATAATTCTAATTCTAAAAAAACTTCCCATTTTGATTTAAGTTTGAAGATATTCATTGATCTTCCAATATTCCCTTTCAAAAAAACTTTCCATTTTGAATTAATATCTCAATAATTTTTTTTTAATATTCCCTCAATATTCCCAAAAAAAACTTTCCATTTTGGATTTATTTTGAGGATTTTTTTTTTACTTAGATATTTCTTCATTTTGGATTTAATTCTGAAATCTCTGTGGATTTTGTGACATCATGTTGACTTTGTTTGACCTTCCATGTGTAGGTTGATTTTTTGAATTTTATTTCCATCTTTTTTTCAAATTTTGGCGAACTTTAAACACATCTCCAGGGTATGGCGGACTTTGGCTAGAACTCCTTCATGGCCTCTATCAACGTGAAAATTTGACTAAGGCATTGGGCGGACTTTGATGTTGACTCCTCCATGGCCTCCTTTACCTTGGCAGACTTTGTAGTAGGCACCTTCAAGGTCTCCATCATCCTGGTGGACTTTGGAATGACACCCATGGACCCTCCTAGCCTATGGCGGACTTTGGAGGTTGCTCCCAACACTTGGCAAGCTTGGGCGGACTTTGTTGTTAGCTCCTTCATAGCCCCTCTTCTTGCTTGGGCGGACTTTAGGCTACACTCCCACCTTGAGCGGACTTCAACCTTAGCACCCATGTGACCTCTCCAACCTTGGGTGGACTTCAACCTTAGCCCCTTCATGGTCTCCTTCTTCCTTGGGCGGACTTCAACCCTTGCTCCTTCATGGTTTCCTAAGGTGGGCGGACTTTAGCTTGGCCTCTTCATGGCTGGGCGGACTTTGGAGTTACCTCCTTCATGGCCCCTTCATGGCTGGGCGGACTTTACCTTGGCCTCCTTCATGGCTGGGCGGACTTTGGAGTTACCTCCTTCATGGCCCCTCTTATGCCTTGGGCGGACTTTAAGTCTTGCACCTCCATGGTCTCCTAAGGTGGGCAGACTTTAGGCAAGGTGCTTCTTCATGGTTGGGTGGACTTTGGAGTTTCCTCCTTCATGGCCCCTCTTATGCCTTGGGCGGACTTTAAGTCTTGCACCTCCATGGTCTCCTAAGGTGGGCGGACTTTAGGCAAGGCGCCCACATGACCTCTATTGGCATGGCGGACTTTGAGCTTGGCACCTTCATGGCCTCTTCAACCTTCGTGATGGGGTTTAAACCTGTAGAAACACTTCAAAACCCTTGTTAGCCAGACTTAGAAGAATTTTCAAAGAAATTTCAAAATTTTACAGTTTTATCTAATTTAACCGGATTAACTTGAAATCTGAAATTCGTGCTTAGGTGGATCATCTGAAAAAGCAAAAAGCCTAAAATCTAGGGATTTCAGTTTTTTAGGTCAAAACTTGGAATTTTCGAGTTCCGATCGAAGCTAGTCAGTAGTACAAGTGTAAACCCTAGGTTTGCATCCTAGAAAAAGCAAAAAGCCTAAAATCTAGGGATTCAACTTTTTTAGGTCAAAACTTGGAATTTTCGAATTCCAGTCGAAGCAGGTCAGTGGTGCAAGTGTATACCCTAGGTTTGCATCCCGAAAAAGCAAAAAGCAAACATCCCTAAAAAATAGGAAAAACTTTCTAAAAATAGCTATACCGGGGATCGGGCTAAAAAGGCCAAAAACGAAACTTCCTAAAAAATAGGAAAAAGCAAAAAAGCAAACTTTCTAAAAATAGAAAGTTGCCCAAATTCGTCCAAATCAATTGCGATCTTCGTCCTTTGGCCTCTCTAAGCATTCTGGTGGTGTTCGCACTTCGGAATCATAACTTGCAAAAACTAACTTTCAATCGTCAGGGCCTGAAATGCTCTGAACTGGACAAGGCTTGGTGAAACTGCAGCAAAAGGTCACAGGACACTAACAAAATCCTAGAAAGCAGGAAAAGAGAGGGTCCCCATTTGCAATGGGTCGATGTGTGGAAAAGGTCACAACAGGACTAAAGAAAGAAATATTTGTTATCACAGATGACACCCATAGAGGTCAGCAAGCGCATAGAGGCGAGATGATACTATGTAAAATCAATACTATAGTTATTTGCATCATCACTAAACTTAATGAAACTATGTCATGCACAATCTAGGCAGTGGTGTGGATCTTCAATGCACATGAGAAACCACTGGTGATTATAGACAATGCATGTCTCACCTCCGACATGGACATTTCAAGAACAGTTTCTAATAAAATTGGATACACAAAAAGTCAAAAGCATGCACATTACCTTCAGAGTATAAAAGCCTTGAAATAAACAATGTATTAGCAATATAATGATTATTAAAATATATATATCCACATACCATAGGAAATGTTTTCAATATAAATGACAAACTATAATTCATATAGACAATCCATCCAAGTACGAAAGAGAGCAATAGGGAATAAAACTAAAAAAAAAGATGTGGTGTCATCATACCATACAAATGTAATATCGCATTGCCTTGTGCTAATGGCTGCTAGAAGCTTATGATGTGATAAAAAGCTTAGACAGCTAGTAGAGTGCGGGTAGTAACAAAAGGTAGAGTGCAACTAGCAGAGTGTTAATTAATTATCTTGAGTTGTTTATAGCAAGGGACTAATTATTTCCACTGGCTTCTCTCCAACCACACTCCTTTAGAATAATGGCATTTGATTATACAAATTCAACTAGTCTATATCCAGATATTTATACATCTAAAACTATTTTCTACTGAAAAAGATGTTGGCTGCTTTGTAAAATGAAAACATTATAAAAAAAACAAACATAAGATAGAGTAATAAATAAACTATTTATTATTGCTCAAAATATCCTGAACATAATATGAAAATGTGAGCAAGTTGTCCCAGCATATTATCTTGTCATATGTTGTTATGTCTACTACTGTCACTGTTAATGCTCTATTAGTGTTCATTGTTGGTCATTTGACAGTCCTAGGTGGATTTGCGAATAAAAACCAGTCCCTGTCAAAATCAAAACATAGTTTGATTTGAAGAATATTATGAGTGAGAATAGTCTTGAATGGAAGGAGGACTAGGACTTATGACAATCAATATGGATGAAAGAAAGCCCCATAGTAGTGTACATGTTAAAGAAATTAGAGGGAAAGCTCACAATGAAGATACAATTACAAGGACTTAGTCACAGTCACAAAAGGATATGAGAAAAGGTTACAAATATGTGATAGAGGAAGAATTTTATCTCAGCTAAAATCTTCATGAAGATGTTTTAGGAAAAAGGCATAGTTAGAAAACCTCAAAACAGAGCATCTACAGAAGAATAGTGAATATGGAAAGTAGACCAAATGTCAAGGGGAGTAAGAACCAAAGAACTATCAAAGAAGAAAGAACCAGTCACAGGTTTGGAATAGCAAAAAGACTTCATCCACAATTTGAAACATTGACAGTGCTTGACAAAGTGAAAGGGATCTTTCATCAAGAACAATAGATAGTGCATCAAAAGAACCTTAGAGTGATATTGACAGGAAAGACAAAGTTCGTTATGAAGAATGCATCAAATAAGAGGGCACCAAAGATCGGTGATGCTAATGCAAAAAGAATCCAAAGCCAAATCAGTCATATGAAGACTTGTATGTGGGAAGGAATGATTCTTCACCATGTCTTATATTCAATCACTGCTCCTAGCAATCATGTAGGATGATCGCTTCATACCATTCACTACTTTCGATCTTTCATGGTCTAGTGATACCTATGAGATACGGTGCTTGGTGTCTTATGATGACTCTATTGAAGGTATCCTTTATTTATTCTTGAAGTCGCATATACAGTAATTGAAGATGTCAGCCACATTATGAGTAATACGGCCAGCATTGAGGTCAACCATATCAAATGGCTGATGTTGAGCATTAACTCCTACCTCTTTAATTTAATCAAACCATCCTCCAATTACGATTTGCTAATGATTAATTAATCTTCCTTATCAAATCGATACTCAATGCTTTACTTAGTTGATAGTCCTCTGCTTTTACTTAATCCTCAATGTATCGTTCCTTAAGATACAAATTGGTACTTAATGCCCTTTCTAGAGCTCTATAAACATTAGTGACATTATGTGACATAAACATTATAATTTGTTGTTATTATGGTGAATGTATTAATAGTTGCAATACTCATGATTCTGGCATTGCCACGACATATATATTCTTTGAAGGGGTCGTTCATTAGCGGAATTGATTCTATTATTCATTGCTAGCATGAAGAGATCGCATTTCATATTCTTACTGTGCCAATCAGTCTCACCATAGAGACACGCATATCTCATCATCTGAATGATTATATAAGGCTCGTCCTTATAGGGATCACTTGAAATTCATTCTTTTCAATCAACTTATAGAATAAAGTGTCCTTTTGAATAGTCGATGTCTTGTACATTATAACCACCACTCATGCGATGATTTTCCTAGACAGCTTCAGAAAATATAAAGTTTATCATTGACCAATATAATTTGGAGCACAAGACTTAGCCGCTTCATAAATCTTTACTTTTAGGTAATGAATATATCTCTGTCCCCAAAGCATTAACACAGTCATTTGATGATTAGCAAGGAGGGAAAGGACTTGAAAAAGAGGTAATCATTTTTATGACTTAAGGCATGGGATAATCTAAGATCCCTATGCAATAAGGATAGAGACTATAAAGAGAGGTACATATCATTAAATCAAAGCCAAAACACAGGTTTTGACAATTAAGCAGCCTTGTCCATCAAAACACAGTCGCAGATAGGTCCATCTGCAGGTCAAAACAGTGATCAAACCAAGGTCAAGGGTTTTACAAGAACATTCATATGGAAGGCGAGTTTGATAAAAGATCCAAAAGGTCATAGAGCTTGTACATGAAATGAAACTATACCATTCATGTTTTGACAGTCAAAAACAAAGGAAAGAGTAGTTACCTCAATGTCACAGCCCTAGATCTAGGGAAAGCTTATCACAAAGTTTGATATAGTGGTATCATTTTAAGCTTTAACAGTCCTTCAAAAGGCAGCCAGGATATTTTCTCAAAGGGTCAAACTATGAAAGCAGTGAAAAGAATGATTGCTACCAATATGTTTGCAGTCAAGAAGAGACCACCCTGATACCATAGATCTCTATGAAATGGAGCTTGTAGCAGCATTCATAATAGAAGAGCATTCTCTGAGAAAATATATAAACATGGCAAAATAGTGCCTAACAGAGATAGCAGTTCTAGCAAAGAAGTTCATAGTGAAAGAATATCCTTTGGTACAGTAATAGGTCTAATACTTAGAGCAGCCTTACTATTAAGTGGTCAAGCATAGGAGCATCCTTAAGCAAGGTTGCATACACAAGAAATTACAGTCTAATCGCAAAAAGCCATGCAGAGATAGGTTGTTGCAGTCAATACACAGTGAGGACAGGAACTCCATGAACAACACCATATACAAATAGCAAAGAAATTTCAGTCACATGCAGTATATAGAGTGAACGAAGGAGTCTTCAAAACACAGAGGTATGGTAAAAGACAAGTATAACATCAAATGGTTCATTCATACTATGTACCTGGTGAAAGAGCAGTAAGCAACCCTAGAGTCATCATTGACAGTGCAAACACCCATGAGCAATAGTTGAAAGGACAATATGCAGTCCATCTTATCAGTTAGTTATTGAAGAAAAAAATTAAATAAATCACTGTTGATATGAGCAGATTACAAGGGGTAACCAAGAATAAAGATTCACAGAGCATAACACTAAAAGATAGCATAAAGGCATCTCTGATCAAGACAATAAGTTTGTTTGTAAAGCATTCACATTTAAACCTTGGCAGTCATAGCATAAAGTGAGTCTTCACAATGAAAGACACACAACAAGGTAAAAAGGATCATGAAGACATTAATAACAGTTACATAGTATTGTCAACAAACAACAGAGATACAACACAATAGGCTTTCAGAGACACATTCAACATAGTCTTGACACAATGAAGTCATGAAAGACAGGGCCATCAATGCACAAGATCTGTGAAAGTAATAAAGATTTGAAGATCAAAATAAAGCTACAAGAACAATCACTCCACTCATCAATGAGCAGTCCTCATGATCAAAACAAGGTCCAACCTCCATAAACAGTGGTGGTAATCGGTAAAAATAAGAGGTGATCTCCCTATCAACATCACTGTTGTTGTATATTTTTGACTTCCAGACATAAATACACATTTAGGGTCTGCCTATATCATTTATGTCATAAATGTTTGCCAAGAGCCCTAGGTCTTATTTCTAAAGGGCTCAAAATTTGAAGGGAGAAGATTAATTTGAAAATGGTGTCAATATAAATAGAGTGAATAATTCTTTATGGTTTTATTTATATCCTATTTTTGAATCAGTTTTGAAAGAAAAGAAGGGACACTTTTCACAATATGAAATAAAGGTCAAAGTATTGTTTTGGAGGGAGAGTTCATTTGAGTTGAAGCTAACACAAACTATAGTCAGATCCAGTGATGAAAAACTCTGCAATTTTTTAAAAAACTCGTGATTACTCGTGCGTCACTTTTCGTCTGCGAGTCACTCGCAGATGAGTTTTGCCCTAAGTCGCTACGAGTTAAACAGCCGAATATCGCCAAAAATCGCACATTTTGGGGGAAAAAAACGGCTGTCAAAACAAAAAAAACCACTTAAACTAAAAAACCTAAAACTCTTCAGTCATTTCACTGTCACACGAAGATAGTTTTCATCTTTTAACGACGCAAAACAAACCTCTCATAGCGCGCGATACAAATTTATAGAGCAGGGTCACACGATTTCATAGGGTAGGGCCACGATCTTCAAAGTTCCAGCATAAATGTGTATTTAACTCAAACTTTGATTTATATTTGGTGTAAATGTGTGTTTTTGAATAATTTTTTTTTTAAATGTATTTTCAAATGTTCGATAAAGTTGTCGAGTTATTGCTGAGTTTTTCCTGAGTTTTTGCGATTCCCAAGTTTTTTAAAAAAATTGACCTCGCCGAGTCATTGCCAAGTCTAAGTTTTTCAACTATGGTCTGATCCATGGGTAAAGATTGGTTCATTGTTGAGAAGTTTGAGTTAAACTTTGAGTTAGTCATGTGGACTGTCAATAGCAAGCAAGTAAAAATCCCTAAACTTCGGTTCAATCTACCAAATGAGTGCAAAAAGATACCCAAAATAGCAGTCATATTTGATAGTGTTGTCAACTCCAGGTTTGAAAGAATGGTGATCTGAACTACAAAAGTTTCATAGTGCAGTTTCAGAAGCAGTAAGAGGAATTAATTCAGCATTTTGAACATGAGGACTACATCTTAATAGCGAAAGCATGTAGCAAAGCTTTTATTCAACTCACAGACTGTTCATTCACGATGCCCTCAAAGAGATAAGTCTTTTCCTCATCATTAAATCTTTTATTTCGTTTCAAAGAGAAAAGAATCTTCATGTGTAAAAAATAGGATCTGTTAGGGTTTGGTTACTGGTAAAGCAATGTTTAATGAGTTCTGAATTCTATGATCTCCTTGTAAGATTTTAAAGATGATGCAGTCACATTCATCAATAGCAGTCATTTCATTAGAAAAGATAGCAAAAGCCATGAACAATGATAAATATTAGACCAACTAAAAGACTAATATAGCAGCCTTGGGTACTGTTGTGACGTATTCACACATCGCCCCATTGCAAATGGGGACCCCTGCTTTTTGCTTTCTAGGGTTTGTTTTCTAGGTCTTTTAGGGTTTGGTCTGTTAGCCTTTGCAAGATGAGTGTTGTCGAGGGGATCGTTGGATTACAGGCTTTGCTTGAGCCAGGGTGAGTCCACAAGACCCCAGAATTAGGGTTTCTTTGAGAGTCTTCCTTAGGGCCTGGTTTTGCTCTCGTTGCTAATTGTGTCTTGCTTTGTGAGTAGGTATCATTCTTGAAGGTCCGAGCTAGGTCGAGTTGGTGAGTGATGAAATCTGAAATGTCATCCTGATCTTCAAATGCCCTGAAATTTGGCTAAGTCTGGAATGTCCTGATCCTGAAATTTGGCTAAGTCTGGAATGTCCTGATCCTGAAATTTGACTAAGTCTGGAAAACTGAAGAATCCTCCAAAAACTAGATTTTGCAATATAACTCTTGGAGGTCCGAAACCACTCTCAAACATCCTGAAAGTATATATGGAATATAACTTAATCACTTATACTTAAATGTTATATTCCATAAAATGATCCTGACGGAGAGTCCAAAATGTCAAATTTCGCTCCTGACCCTTCCAAAGGGTCCAAAGCGAATTTCACTCCTGACCCTTCCAAAGGGTCCAGAGCGAAATTCTCCATAAGACATTCTACTTTGACCAAAACCTAGAACTAACGCATTCCTAGGCTTCAATGAAGGCAAAAGCACTGGTTTGAATGAAGAAATGCGAAAAAATGAAGTCAGGATCATGGCCTAAGGTGAATTTCACTCCTGACCCTTCCAAAGGGTCCAGAGCAAAATTCTTATTTCCTCTATTTTTCTCCTTAGCTTGACCAAGTTTGTAGACTTTTGAGGCATAATTGAGAAGGTTTGATGCAACTTTGCCTTGGAGAGGAGGTTTTAGACCTTGGGATGATGGATTCTAGCCTGGGAGAGGAATTTCGCTCCTGACCCTTCCAAAGGGTCCAGAGCGAAAATCCTTATAACTCTCACTTTCCTTCCTTGTTTTGGATGGGCGTTGGTTTATTAGGCTTTGTGTGTGAGTCTTGATGTGTTCTTGCCTTGAGAAGTGTTTTGAAAAGTGAGGATCTTGTCCAAAAATAGGAATTTTGCTCCTGACCCGAGCGAAATTCTTCATAAGCCTCATTTGCTCCCTCATTTTGGATACCAACCTTGTTCCATGAGCGAATTTGGGAAGGAAATAACATGTCTCTGCCTTTTGAGGTGATGGAACGTAGAAATGTGAAGGATTTTGGCCAAGATTAGGAATTTCGCTCCTGACCCTTCCAAAGGGTCCAGAGCGAAATTCACTATAATCCTCATTTGCTACCTTGAATGGGCTTAAAACCTGGTTCCTCAAGTGGAAAACAATCTATATTTGCCTCCAGGAGAAGATTGAAGTTTGAAAAATGAGCAATTAAAGCCTAAATCAAGATTTTCGCTCCTAACTCTTCCAAAGGGTCCAAAGCGAAAATCAACCTAAGACTCATTTCTGGCCTTATTTGACCAAATTTTGATTTGCAAGGCATTTTGAAGGGAAGAGTAGACATGTTTGGATGTTGGAAATGTTTGAAAGCTTTGAAAAAATGAAGGATTCTAGCCAAGAAGGTGAATTTCGCTCCTGACCCTTCCAAAGGGTCCAGAGCGAAATTCCTTGCAAGCCTATTCTTTTGACCTTGTTTTGGCTTAAGACCTTATCCCTTGGGTGAAGGATGATGTTTAGTTACCTCTTGAGGTGATTTTGAGTTGGAAAAAGGAAGAATCAAGCCCAAATCATGATTTTCGCTCTTGACCCTTCCAAAGGGTCCAAAGCGAAAATCCTCCTAGACCTCATTTCCTTCCCTATTTGACCAAATTGTGATGTCCAAAGCATGTTGAAAGGGGAAATGGACATGATCTTGCCTTTGAGAGTGTTTGGAAGTTGTGAAAATGAAGGATTTTAGCCAGGAAAGGAAATTTCACTCCTGACCCTTCCAAAGGGTCCAGAGCGAAATTCCTTATAAGCCTACTTTTTAACCTTTCTTGGACATGAAACCTTGTTCCTAGGGCAATGAAGGATGAGATTCTACCTTGCAAAGAAGTTTCAAGTTGAAAGAATGATGATTTTGGGTCAAGAATAAGATTTTCACTCCTGACCCTTCCAAAGGGTCCAGAGCGAATTTTCTCAAAACCTCTCTTTGCTATCAATTTTTTTGCTAGATCAAGTGTGGGCTAAGGTAAATTCAAGGAGAAGTTGCCCCTAAGAGTGACTTTAAGTTGCTAGAAACCATGAAGGAAGAAGGAATTGAGCCTAGAAGTGATTTTCGCTCCTGACCCTTCCAAAGGGTCCAGAGCGAAAAACACTAAAACCATCCTTTTCTCCAAATTTTGTGCTAAGTCAGGCCTAGACTAGCGTGAGAAAAGCTATTTGGAATGCCTTGGAAAGATGTTTGACCTTCAAAAAATGTGAATTTTGAGCTAAAGTTGGAATTTCGCTCCTGACCCTTCCAAAGGGTCCAGGGCGAAATTCTTATAGGGTTTGTTCCTGGAGAAAATCTTGAGCAAGTTTCATGTTGATATCTTTTCGTTGATGATTTAAGTTGAAAATGCTATGTTGAAATGAATTTATCATGTGTCCTTAATCATCTTTTTGTTTGTCTTGCAGTTAAAAGGCGACCTTCTCCAGCCCAGGCCAGGACAAGGACAGCCTTCTCCAGCCCAGCATCAACAAGGACAACCTTCTCCAGCCCAACATCAACAAGGACGACCTTCTCCAGCCTAGCCTCATCAAGGATGACCTCTTCCAGTCCAACATTTGAAGGAAAGACAAGGTGGCATCCCAGTCATCACTCCTCCAGTTGGGTTGGTCCACTTCAGCATGTCTAGATTCAATGTACCGACTCATCAAAGATGGCACTAACTTTGATGTACCTACCCCGACTATCCATTGGTCGAATATTCCAGAGAAGACATGTGTCCAAATAATGCAATTATTTCATTGGTCAGAATTAAGTTTGTTGTAACAAACCCTAATTAGGGTTTCATTGTAAAATCTTGGCCATTGATCTCAAATTGATCGGAGCCATCGAATTGTATTGAGGGCACTATATAAGCCCTGGCTCCTCATTTGTAAAGGCTAATAGTTAGTCATGAATAGTTAGAAGGTGAATAGTTAGTTCATAGAGGTTAGAATAGCTAATGATTAATAGCAAATAGAATAGCAGTTAGAGTAGAATAGCAAGAGAAGGCAAAGATTGTTGCCAAGATGTTGTAAAAGGCTTGTAAAACTTCATTGAAGAAATGGTGAAATCTATGGGTCGATTCAACAATTTGCATGGTCTCTATGCTTCTCAAATTTGATTTCATGTTATTAGATGAGTGGAAGAAATGTGTTTGATTGATGGTGAAATTTGTATATCCATACTACTAGCAGTTTGTTGATTGCAGACTTGCCTTGTGTACTCAACTGGAATCATTCAGCTTAAGCTTAACTTCAATTGTCGCTTCTTCACTGATATGCATCAGCCTAATGATGTCTATGCCTGTAGCGATGATCTGAACATCATAAAGCTTTCCTCCTAAGATCGCACTAACCTTGTGGAGATGGTCCTAGGATGTCAAAACAAGACTTAGTTAGAATTTCATCAAAGGTCATTCATTGCTCCTACATTCTTAGTGTCAGAATTAGATCATTCCCTCGCCGTCGTCCTTTTTTCCTTTTTTTCAAAATCTAGGCTAGTGAAATCCTGTGTTCCAGCAATGTTCAAAGCAAATCAGACGTTTAGTCATCAAGTGTAAGTCCCCTTGTGATTCCAGCAAAATCACATCATACCACAAAGAGCTTATCCACGAGTAGAGAACCTACATACAAGAACCTTGGATTTGCCTCGACTGATCCTTCGGCAAGATCTTTAGCAGTCGAGAAACTTTGCTCAAGAGAGGATAAGGTACCTTTAGGTATTTTATTCTGTGTTTGCATGTGCATAAAAAAACACATCAACAGGTACACAATGATCAAAGCCTGTCCATAGCCTTTTCAACTCAGTCATAAAGACCATAAGACAACTTTTCATAGTGAGAAGCAATAGAGGTCCTCTATACAAGAAAGGCAGCTCCATGTGACAAGTTTCGGATCTATAAAGTTCAAAGAACCTTCAATAATAGAGAATATTCAAAGAAGCAATAGCACCCATTGAAGGACAACTCTCAAAGAATTCAAAGCAATCAATCATATAAATAGTAGTCCTTTGTGATATTTTCTTGGATTTCGAAATGGGAGGTCATTATGGTTGCGTGAAGAAGTAACTTTTAAGGTCATAATAGCAATGTCAAATGATGAGTGCCAGTGTGAATGTCAAAATAATGCAGAGCAACTTCATGATCCAAGACAATGAGAACCCAGACACAATCACAATGAGGACAGTGCTACAAGGGCATTAAAAGAATACATCTACTAGTAAGGAGTAGTGTTTCACAGGTCAAAAAACAATAAGGAAAAGGTTGTCAAAGGAGGTAAAAGGAATATGGAACAAAGAGTAGTTTGGAGTAAAAGATTATTACTATCATGAAAGACAATTTATAATTATGTTATTCCTACAGCTAAGGATCATGACACGATGGGCAAAGCACATAATATGCATAGTCGATTTAGGGACAATGAATAAATGTTTTAATGAGAGTTTATTAGCAGTAATATTTCATTTTTCAAGAAAATGATCAAACTCAGCCGATAGAGCTTAGAGCCATAACACCTATGAGATCTTTGTGAAAATATTAAAATAGAAACGGGTCAAGTGAATGAATATGGTCAAAGAAATGGCAATATACAGTCAACAAAACCAAAGGATAGAAAAAGGGTTTGAAGACAGTGAGTTTGAACATTATTTGCTAAGCAAAATAAGCCTTGAAAGATGCATTCAACAAGTATATCACAGGGAAGACAACCTTCAAAATAGAGAAAAGGCAAAGTGGAGGTAAACGAATATGAGAAGAGGACATGTCTTTATTCACAGTACCCAACACAGGGAGAAATCTCAGTATGAGCACTCAGTTAATTTAAGGTGAACAATAATGAATATCATGATTTCATGATATGACAAGTTGTTTCAATAATGTTTACCACTGTCTAAAGGACAAAGTGCTAAGAACTAGTGAAGAAATTCATCAATGCAAGGAAGGATCACTATCATAAGGTCATAAAGAATAGCCCAACATGATATCTAATCACAGTGCCAAGGATTGATCATCAAGACAATGATGTGAAACATGATGACTGAATAAGGTGTCTCAGTTATCACCTAGAGTAGTGATATGTAGAGAGTAGGGGCTCAAAACAGCTACACCAAATAGTGGTTAGCATTGAATGATTCTTATGCAAGGTTATAATCATGGTCTAAGTCATGAACAGTGACTATGAAGTCATGATCAACAAATCATAGTGAGCAACTACAAGTGGACAGAGACACAAAGGGATTGTAGTGTCATAAAATTGCAACCCTTGCAATTCTTGACCCCATTAGGATCTTGACATTGGAAAATTGAATCTCTAAGCCCGATCAGAGACCTGAGACTTGCTCATCCCTAAAACCTGCCCTTTTTTTGCCTCGTGCACTACTTGAACTTGCTTCATGTTCTGAGTAAAGGGCAAGACAGGGGTGTGGTGCCCTTGTCCTAGGTAGGACAGGGGCGTGGCACCCCTGTCCTCCTAGGACAGGAGCGTAGTGCCCCTGTCCCTGCCCTATGTTGGGGCCTCTTCTTTCAAACCATTCATTGGATTTTGCACTTAAAGCAAGAAAAATTCCCCTGTATCGGCCTATGACAAAAAATCAGCCTATTAACCCTAATTGACGAATATATAAGTCGCATTTGCCCTCCCTTTTGCATAACAAAGGTTTTGGCATAAGTTCAGATACATGAGATCACGCATTCAAGCATTCCTTTCAAGCATTGAGCATTCTCAAGTCTCCCTTCATGGCTAGATGTTGCATTCAAGTCAAGAATTCAACTATTGAAGAGGGTATCCCTTTCAACATTCAATTCCATACAAGAAAATCTACCTACATTTCTATCACAACCTCCCTTGAGGTGAACTACATTTCAATCTTTCATTTACATTTACTTGAAAGTACTTTCTTTCATCATTTGGTTAATTCCAAAACTGGGGTTTGGCCTAAAGGCAAACCCCCAATCCCAACCCCTTTTCCTCTCTATTATGTGTGTAGGTTGTAGGTGTGCAGCTATATTTGCAGATTTGGACTCCATTTACAGAGGCAGAAAACCCTTTTCGTTTCACAGATTTTTCGGAGGACCATGTGTACTTTCAACACTGTCACAACAACTTTTCCTCAAATTCGCAAGGCAGCTTCATCTCGACATATTATAACTAGATCTAGGTGCACAGCTTCATCCCACACTTCTATCTCGAGTTATAATCAGTTCTTTGCTACTTTTACACTTAGTCTCAAAACACATAATTCAATCATTTTCCATTCTAAAAGAGGGGTTATCTTGTCATTTCCACATCATTATCAATTCATTTAGTATTAGCGAATTTCCCCCCTCCCCCCCTCTTTTAAATGTAATGTGTGTGAGGTGATTGAAGGGAAATCCGAAGTGAAACTTTCATCTCTCCCTGGAGGGAAGAAAAACTTTCCTCTTGATCTTTCCATCATTCACTTTTCCCCACATTACAAGGGTTTCAATATGAACAAATAGTAATACAGTCATGTGACGGTTTAAAACAACAATAAAAAGAACTTGTGACAACCACAAGGACCCTAGGGCCATGTGAGGATATAGTAACAACATACTCAGAGCAGAGAAAGGTATAACAGTGCAAATGGAAATGTAACTTGAATCCTAAAGGATTGATAGTCATCACTGCAACATCCAAGCCAAGGTCAATAAGGACACACAAAACATGAAGGACACCATACATATCAGAGTCAATGGATGTTTTTTAACCAGGGCCATTCAAAGTTGCAAGCCATCACCCAAAACTCCGCATGAGCAGTCCCAATTATGAAAGCCAACCCCTTTAAAGAACAATGATAGGAGCATTCATGAAGAATAGTATTATGAGTAGTCAGAACTATAATGATAACCCTGTCATGAACCACTAAAGTTTGAGGATCAAACAATGGGAAAGTTTGTTGTCTAGTACATGGTAATTAAAAGAACAACGAGTTAATGTGCACTGTTAATAAAGGTATAATCATTAAAAGTGCAACTACATGTTTAGAGTTTGCAAGAATATTCAAGAAGGAATTTTAGATAGGGAAGGTTATCTTCAAGAACATAATCTCTAAGGCACCATAATTAAATATGTACAAAGGATCATGGCAGATTGGAGAAAGGACAATCACTGTCCTAAGTAAGAACTTTAAGGTCTGAAATAAGGAGGACAATCATCGTGACTGAGAACATGGGTTAAGCCCAAAGATGAATACAAAACAATTTATACAATGGAATCTTAGTCAAAGGATTAGTGCATCCAATGCAAAGTAGCCAAGCCTCCAAGGTATAATTCCAAAGACATCAGTTTCAGACCCTAAATTGATCTTTATACATGAGTTAATAACATCTCATGGATTAGTATAGGTCCAAGTGGAAGATTGAGGATAAAGCATCTTAACTTTAAAGTCTTTCTAAGGTTTTGATGGCATGACAAGGCCTGAATTCGACCCCTATCTACCTAGAAATCATCAGCCAACTGAGCCTTGAATCATGCAATAAGTGGAGCTTTCAGGTTACACCTCAGTTAAATCCTAAGAAAGAGGATCTTTTTAGGGATTTTGCAGCAATATTAGTGCAGTTATGAATCCTTATGGGTTGGTTATCATATGAGACAACTTTTGAGGTAGTCCACTCTCAGTTATAGTCAGTTTTGAAGCACCTTGTACAATGCTTTTCTTCTGAATTCAACCCAGGTCAGATATGTCATGCAAAGTTGATGATGATTCCAAGAAGGAGACCATTAGTTGGACCTGAGATCAAAGAAGAAGATAAGCAGTTCGATATCAGTTCATCTTTAGTTATTCTTGAAGCTTCTTCTTCTATAAGTTCTTCTCTTTTCTTC
Organism: Cryptomeria japonica; assembly: GCF_030272615.1. NCBI lineage: Eukaryota > Viridiplantae > Streptophyta > Pinopsida > Cupressales > Cupressaceae > Cryptomeria > Cryptomeria japonica. The sequence goes on from NC_081408.1 coordinate 197,414,686, forward strand.
TTGCTAAGTGATTTCCTTTTCTCTTCGCCCTTTGCTTTGAGCTAGGCATGAAGCATTGTAGCTCACAATTTTCTGAGTATTGTAATAGCTCCTTTATTTCTCAATAAAATAGTAGTTTGGACCTATTTTAATCTCTTCTTTTGTGTGTGATATGGATGACTGATCTGATTTTTGTGAGTTAATTGTACAAAATCCTTATTTCATGTCTCATTTAAACACCTTTAGATGGAATGCAATTGAGGTATGCATGTTGTGAGTTGTGTTTATCCCTTACAATAGTTTGAAGTTGTAAGAACATCCAATTGTTCTTCAACAAACCAGAAAAACGCAAACCTTCTTATGAATTACTAATGTTTGAAGATTGCTAAAGTTGAATTGTGTCTTTGCTTCATGTTGAGTCAAATTGTAAGTTTATTATTAACTATATAATGATGGCCCGTGATGAATCATAATAGCTTATTATGGAAACATATTATTGTTATGATTGGATGAAGATCTAGCACTATTAACCGAATGAACATAAGCCCTGTAGTGATCTTGTAGACTAAGTACCATCAAAACTATGGTATGGAGAGTGTTGACGATGTTGGTGTGTGTCCTTCTTAAATGGCATAAGGCTTTCTCATGAAAGCAAATATGAAGCTCTGCATGATTCATGATAGTCACAAATTTCCTTGCTTGTGATAGGTCCTCTAGCGCTGATGACATTAATGGAAATGGTGGGTTGTTGCATGTTGATGCTGAGCGTAATTGCATTTATGGCCACCTGAAAGTAAGTCCTGGCAAATAGATGCATAGAATGTAAATGATGTTCAATTTTCAATTCAATATGCAAGATGCATTCTAATTTGTACTCTCTCTATCTATGTATTATCTATTTATATTATAACTCTGACTATCTCCTTTTGTATGGCAGGTTAGAGGAGTATTTATCGATTTCAATATCCTCTTCACAAATATCGATTGATATATATATGCAAGAGGGGAGGATCAAGCAGTGCCTTGACTGGTCATGTCTTATGGACATGATCGATCAAGACACTACTTGATCGCACCCTTTGATAAATAACTATCAATCGGTGTTTATATTAATCACCAGCCCGATACTAATTGGGGTCTACGTAACTTAGCATTCCATGCCAACCGGTATTCACGTGGTATGTTTAACCGATGTCAATCGGTGTTTGCGTGGCATATTAACCGATGTCAATTGGTGTCTAAGTTAACTGACACCAATCGCTTACTAATAGTTATATGTTAAGCGGTGCATACTTTGCCACCCGATAACAATTCAATAATCATTATTTGTTTGCTGCTGAGAAGATATCCAATATAAATCGGGATACATGGTTAACCCGATAATCATCGGTGATCACAGTTATAATGCACACCGATATACCATGCTATGATATGATTATCGATATTATAGATTGGATATATACAAATGAGGAATGATCATCAAATGAAATAGCTTGAAGTTTTCCTGATAGTTTATCGATAGGATAAATGATTGAATGAGAGACTTCATTTATCTCTCATTCAATCATTTATCTTACCGAAGCTACCATGCATTAACACTCCCTCTTAGCTAGGTAAGATAAATGAGAACAGTATATCAAGCATCACAATTCAAATGATGGTTAGTATTCTTTACACAATCTAACTTTCTAAGAAACCATATCACCTAATCACATGATATGAAGTATCACCTAAACACGTGATACAAAATGTCCATCACGTCAATCTTGTGATGACAGGATATCACCTAAGCATGTGATATCAGTATTGCCTAAACATGCAATACTTAAGGATAATCATATGAGAAAATATTCAATTCTCATCTTTATCCAAGTTGTGGTAGGTGCACTAACATCTTATACAAATGTTTTACCACAACACAATCATGGCTCATCCATGACACACCAGAGATCCAACATGATAACTGGTTTGGACATTATAAGATCGTCACCTTATAATGTCTACATACAAGTGTTCATTATCTTGAAAAATCGTCACCTCTTAGATATGAACCCAGGGGATAAAATCCAAAATGTCCTATCATGACAAAGAAGTTTACACATTAAACATCTTATTGATTTGTAAATACAGATTACAAAGCAAATTACCTTTCTATCATACCTAAACCTTTATGAAGTGATCAACCTTCACTCTGTGAAGAGGTTTGGTCAGAATAACTGTCGCTTGATCTCTTGTACAAACATATTCTAATTGAATCACATTTATGTCTACCATATCTCACACATAGTGGTATGGAATCTCAATATGCTTGGATTTGTCATGGAACACTGGATTTACTGAAAGTTTTCTGCAGCTCTGATTGTCACAATGTATAACAGTGGGTTTCATAGGTTCTCCAAACAACCCCACAAGCAACTTCGTAAGCCATACTGCCTCTCGAGCAGCCATAGAAGCTGCAATGTATTCTGCCTCGGTGGAGCTTTGAGCTACAAAGGACTGCTTCCTGTTGATCCAAGATATCATGGCTGAACCTAGACTGAAGCAACACCCTGAAGTGCTTTTTTTGTGAGTTACACTTCCAGCCCAATCTGAATCTGTAAATTCATGTAGGTCTATATCAACTTTCTCATATTTGAGACCAAGGTTTAGGGTACCTTGTAGGTATCTCATGATGTGTTTTACTGCAACCAAGTGTATCTCCTTAGGTTCACACATAAACTGACTTAAGGCATTAACTGCATAACAGATATCTGGCCTTGTATTCACCAGGTACATCAGGGACTTGTTGTGACCATTTCACACATCGCCCCATTAGAATGGGGACCCCGTCTTTTTTGCCTTTGGTTTTGCTTTCTCTTTGCTTGTTTTGCTCTTTGCTTTTAGGGTTTTGAGTGAGTGAGTGGTCTGCCTGGGCTGGCTAGATTAGGGCTAAACCTTGGAAGCTCGTTTTAGGGTTTCTTTCAAGCTAAGTCTAGTCTTGTTCAAGGAGGTTGGTAGTCGTCTGCCTGAAGCCTCATGATTGCTAGAATGAAGCATGCCTTTCAGGAGAGTCAAGTTGGTTAGATCAAGGAACAAGGAGAATAGGTCTCAAGTCAAGTCTAGATTGAAATAGGGTTTTTCTTGTCAGGGTCCTGTTTGTTTCCCTGTCTAAGTCAGTTGAGTAGAGCCAGTGAAGAAAAGGAGGTGGTTTGATTAAGTTTGATGGAGGATGAAGCGAATCAAGGTAACATCTAGCCTGGAAATGTCAAAATCGCTCTTGACCCTTCCAGAGGGTCCAGGGTGAAAATCCTTGTAAACCTCTTTTTCTCCTCAATTTTGACTAAGTGATGCTTTCTAGGGCATGTTTGGAGGTGAAATGATATGTTCTTGCCTAGAGAGGGATTTGATTGTTTTTTGAAGAGCAAGATAATTCCTGAAAGAGGATTTCACTCCTGACCCTTCCAAAGGGTCCAAAGCGAATTGCATCCTAAACACTATTTCTTGCCTTGGATAGACTTGCAATCCTGTTCATAGCTTAGAAAATGATTTAACTTTGCCTTGTGAGGTGGTTTGAAACGTGAAGACTGAGCAATTTGGCCTGGAATGGAGATTTCGCTCTTGACCCTTCCAGAGGGTCCAGAGCGAAAATCTTATTAGAGCTTATTTTTCACTAACTTTGGCTAAGTTTTGATGTGCAGGGTATCTTAGAGGGAGGATTGAACGTTCTTGTCACATTTGAAGATTTGGAAGCTTGCAAAATGAAAGATTTTTGGACAAGAAGGGAAATTTCGCTCCTGACCCTTCCAAAGGGTCCAGAGCGAAATTCCCAAAAGCTCTTATTATGCAGTGAAGAAGGTCAAGTTTTGGGCATGAATGAAACGAGAATAACTTTCTTTTGCCTGCTGAAGATGTTTTAACTTGGAAAGTCAAGGATTTTGCCCAAAAGGAGAATTTTCGCTCCTAACCCTTCCAAAGGGTCCAGGGCGAAAATTCTTCAATCACCTATTTTTCTTGCAAAATCAAGTCACTCTTTGGTTTTTATGGCTTGGATGAGAGGAGAGTAGTGTCTTTTTCCTTGAGAGGTGAAATCAACTTGAAATGATGATGAATTGAGCCTGAATTAAGAAATTTGCTCCTGACCCTTCCAAAGGGTCCAGGGCGAAAATCTCTATAGGAGACATTTCTTGCTCAGTTTGGTCGAATTGAAGTGTCAAAGGCATGATGAAAGGAAGAATGAGCATGTTGAAAACCTTGGACATGTTTAGAAATGAAGAAAATGAAGGATTCTGGCCAGGAAAGGCAATTTTGCTCCTGACCCTTCCAAAGGGTCCAAAGCGAAATTCCTTATAAACACATTTTTTAGCCTTTCTTAGATATGAAACCTTAATCCTAGCATAATGAAACATGAAATCCCACTTGGCAAAGAAGTTTTAAGGTGAAAAAATGAAGATTTTTGGTCAAGATTGTAATTTTCGCTCCTGACCCTTCCAGAGGGTCCAGAGCGAATTTACTCAAAATCACCTTTTGCTATCAAATTTTGTTAAGCCAAGTATGGGATAAGGTCAAACATAGAAAGAATTACCCCTGGGAGTGAATTGAGGTTGCAAGAAATCATCAAAAAGTGAAGGAATTGAGCCAAATGGTGAATTTCGCTCCTGACCCTTCCAAAGGGTTCAGAGCGAAATTCCTAAAAACACCTATTTTCTTGCAATGTCAAGGCAACTTTTTAGTTTTTATGGCTTGAATGGGTGTGAGGAAGTGTGTTTTGCCTTTTGAAGATGAGTGAGATTGTCAAGAGGAAGCAATTAAGCCTAGAACATGATTTTCACTCCTGACCCTTCCAAAGGGTCCAGAGCGAAAATCCTCAGAACTATCCTTTCTTCCAAAGTTTGGGCAAAGTTAAGCTTAGACATGGGTGTGAGAAGACATTTGAATTGCCTTGAAGTGGAATTGGACTGCTAAGAATGCAAATTTTGAAGCCAAGAGGGAAATTCGCTCCTAACCCTTCCAGAGGGTCCAGGGCGAAATTTCCAAATCCTCCTATTTTCCTTGCAGTTCAAGATAAGATTTTGGTTTTCAGGACTCAAAGAGGAGTAAGGCATGATGTTCTATGCGTTGGAAATGATTTGAAGTTGAAAGGATGAAGGAATTGCCCTAAAACCTAAAAATCGCTCCTGACCCTTCCAGAGGGTCCAGGGCGAAAATCCTAAAACCAACATGTTCCTTTCAAGTTTGTGCTAAGGCAAGACTAGACAAAGGTAGAAAAGGCCTTTGAGACCACTTGTGAGTAGATGTTTGTTTCAAAATTTGATGATTCTAGGTCAGAGAAGGAAAATCGCTCCTGACCCTTCCAGAGGGTCCAGGGTGAAAATCTCAAAATCCCCTATTTTGCCTTGCAAGAACAAACCAAGCTTGGGTGGAGTGAATGAAGAAAACCATTGCCTAGCTTTGAGTGAAGGATTCAAGACAAAATGATGAAGGAGTAAGCCTAAGCAAGAAAAATTGCTCTTGACCCTTCCAGAGAGTCCAGGGCGAAAAACCCTAAAATCACCTTTTTCTTCCTAATTTGAGTGAGACTAGGCCTGGACTACAATGAAAGAACCTATTTGGAATGCCTTGAAGAGGTTTTGGACCTTCAAAAATAAGAATTTTGAGCTCAGGAGAGAATTTCGCTCCTGACCCTTCCAGAGGGTCCGGAGCGAAATTCCCAAAAATACAATATTTCCTTCTAAGTTTTGATAAACTAACCCAGTGATGGAGATAAATGAACCCTGGAGATTGCCTTGGAGGAGTTTAATGATCAAACTAAGGTGAATTTTGGCCTAAAATGTAAAAATCACTCCTAACACTTCCAGAGGGTCCAGGGCGAAATTCACATTTTCACCTAATTTCCTCATGTGAAAGACTAAAAATTGAAATGCAAGACTTTGATCTAGGCAAAACAAACATGAACTCGCCTTCCGGGAGATTTTGGAATGAAGGGAATAAGGTATTCAAGACCTAATTTAAAAAATGGCTCCTGACCCTTCCAAAGGGTCCAGGGCGAAATCATCAAAAACCTATCATTCAACCTTGATTGATTAAGTTTAGGGCAAATTGCAAGATTGTAAAGACAAAGACACGGAAATTTGCAAATGTAGGTTGAGAAAATTTCAATTTCATCAAGAGAACAAGTGTGGATAAGGGGTTCAAACAAGTCTTGAAGTGAATCTAGACCTTCATCACTTGGAATATTTCAAAACTTAAGGAAAAAGGAAATTTCATTAAGCCTCAATCAAACCTCCATATTCCTAAATTTTCACCAAATTTGCCAAATTCAAGACATTTGGGAGGTTAAATTAAGTTCGCATAATTTGAGGCCTTTATAATTGAATTAATTAATTTTTTAAAGCCTTAAAGCAAATATAAAATCCACCTTGGAGGCCTTGAAATTAATTTTAAAATTTAAAAAAATAAAAGGAGAGCGCTTAAAATACATTTATTTGCTTTTACAAGCAAGTCGACCTCCTTTTAAGTGGGATTTTATCTTATTTTATTGCTAAATACCTAAGTCAACCTCATGAGGATTAGGGTGAGCGCCCTATTTAAGGGAGATGCTTTGTGGTGAATCCAAATCATTCATTCATTGTTCTAAATGCGATCTTGAGGAGCAGATTGGAGGAGCAAAATCTAGCAGATTGGAGGCGAATTCTTACTAAGTTGGAGGCTAAATTTCCAGAATTTGCCAAGTGGTTGGAGGTTAGTGGAAGGTGAACTTCTTTTGAAGGTTAATCAAGACATAATTCATCTAAAGGGAGACCAAAATCCAATCCTTATCCAGCAAGATCTGATCTTTTTCCTTTCATTTTCCAAGGTTGATAGTTAAGCATTCAAGAAGAGGTATGAAGAATCAAATTGTTTGAAGTCCTTATTCAAGACTTATTTTGATTTCATAGCAATCTTTTAAAGTCTAAGTCTTGAAAAATCTAATTTCCATTCATAATTAATTTGAAAGTTTATAATTCTTGGATTTGTCATTCTCAAATTAATGTTTTGAATTATTCCCTTGGAAGGTCTTAGATTCTATGCTTTAAGGTATGATGCTTAAAGACTAATTTTAAATTTTTGTGTAGGCATCAAATGACGACCCCCAAAGCCAGAGGATCTACTAGTCGGCAGGCTCTCATCAAGGAAGATTAGAGGAGCAACGAATTGGAGACCAGGATCGTGTCCAAGTGGAATAATATCGGAGACACCAACTTAGGAAACTTCAATGTGAAGAAGTTTCGAGAGGTCCCCTACATTGGCAAGCCATCACCTGTTGCAAGGAGGATAATTGAGAGTGGTATCATCAAGGCTGCAGGTTTCCCTCCCACAATCAAGTGTCATGAGTTGATGATCGAGTGTGCCCGCCACTATGACTCACAATCAAGGATGATCGTAACCAAAGACGAGAACATCTTAGCCTACCTTTCAGAGGAAGCTATAGGCGAAGCTCTTCATCTTCCGGACCATAAAGACATGATCTACAAGAGCTTGGAAGGAGCAAGGTCGATCTATGAAGATGATCCTGAGTCTTGTTTGAACTTCATCGATAAGAATTGGTTGCTCAAAAGTCGGCCTCGCCTAAGCAAGATTCCCAATACACCACCTAGGATTGACTTCCAGGAGGAATACAAGGACTTGATAACTTTGCTCAATCGAGTTACAGGTGCTTCTCAAGCCTTCTTCTTCGACAAGTGGATGTTCTTCTTCATACAAGTGATAGTCCAAGGAAAAGGAATGCTTCATTGGGCCAGAATCATTAGCAATTGTCTGGATGTATAGTTGAGAAGGCTAAGACCCACCAAATCATTTCACATGAGCTCATATGTTATATATGCCTTGGTCAAGAGTTTCGAGTATGCAGGGCTACCTCACAGAGGAGGGATTGGAAGAGGACCCAGAGAAATAAGAGTTTGTGATTCTTATGTTCATCTGCATCATCCGCCTAGAAGTGACTACAAGTTAGTCAATGACACCTTCATGATGAACATTACCAGGATATTGCAAGGTGGGATTCACAATCAACTGTCTCTGGATGCACAAGAACTTGTGAAGAAGTATGGTGCATGGTTCATTCAGTTTCAAAAATTCACGTACATCAGAGTTCATGGGTGTCCTTCACCTCCCTACATGTTGCCAAGATATCCAATAGACAGGATAGTACTACTTGAGGTGACTAGACAGTTGGCAGCTTATGCGAAGGCATCCAGACACAAGCATGGAAATGGAATTCCCGTGCCCATCATACTAGGGAATTCAATTGAAGTGTGTCCTAATACTCAAGCCGCGAAAGATGCAGAAAAGGAATTATCTTTATACCCATTCACATCCTTTGCCTCGTGAGAGAATTTTGATCCTCATAGTTATATGGAGGAGACAGTCGGCAGGAAGTACAAGCATGAGTTTCAGGTGGAGGACTTTTGGATGAATCTCCCAAGTGATTTAGAGGTCAAAAGAAAGATGAATTCCAGGCTACCCTTAGATCTCATCAGGAAATGCAAAGTTTATAGAGTAGCCGATCAAGCCCAGGATAATGGTAGATACCTCCAGTCATCCTATGAGAAAGAAGACAAAGAGGTAAAGATAGATTGGAATGAGCCCAAGGTTTTAGACTTGAGAGCTTTGATGGCTCCCATTTTATCCTGCACTCGCAGATGGGTGGATGTACAGCATCAAAAGTTGAAGGAGCAGAATGTATCAATGACATTCACTTTGGAGGCAAGACCAGAAGAAGGAGAAGCAAGTGTGAGTGAGAATACTTCTCATCCCAAAGGCTCAAAGAGGAAAGAAGGACCTGAGAAGAGAGAACCTTCCAAGAAGAAGCAGAAAACAAATCCTGATCACCCACCGAGCACATCTTCTAGGTATGAAAAAGAAGCGAGTCAAGGGGAAGATCAGAGGCAGATAGTATATGAAGTTGATGAGTCTATGGAATCCATGGTACAGAATGATAAACAAGAGAAAGGACAGACACCTCAGCATTCATCAAGTCAATCTCCCCAAGTTGGTGCTAATGAGCAACATGAAGAAAATAATGATGATGAAGCAACATCTCCTTTCCGGGAAGATAGACCACTACCTAAAGAAATACAAGTGAGGGAAACAAGATCTGCCATTCCTGATTGGCTGAAAGAGAGACTGACAAGGGTAGTTGTGGTTGAAGAAGAAGAAGAAGATGTGTTTGACTTGGAAAGCCTTATAGGAAATTCTCATGAGGTAATGGAGAAGAAGAAGGCCACAAAGATGTCTAAGGTAATTAGAGATGAGACAGGATCCAGGAAAGTGCAGGTAGCTACACCAGTGGTAGACAAATATGAGGATGAGATTCTTGCAGAAGAGTATGACTTAGAAACATTTGAGCTTGGTCCACTTACCTCCGAGCAAGCGATGGAAGAAGCAACTGATTCATTTGAAGCACTTAAAGACAAACTTAAAGAAGAAATGGAAAAGAATAAGAAGCTTGAGAGGGAGGTCAGTGCTTGGAGGAACTATTTTAGTCATCTTAATCAACCCTTGAGACGTCAGGATCCAACAGCATCTCCTTTACAAGCACTCCCTCTTGAATCACTAGGTGAGACAGAAAGGGTGAAGAGCTTGGTACAACTTATGAGTTCTTGGATTGAGAAATCTCACAAGGTAGCTGTTGAATTTGCAACAAGAATGATGAAGACAGTTCATCGAGCTATCCAGGTCCTTGAGATTATCCATAATCTAATGATAACTGTAGCTGCATTCACTCACACTAGAGATGTTATCATTCCAGTCTTACAAGTGATAAGAGAAACACCAAGACGAATTCTAGCACAAGAAAAGATAATGGATGGAGGAACCCATAACCTCCTACAGTGGTCAGCTCTGCTCCAGATGAAGGAGGTCCTTTTTGAAGACGTCAACACCAGATGCAGCTGAGTTGAAGGCATCATTCATCCAATTCAAGATAAGGTGTTTGAGGTGTTGTGTACCATTCTTGACAGGCGGATCAAGATCGAGACAGATGTGGACATCCAAGAGTTGGAGGATAGAATCAAGGTCATCTTTTGCAAAGAGGAGAACATCATCATAGATAAGCAACGAGATCAAATGTACACTACTATGTTCCTGATTGAGAAGACCAAAGAACTTGAACCTGGATGGGAGACAACTCTTCTCACTACTTTTGATCAAGTCCTTCACTTGGAAGAACGAATGAAGAATCTTCCTGAGATTCCCATTGCTGAGATTGAGGGAATTGTGTCCAGATTCATTGAATATGCTAAGAAAGAGCATGGGAAAGGGAACAAAATTCTAGATGAAAAGTTGTCATAGGATGATGTGGCAACTTAATTCCTATTGGTCTATGTCTCCTCAGTATTTGTGCCAATTCTTTATTGGCTATGGATTAGTGATGTTTATCTAAATGGAGACTTTTTTGTAACAAACCCTAATTAGCGTTTAGGTGTCAAAATCTCAGCCGTTGATCTTCTTTTGATCCGGGCCATTCATTGTATTTGAGGATGCTATATATACCCTCACTCATTTCATTTTAAAGAGAGAGAAAAGGTTAGAGAAAAGAGAGAGCGCTTAGAGAGAAGAAAGCTAGAAAGTTATTGTTGTAGCAAGATTGAGTAGTGAAGAAAGAATTTTGAACAATTGTTGTCCATTTGGCTATGAGATCAATAAAATGTTGAAGTTATGGTGTTTTATTGCAATACTTGTGGCTATCTTCATGATTGTTTATCTTCTTGAATCACTCTCAGTTGAAATAGCATTTAAGTTTTAAGTTTGAAGGATGAAGTGTTGTGCTTGATCCTTGATAAGATTCACATTCCAAACCACTAGCTTCTTACTAATTGTAAGAACGCCTTGTGTGGTCAACTGGAAACGTTGAGATTGATTAAGAATTCAATCATTCTTGGAAGTATTGATATGTATCTCTATGATAGTATCTATATCCTTGATGATTTGAAAGTTATTGAATCCCCTTAGAAGATCGCATCAATTCCAGTAGTGTTGTAATTTCTTGGCGAAACTGAAATTGGTAGAATCTTATCAAGTCTAGTCTTCAATGAGTCATTCTTAGGATTAGTTCAAGTATTCCTCCCTTGAAACCCTTATCTTTTGACATTTTTTGAAAATCCGTTAGTGTTAGGAAAATCCTGTTCCTACATTTGGAAAGAAAGTAACGTGGACAAGCTTTCTCTGAAAGTACGTAAGGCCCCTTGAAGAAACAGCATACACAACGACCACTGGTGCTTATCCACACATAAAGATCCTACAACAAAGAACCTTGAAGTCATCCCGATTGATCCTTTTTCGCGACATCTTCAGCATTCGAAGACTTTAATCAAGAGATGATAAGGTACCTGTAGGTATTTTATTCTGTGTTTGGTCATGTACAAAATACACATCAACAGGACCCAATCATCTGTCTGTATTGAGTAGAGTCAATGGGTTGTGACTCTGCTGCTGCTTCTTTAAGTTTGTGTAAATTGGTTTCCATAGGAGAGGTCATGGGCCTACAGTTAAGCATTCTGAATCTCTTCAAAATATCCAAGGTATACTTTCCTTGGTTTAGTATAATGTTGCTCGAATTCTGCCATACTTCCAATCCTAGGAAGTAATGAAGGAGTCAAGTCCTTCATATCAAATTCTTTGGATAGATCTTTCTTGCATTGATCTATAAGATGATTATTTCCTGTGATTAATAAGTCATCAACATATAAAATCAACATTAGCATATCACCTTTATTTCTTTTGTAGTAGAGATTAGGATCTGCATCATTCTTAGAGAAGCCTAGTCCCGAGAGATAGGTGTCAATTCTTTCATACCAGGCCCTGGGAACCTGTTTAAGCCCATAGAGAGCTTTCTTGAGTCTACACACATGAGACTCTGCATCATGAATTTCAAACCCTTCAGGTTGCTCTAGGTAGACTTCTTCTGAGATCTCACCATTTAGAAATGTTGTCTTAACATCGATCCGATGTACCTTCCACCCCTTTGCTGCTGCAATGGCTAATACAGCTCTTACTGATGTATATCTGGCAACAGGTGCAAAATTTTCTTCATAATCTATTCCTTCCCTTTGTGAGAAACCCCTAGCTACAAATCTAGCCTTGTGTTTTTCAATACTACCGTCTGCAGCATATTTGATCTTAAAAAGCCATTTAGATGAAACAACAGATTTCTTAGTTGGCCTAGGAACTATCTCCCAAACATCATTTTTCATAATGGACTGATACTCTTCAGACATGGCATCCTTCCATACTTGATGTTCAAGTGCCTCTGATACATTGTTTGGTTCGGCTTTAAAGAGATCATTCATAAGGGCAACATAGCTAGTGAATTTATTAGGCCTTTTGCTTTCCTTGAAGGTCCTTGAAGGAGCAACAAACTTCTGAGCTTCTGGTACAGTCTTGGTGGCCCATAGTGGTCTTTTCTTGAGGTTTTCTCTAGGTGGAATTTGAGTTTCACTTATAGTTTCCTCAAGATTCTCCCTTTGAAGCTCAGGAGTAGGATCTCTATCTATGCTAGGGGTGAGGATATAGACTTCAGGGTCTAGAGAGCTTTGGGCTCTTTTGAAGGCTGTCTTCTTCAAAGATCACATCCCTACATAGTTCAATATTCTTTTGACCAGGTATATAGATCCTGTAAGCCTTGGAGGTTTCACTATATCCTACAAGGATTCCCCTTTTTCCAGAAGGCTCTAATTTTAATCTTTTCTCCCTAGGTATATGAATATAGACAGGGCATCCAAATATCCTAAGGTGGCTAATATCAGGCTTTGATTTAGTAAAGACTTCCTCAGGGGTCTTATCTTCAGGACGAGAGTGAGGACATTTGTTTTGAATATATGCAGCAATGCTAGTTGCTTCTACCCAAAGATTGACATTTAGATTATGATCAAGAATCATAGCTTTGGCAGCTTCAACGATTGTCCTATTTTTCCTCTCAGCTATCCCATTTTGTTGAGGGTTATAAGGTATTGTTAACTCCCTCTTAATCCCTGAATTTTTACAAAACTCTTTAAATAATTCTGATGTGTATTCCCCCCCATTATTAGTTCTTAGGGTTTTAATTTTATTTCCAGAGTAGTTCTTTATTAGTGATTTAAATTCTTTAAACCTATTAAGGATCTCTTCTGATTCTTTACATTTCAGAAAGCAGATCCAAGTTTTCCTAAAGTAGTCATCAACAAATATTACATAATACAAAAATCCCCCCAATGAAGGTACGGACATAGGTCCACATACATCAGAATGAACTAACTCTAAAATTTTACTTGTTTTCCTAGTACTATTCTGAAAAGCACCCTTAGTATTTTTACCTAGGGCACATCCTTTGCATGCCCCTGAATGATATTGCTTTAACCTAGGTAGACCTGTGACAAGGTCTCCCATTGATGATAAAGCTCTAAAATTTAGGTGGCCTAGTCTTCTATGCCAAACTTCATTAGCATCTGTAGTTTCATGAATTAAGGCTAAGTTGGGCTCTGTGCATAGCTCATACAAGTAGCCTTGTCTTTGACCAATCGTTTTAGCTTTCTTGATGGATGAGTTCTTTGGCCAAGCCAATACTCTGTTGTCCATTAAGGTTACTCTGTATCCATTGTCCTCCAGCGTTGATATTGAGACTAGATTTCTCTTGATGCCTGGAACATATAGTACTCCTTTAAGTTGTAATGATACACTTGACTTTAGTTTGATGGTGCAGGTTCCAACTCCTTTGACTGGATGTGTAGAGTCATCTCCAATAGTTACTTCCTCATCATTCTCCTCTTTCATGGAGTCTAGTACTTCTCTAAATCTTGTAATGTGTCTGGATGAGCCACTGTCGATCACCCAGGAGTTAACTTTGTTTGATGCTTGGTTTGTGAGTGTTGAATAGAGTACATACTTCTCGGGGTCCTCTTCCCTTTTAGATTTTCCTATTTTGGCAAATGTGGCTTGCTTAGCTCTTTCTGGACATTTGGCAACATAGTGCCCAAATTTGTCACATCTGTAACATTGAATCTGAGAAAGGTCCTTCTTGAAGGTGTTTTTGCCGTGACAACTTTTTCTCTTCCTGAATTGTTTCTACTTGTTTTTCTTGTTTGAGTTCATATTTAGAACTTGGAGATCTTCATCTATATTCTTCTACTTGATCTCTTTCTTATTTTGCCTTGATTCCTCTTGGAGACAATCAGCCTTTAGCCTATCGAATTTTGGGAATTCATCCCTTGCACTGATGCCTTGGATGAATGTTTCCCATATGCTAGGCAACCCATCTAGAGAAATGAGTGTTAATTCTTTGCTTTGGATCTCATATCCAAGGGTTGCTAGTTCATCCCTTAGGGCAGATATTCGCATGAAGTAGGCATTGACTGATTCTCCTTTTATCATGGCTATGTGATTTATTTCTCTTTTTAAAGCCAAGGTTCTACTGGCATTAGATATCTCAAAAGCACCTTCAAGTGCTTTGAACATGTTGAAGGTTGTTTCATGTTTTATGATAGGCATAATATTGTTTTTTACCCCATCAACTATGATGTTAATAGCCTTTTCATTTCCCTCTCTCCAAGTTGTTTTGTCAGGTTCAATCTCAAGTTCTACAGTTTCAGTCTTTACAAATGATTCGACTTTATTTTCTTTTAGAATCATTTGAATTCTGAACTTCCATGCTGAGAAGTCATCACCTCCTCCGAGTCTGTCTTCAAATCTGATAGCACTAGCCATTGAAAGAATTGTGATGTTGAATATATGCTTGATTTGAATTTTCCGTAAAATTGAACAGCTTCAAGTTCAATTTAACTAAGCTCTGATACCATGTAAATGATGTTCAATTTTCAATTCAATATGCAAGATGCATTCTAATTTGTATTCTCTCTATCTATGTATTATCTATTTATATTATAACTCTGACTATCTTCTTTTGTATGGCAGGTGAGAGGAGTATTTATCGATTTCAATATCCTCTTCACAAATATCGATTGATATATATATGCAAGAGGGGAGGATCAAGCAGTGCCTTGACTAGTCATGTCTTATGGACATGACCGATCAAGACACTACTTGATCGCACCCTTTGATATATAACTAGCAATCGATGTTTATATTAATCACCCGCCCGATACTAATTGAGGTCTACGTAACTTAGCATTCCATGCCAACCGGTATTCACGTGGTATGTTTAACCAATGTCAATCGGTGTTTGCGTGGCATATTAACCGATGTCAATCGGTGTCTAAGTTAACCGACACCAATCACTAACTAATAGTTATATGTTAAGCAGTGCATACTTTGCCCCCGATAACAATTCAATAATCATTATTTGTTTGCTGCTGAGAAGATATCTGATATAAATCGGGATACATGGTTAACCCAATAATCATCGGTGATCACAGTTATAATGCAAACCGATATACCATGCTATGGTATGATTATTGATATTGTAGATTGGATATATACAAATGAGGAATGATCATCAAATGAAATAGCTTGAAGTTTTTCTAATAGTTTATCAATAGGATAAATGATTGAATGAGAGACTTCATTTATCTCTCATTCAATCATTTATCTTACCGAAGCTACCATGCATTAACATAGAATTCCTTTACAATGTGAATTGATTTAATTTCTTGAATAGTCTTGGATGTGCGTATTGCATAGATAAATCATTTGGAAATTTGATGAAGACTCTACAAGATTAAAGTGAAGAAATCATGGGGTCTTAGAGGGATAAATTGATTCGACTTTGTGAATTTTTAAATTTTTCAATATAGGAACTCCATGGAAGGCTGGATAAATCTCATTCTAATCCCTAACAATGTGCTTAAGACCGAGCATAAAGGAAGACTTTTTGTGTCCTATATTATAAGTAGGATTATAAATGATAATCGAAGTAATTATATTACACTTTTGTACTTTCCTTGTGTTGACTTCACAAGTTACACGAGATAAGAAATGATAGAGGAGTAAAAGAAGTGCGCATAGAAGCTCTAGGCTGAGTCCTTATGGTGTTTCAAATACCCAAATTGCATGTTGCATCCTTCCTGCTTGAAATAATCCTGAATTGGGAAGGTTATTCTCTTATAGCTAGATACTAATGTCTACTTTGTTGTGCGCATATGCATTTGACATAGCTTCTTTGAATGAAAACAATGTCTATCAAAACTCTTTTGAACTAGGATGCAAAATAACTTATTATACATCTAAAAAAAAATTATTTGTCTAGGGTATCTATAAACATTTCACACTTTCATGTTGAAGACTTGGCATGCTTGGAGATGGATATTGCAACACAAATTTTGTAATTAAGGCACGCGACATTCTTCCTGGCATGTAAGTTTATAGTAATAGACATTTGAAACAATAGGCCACTTTAAATCTGATGTATTTATGTTTCAGTCTTCTAATATTGATTTTAAAGTGCATTGATATCAAAGAGGCTAAAGGAGTAACATACAACAAATTAGATAAGTAGTTGTTTGACTTGCCAGAATCCATGTGATGCTAACTGAAGACTGAACATGCTAAAAATTACCTATCTTATCCATTGAGGAATTAATAATCATTTGTCACCCTTGATCCTATGGCTCTTTGCATCTGCTGTAGTTTTCATTTACCATGATGAGAGTTGCAAAGGCCCTTCCTATCACCGAATAGGATATTGGCCTAAAATTTAATCAGAGATAAGTTGCTACAAACTTCATATAAGAAATTGTCTTCATGCCTTGGATCATAAGCAGTGTTCCACGGGGACGCATCCCCCCCCCTTTTTGGCCACGTCTCCCTGAGGGGGACGTCTCCGAGACGGGGGGATGGGGACGCGACGTCCCCCGCCATTCCGCCACCGCCACCCAATCACCGCCGAAGACGTGGAGACGTCTCCCGTCACCCCCACGTATATGCAATGTTTAAAATTAAAAAAAATTTAAAAAGTGACTTTTTGGGGGGTTAAGGGGTAACCCTAATTGGACGTAGGCCAATAGAAAAATAACACCCGATGCCTTTAGAAAATAATAAAAGTATTTTTGGCCTCGCAGGGCGCTGCCCCTTGACCCCACCCTGTATCGCGACAGGGAATGCACAAGGGGCACTACCCCTTGACCCCAACTTGGGGGCACTGCCCCCAAACCCCCGTTGAAAAATATAGGGGGAAACCGCGCCGATAGAAGTAGGGAAAATTTAACCTCTAAGTTTGATTAGGCTCCATATAACAACACAATTAGCATTGAAGAAATCTTGGTATTTAGATTTAGCATTTCAAATTTCCTATAGTCTCGTTTGAAAAGTAATTCTTATACTGTAATATTGTCATACATCTTTTCAAAACTAGTTTTTCAAGTACTATATGTATATGTATAACTATATCAGCACCACCACCCCTCCACCCCCCGCCATCCCCAAACTTAGGCCCTTGGTCCCCCGTCCCAGAAACGCGTCCCCCCATCCCCAACGCCCATGGAACACTAATCATAAGATCGAGTATTTTCTCCTTTAGAGATTATTAGATTAATTGTTTGGACTTGTTAAATTCTTTTTCCTATTCTAAAAATGCATTAACTTTCATATCACTTCTTCTCTGTCACAGATACGAAATCTGTTTATATGGGTTTGTCCTCCATAATTCGATTCCAAATTTCCTGGCCATCTTTCCTATAGATATCCTTCATTTTCTGCACCAACCTTTTACGAGCTCGGTATAGTGGTCGTCTGTGCTCAACAATCACATCTTGTTAATAACGTAGTGACATTTTTTCCAACTAATTCAGATCCAAAACACCATTGATTGTTCTCAACACCCAGAATTTGATTCCAATTTTATAGATAGAACAGGGGTTTAAAAGGGTTGTATAAAATAACAGATTATTTGACCATTTAAACTAGTAAGCCGATTTAATGGAATCAAGCAGAGACATTTGCCAAAGACAAGGGGTTTGATCATTATTTGGATCTCGTTAAATATTCCAAGGTATTTAATTGCTTCTACTTTTCAAGTTTTCCCCTGAGCTAAACTTATTCATGTTGACGGTTCTGGCCATGGGGCCGACACAATGCCTCAAAAATATACCAGCCTGATAATGGAATGCTATGATTGCAGAAACAGTGTAAAATAATTTGTCGAAAGGCTTTATTAACTTTCAAGAAAATGAAATGATTATTGTTATGTACAAATCAGATTTTGAGAAATGTCTTTGGAAACCCTCAAACAAAACAAGTGAAAACACGAAGGACACCAACTATTTGGCCAACGGCACCAAAAATACAGTCTTCTTACTAGTTTTTAGAAACTTTAAAACAAATACAAACAATAGGAAAAATACCAAATTCCACAATCTAGCTTAGAAGTCTCCTGATCATCAATCACATACCTTCAAATACTAGCATGAAGGAGGCCTCTATTTTGGCAATTTGCCTGTGGATTAGTAGGCATTCCACCTTCACAATGTCATAATCGGTAATGACGGTAATCGGTCCGCCTCCTATGATTGATCTTCTCACCCTGCCATTGATCTATGAATGAATGAATGGATCTAGTTGTCCATCTACCTCGGCCTGCAACAGGAAACAAAGATTAAGTCCAAATTTAATTCCCTAATCAGATTTTACCAGGAGTCTTTTCCTATGGACATACGAGCTGTCTGCAATTGTACAGGTGAGGAAGGCCATCAGTAGATGTCATATTTGGGAATTTTTTCTTGAGGATAAAAAATTAACAAAGACGTGCAAATTCATTTCCCGCTTTTTTTTTGCATGCATGTTTTTTTAATCTTAAATTTTTCTTTTGTCTTTATTTTTAATTTAAGAGAATTAAAATAGTTTTATTTTTAATTTAGAATAATTAAAATAAAAATTTAAATGTAAAAGACAAAATATTAATTTTGTCTTTAAAAAATGTCTTAAATTGGATTCTTATGTAGTAGTGAAAGGGTAGGCGAAATTGGTATTTGGAGAGAAATATAAGAAAATCTTTAAAACAAGTTATAGATGTTAAGAAAAAGATAGCAAGAACGGAAAAAATATATCTGAGAGCAAGAATCAAGGGGAAGTCAATACAAAAAAAAATATAAACCTGAGTATAGAGAAAATCATTTATGAATGTAAGACTTTCTACTTTGTTGGTCATGAAATGATGTCACCCCTCTTGACATGGATTATGATATTGTTGGGCTTACAACAAGATTAGCAAGAAAGGGGTCGCAGAGAGGTGTTGGAGGCATGTAGGAGAAACAACTATCCAAATTTAGACAACCTAATTACTTGCCTCCAAATTGTAAGAACCATCTAAGAGAGATTGATGTTGCCTCCAAATCATCTCAAGAAAATCCAAGGAAAATAGGTAGACCAAAAGTTCAGTCAAAGTATGCCATTGTCGAAACCCATTGCAATATGATTCTTTTATCATGATTGCAAACTGAGATTAGAAGGGTTAAAAATGACAATAAGAAAGGTTCATGAATTTGCACCCGTGTAAATCTTTCAACACCCATGAAAAACAATAAATATGAAAGCCTAACCAAAAGAAATTAGAGTATACCTAGATAGGTTTGCCGCCAAAAAACAGAGGATCCAAAATTTGTGTGGGCAAAATTGTTGGACCAAGGAAATGATCAATATTGTAAACAGTGTTGCATGAGAAGGATTGATTGCTTAGATGAGCATGCCCAACACACCAATGTTGAGGGGTTGGATAACCCCTGCCAGTGGTAAGAAATGACAAGGGATTGTTGCAAAACAAATAAATAAATAAAAATGACTCATTTGATCATTGAATAAAATACACAACTAAACATTAGATTCATGCTTGGACAATATGTGTGTGTGTGTGTGTGTGTGTGTGTGTGTGTGTGTGTGTGTGAAATTTAGTCATGTTAGATTTATGCTTGAACAATATATGTGTGTGTGTGTGTATGTAAATATAGATATATATTTTTAGTAAAAATATATATTTATATATACATATATACATACATACATACATACATACATACATACGTGTATATGTATGTATGTATGTATGTATGTATTATCTATATATGTATATGTACATATACATATACATACACATACATATACATATACATATACATATACATATATGTATATGTATATGTGTGTGTACATATATATTTATATATGTATTGTTAAAATAATATTTTATTAGCTAATAATTATTTATTTAACTATTAATCTATTATACTCTATGCTTAAGCTAAACTTAGGAATCTTATAATTCTTTAGGGTTTTCACCTTTAGGGTTTCGAGTATCCTCTTATAAGGATTCTCTCTTTGTATTTTCATAAAAATTGGAATTATTGAATTGCATTCTTGTTGCACAATCAATATGACTCCTCTTTTCTAGATCTCTGAATTTTGGCCTCCATAGTTTTTTTGCTTCTCTCCTTCTGTGACAGGTTTGCATGCAGATGATCTTTGGGAGTTGTAGAGTTGATTTTTTCTCAACTCCAATATGGTATCAGAGCTCCAGATCTGCATGCCCCTATTCTCTTCATGAGAGATTTTGGGCTTTGTTCTTCAGATTTGTGTATTAAGGGGTTTATGCAGTTGCTTTTTTCCATTTCTAGGGATAGCTAATTTTTCGGTACATTTTGGTGCCAAAAAGACCTCATAGTTGGATTCAGAAGGCTAATTCCACAAATTTTGATATATAATTAGCCTATTTTCGGTGGCAGGGGCATTTGGGGCATGATTTTTTATTGGCACATTTTTTGAGGCATAAAAAATCCGTACGGTTGTACCTACAAATGCGTCATAATTTTTTTTGTCAGACCCTCTTTATGCCCTACAAGAGGGGTTTTTTTATTTTTGTCATAACTTGGTCATACGGAGGCGCTTTTTCAAAAACCTTATATCGTCAGAAAGCTCTTTTCGAGCTCTATCCAAATTTGGAGGTTTTAACTTTTGATTTTGCTTTTTTGATGGCCTTTTTTCTATCAAAGCCAGAGGTTCCTTTTTGCACTTCAGGAGACATAACTTGAACATCCAAACTCCGTTTTTTGAAAAAATTACATCGTTGGAAAGCTTGTTCTGTGTTCTTTCCATTCATATAAGTTTTCTTTCTAGATTCTTCTCCAGGTATATTTTATTTAGTTTTTTCTTTTTCGGACTCTGGTGAATATCTTGGATGTTTCAGGTCCTAGGATCTCTTTCTTTGAGTAGGATGTCTCGTCTTTGGTTGTTCTTTTTGTTTTCGGTCCTCTTTCTCTTCTGATCATTGTAGCATTTTATTTATGCAAACGCACTGAGATAAAGTACCATCATGCATTGTATACTTGAGATCTTGCACATCTTGTGCCTTATTGTACATGCACTACTTATAAAGTGTCATGGAGGTTGATGTTTACCTTTTTTGCCATCTACCTTTGTCACATGAGTGTTCCTTCCATGACATTAGCCTCATGATGTGTGTCAAGTGAGTGTTCCTTCCATGACACTATGCACTTTCTCTACACCTTCGATGTTCCTGGTTCTTCCTCATACAATTCTTGTTTGTCATTCTTTTCAGTGTACATGTCCCTCTCCCTTTTCAGCATTATGGGGAGGTTTGTCCTATTGGTTCTAATGCTTCCTTGGTTCTATTGGTCATCTCTTCAAGCTTTGGTGTTTCATGTCATCTGTATCTCCAAGTTCAGTTGTTTACCTTCATTTGCCATCTAATTCGAGTAGTGCCATTTGAGGGCACTCATGAAGATTACAGTCTTCTCTACCTAGTCATGTTCTATTTCAGTGGAGGTTCTTCAGATCAGCAGTTACTTTTCGACAGTGTTTGCAAGCTTCAATGGTATTTTTCATTCTCTTCTTTTTATTCCTATCTTCTAGAACACTCTTGTTTGGAGGCTTCTTAGTCCTTCACTTGAGCTTTCATCTCTTCTTGGAGAGGAGTTTTGTTCCCATGGGGTTTTCTCATTTTTCTCTATTTTACAGAGATTTTATTGTACTCGGGTACCTCATCAGGCCTAGCTGTTGGGACCCATTGTTGCTTTCCAACATTTTTTAAATGTTTTTTTAGTCCTTAGTTGTTTTTTAGCTACTCCCTAAGTTCATCTTAAGGGGGGTGTTAGAGTAATCTTTTATTAGATAATAATTATTTATTTAATTATTAGTCTATTATACTCTATGCTTAAGCTAAACTTAGGAATCTTATAATTTTTTAGGATTTCGAGTATCCTCTTATAACGATTCTCTCTTTGTATTTTCATAAAAACTATAATTATTGAATTGAATTCTTGTTGCACAATCAATATGACTCCTCTTTTCTGGATCTTTGAATCCTGGCCTCTATAGCTTTTTTCTTCTCTCCTTTTGTGTCTGCATATATATGTATATGTACACACACACACACATGTATATACATATTCATATACATGCATATACATATGTATATATATGTATATACACACATGCATATGTATATATATGTTTATATACACATACATATGTATATGTATATGTATATGTATATGTATATGTATATGTATGTGTATATATACATACATACATACACACATATGTGTGTGTGTGTACATACATATATATACATATACAACACACACACACACACACACACACACACACACACACACACACATATGTATATATGTATATATATTGTTCAAACATAAATCCGACATTTCGTTGTGTATTTATCCAATAATCAAATTAGTCATTTTTATTTGTGTGACTAATTATTTAGTTGTGTTTTCTTACCTGATAATCAAATTAGTCATTTGTTTAGTCATTTATAGTTGTGTTGCAAAAAATTATTAGAATTGGTCATTTTTACTTGTTGCATGATAAAAATCAAAGAGGAAGTTGCAGATAAGAAATAAATTCACTCACTTCTATAGAAGTGCAGACACAGTTGCAGTGGAGTATGGAGGGAGAGAAGAAGAGAAAGAGGGATGGGGTATGGAGGAAGAGAGAGAGAGAGAGAGAGAGAGAGAGAGAGAGAGAGAGAGACCTTGTATGCGTTTGAGAGGGAGAGATGATACACTTACATGTGTATATATATGTTTAATATATTATATGTATATAAACATATTATACATACAATGTCATATTATACACATATTATATATTACATATATTATATGAATATACACATATTATACATAGAATATAATATTATACAATAGCGCGTACGCACTGTTTATAGTAAAGATAGCGCGTACGCGTTGTTTAATGGAAAACATGCGCGTATGCGCTTCTTACACTATAAATACCCCATACGCGCTTTTTAAACCATACGTACCCCGTATGTGCTTTTGAATTTTTAGGCTTGGAAATAGGCCTGGATGACAAAGCTACGGATTGGAAGTTTGATTTCCCTCTATTTCTCTCATTTTTGACGTGTTTTATTTTATCAACTTGGTTTATCGACTTTGTCATCATCAGGTTTACACTTCATAAAGTGGGTATTTCTAAAATTGCCACCATATTTTCACCCATCTTTGGAGCTTTCTAACGATATAATTTTTTTTCAATTTGAACAATAACATATTATTATTGAGTTTCTTTTACTAGTGTCTCCATAGTTCTCACAGACATAGGTGCACCATTTTTTGAATAACTTTTGATATACGTATCCAAATTTAAAAAACTTTAGATATTATTGTAGTGCACTTGAATCTTTACAATTTAAAAATAAAATAAAATGTATTTTCGATTTGTTTAGTGCAACTTATGCTTCGCGCACAAATAGGTACCGAATTTTCAAGATGTGCTCAATTGGAAAAATCATTAAAAAAAAAATACTCAACAAAAAATTACAAAAAAATACACATCTTCTATTGCTCACTCTTAACTATCTTTCTGCCAAAGGATTTGTCAAAATACTAAATCTAACTATGACTTTTTTGATGCGCACGTCAGACACTATGTTATGTTTTTCAGAAAAAAAAAAAAAAAAAAAAAACAGGGTCAGTTTTTCGTGCGCGAGGATTTGACCCCCTTAATCTTATCCAATTTTGAAAAAGTTTAGTAGTTTGGAAACTAGATTGAGAGTACTACAATATTTGTTCTTTGATTATCTTCATATCTTGAGTGGATGATTTTCAAATTTTGCCTCTAAGTTCAGGTTCACCTGATTTCAGAAAAAAAGTGTCCACTTATACCCCCCTTTTTTACCACCATCTTTGTGCACTTACCCTTACATTTACTTGCAAGTACTTTCTTTCATCATTTGGTTAATTCCAAAATTGGGGTTTCACCGGAAGGCAAACCCCCAATCCCAACCCCTTTTCCTCTCTTTTCTATGTGTAGGTTGCAGGTGTGCAGCTGTATTTACAGATTTGGACTCCATTTGCAGAGGCGAAAAAACCCTTTTCGTTTTGCGGATTTTTCAAAGGACCGTGTACACTTTTGCCACAATCCGAGCAACTTTTTCTCAAATTCATAAGGCAGCTTCATCTCAACACATTATTGTCAGATCCAAGTACACAGCTTCATCCAATGCTTCTATCTCGAGTTATAATCAGATCTTTGTCACTTTTTCACTTAGTCATAATACGCAATTCAATTTAATTATTTCCTTTCCAAGAAGAGGGGGGATAACTTACCATTCTCATATCATTTTACTCAAAATTCAATCTCCTTCTTTAGAGGTTGAATCTAGTGCATTTCCTCCCCCTCTTCCAATGTAATGCGTAAAAAGTGTTTGAAGGGAAATCCGTAGTGAAACTTTCATCTCTCCTCACATGGAAGAAAAACTTTCTTCTAGATCTCTCATTCACTATTTTTCACCCAACATTACATTTTAATGAACCCAACGACTTGCATGCTTTTCTTTAAACAAAATTGCAAGTTTAATTTTTCTACTAACTTAGTGGTTAATTCATTAAAAACCCTAGTTTTTCAAATTGGAATTGAACTTGTGGTTTGGAAAAATTTGCTTCTAAAAAATTGCTTTATTTGTCAAATTCAATTTCCTCCTTGTCTTGTTCAGTTTGCAAATCAAATTTACAAAATTAAGTGGTTAATTGTTAAAACCCTAATTTTCCAGGGTGTCCCTATCCATTAGGTTTGACCTTTTTCAAGTTTGCAATTCAATTCCCCTTTTTCTTGAAAACCCTAATAGGGTCCTATTTTCACATTTGAACCTTAATTTTGCCTCTCTAGAAATCGTAAAATTCACCAATTTTTTGGAGTTAGCTTTAAAATTATCGTAATATTCATCCCTGAAATTTTCAAAAAAAGTTGGTCAGACCGTGTGCACTTTCGCCACGGTCCTCAAATTTTTTCCTGAAATTTCAAGAGACTGTTATGACTTTATTTAATAACCTAAATCCAGAAGATTGGCTGCTTTTGTTGATTTTTGATCCTTCTAAAATAAAAAAATATCTCCAAAATTCGACATTTCAACTTTTAAGAGAATTTTTAAAATTAAGAGGTAAGTATAATCTGCCCTGATTTTTAAAATGCAGTGTTTATTAATTTTAAAATTAAGTGGTATCCCCTTGGCCCTAATTTTAAAATTCCAATTTCTTTTGATTTATTATAAAATTATTGGAAATTGTGCCATTATCTTCCTCTAACAAAGTTCAAATTGTTTAATCATTTTTTTCTTAATTTTTACATTATTGAATTTTGTAAGTTTTGTTCCTATAATTCAAAATTCAAAATTCAAATTTTCCCTTTAGTGCATGAGTTTTACCACCATTAGTCCTACCTATACTATCCCCGTTAAAACGAAGCATTAGAATTAAGGCCTCCCAAGGTTTAATTATTGAGGAGATGGAATCTAATTTAGGTGACTTCTTTAATGAGGATAATGTTAATTCTTCTCATCCTAATCGTGTTCCTATGCATCCTATTGATGAATCCCATGATGAAGAAGAAGCTTTAACTAGAGTCTTCATAGATCAACTTCCAAAATTGGACAATCAATTTGATAACTTTCAATAATGGATGTCCCAAGAGTACCCTAATAGTGAAGCTCTTCCATTAATTCAAGGTCTTAAACACATGATTCAAAGTGATAAGAATGAAATTGATATATTGCATGGTATTGCTCATGTAGTCACATAAATCTGTCCACTTAATTAAATGAATACTTAGTATTTATTTGATTATTTAACCATCAATTAATGAATTAATTAAATTAATATTTAATTAATTCATCTTAACCCTCTTCTCCTATTAATTAAATAAATTATTCAATTTATTTGATTTAATTCACTTAACCAAATTCAGACCATTAATTAAATAAATAAATCATATTTGTTTAATTAAATCTTCTCTCACATTTAAATAAATTAACATTTATTTAAATCACCTTTATCCTCTACACACTTGTATTTTCCTACAAAAGCAAGTTGCACAATTATTTTAAATAAATAATTTATTTAAATCACCTTTATCCTCTACCCACTTGTATTTTCCTACAAAAGCAAGTTGCACAATTATTTTAAATAAATAATTTATTTAAATCACCTTTATCCTCCACCCACTTGTATTTTCCTACAAAAGCAAGTTGCACAACTATTTTAAATAAATTATTTATTTAAAATCCTATTTATCCTCACCCACTTGAAACCTTTAATGGTTTCCCTTAAAGTATTCAAACTTGATGGCTTTAAAGTCTTCAAACTTGATGGCTTCCTTCTATAGTCTTCTTAAGACTTTAATGGTTTTCCTTAAAGTCTTCAAGCCTTTAATGGTTTCCCTCAAAGTCTTCAAGCATTTTAATGCTTTATCTTCATTTTTCTCATTTAAATAAATTAATATTTATTTGAATATTTATCCAAATGCAAATTACACCATTTAATTGAAATAAATGATTTTATTTTAATTGAAAATACCAAAATTCCTCCCACTTGCATTTTCCTACAAAATCCACTTGCATGTCTAAACCCCTTCTAGAATTTTCTAATCACTTCTAAATAACCTTACCCCTTCTTTAAACTTTATCACATTCCTAAGCAAAAGGGAAGTCACTTCTCAAACCCTCAAAGTCTTTGATAACCATTAAAGGCTTTCAACCTTCAACCACTAAATGGCTCAAAGTCTTTGATAACCATTGAAGGCTTTCAACCTTCAACCACTTAATCCCCAAAGTCTCCAATAACCATTAATGGTTACCTCAAACCCTCCCACATGGTTAAAACATTTGTTTTGACTCAACCTCTACCCAACCCAAAGGTCTCATCAGGCCATTAATGCTTTGACCATGATTATCTCTTAAACATTTGCACAAAGGTTTATCCTTGGATTAACTCTTAATCCAGTGGGTAATCTTAATTTGGACTTGACCCTTAGCCTCTAGATAACCATGAGGTCTTCTCAGGCCTTTAATGCCTCCAACCTCTTCTCTCAACCCAATCCTATGTTGACACTTGTCACCATTTTATTGGTGCCAATTGTGCACATGGATCCCCAACTTTCAAACTTGACCCTTGATTAAACCATTCAATCTTAACCCTTCATTTCCCCATTTCTTCTATAAATAGAACCCTTCTCCTCAAGCAGAAAGGAGAAGCATTAGAGTATTGTTGTTATACTGGCATTAGCATAGAACTTTCTCATAGCATCACTATCTACACTTGCATAGCATTTGCTTATCATATTCAACTATCTTGAATCTCCATATGGCATCCATGGCTAGTGCTAAAAGCTGAGAGCTACACTCATTTGGGACTTGGAGAGGAGAGGAACAAGGGAGGAGCAACTATGAGCATCTTGATTAGCTATTTTATTCTATGTTTATATGTTTTCTATTTCATGCTTAATATCTCTCTTGATATGCCTGTTTAGGATAATCTTTTGTTGCTAACACTAACGTTTGTTTCTTGTGCTCTTGTGTGTGTTGCCATCAAACAGATTTTCTAATCCTTTTTGTAGAGCATCATTTGGTGAACCTGACGTGAATCCAAACACCAAAAAGATCAACTTTTTTTTAACCAATAACATGTTTGAATGTTGAAAATGTCACACAGGTTGCGTTTTTGACACTGTTTTGGTGCGTTTGACATTATTTTGGCGCTATTCACCCTATTTCAGTGCTTTTGCCTTCTCTTATCTTTCCCTTTCTTTTAGTGCATTTCTGTTAAATAGCGCCTCTGTTCAAACGCAGACTAGCGCTATTGTAACAGAACGTTGTACAAATCACCCTGTAACCAAAAAAAAAAAAATTAAGCTTGTAGAAGCCCACCAAATAGACGGATTTTACTAACTATTTTTCTCTTTTGTGCAGATTTAAATTAGATTAAAAAGTAAATTTATATTTCTTACTAACTTGTTTTTGAAGTTGGTTTTAAAAAAATGAATTCACTTTTTATTTTGGTTTAAAATTAACTTCACATTTCAAATTTGGGCTTTTAAAAAAAAGAATCACACTTTTGTTTGGAGCTCTTAAAAAGAATTTCATTGTTCCAAGGTAAAAAGAACCACAAACTTATACAAAACAACTTTATTTCTTGCAAGTTAGGAAACAAACTTTGTTTTGGTGCTTAAAATCAACAAAACAAAATTTATTTTCTTGAATCAATTTAAAAGAAATTTACAATCAACACTTTGTTTTGGGGGCAATCTAAAAAGAACAAGCCATTTTTCCTTCAAGCTCAAAAACAATTTTACTTCAAGCAAGACGTGTTTTCAATTCAGTTGACTAGGATTTCAAAGTTCCTAGTTTACAAAATATTTTGCCTTTGAAGTTTAAAAAAACACCATGACTGTTGGAGCAACATCTCCAAATAGTTAGATCACATTGCAATGACAGATTAAAAAGAACAAGTGTTTTTCGTGCTTGGCACACTTGTGCAAAGAGTTGGTCGAGTGGTCCTACTTCTAACACACACTATCCTCTCCCTTGGCTTTCGTGGTCCTAGGTGCAAGAGAAAAGTGTTAGTAACACTCAAAATTTTATCTTTTTAAGAGAGGTCTGCCAAGGGATCAATACTCTTGGGAACGACCTCGAGCGGTAAATCCTTCGAGCCGCTATAGAAATCAGGTGAGAGCGAAAGCTGTAGCCTTGGGTATAGCTGTTCCTACAGTGTAACTGGCCGAAAGGACAAATGGGCCCCACCACCAGTTACAAGGCTCTTAAGTGAGTCACTGCAGAATGAACTTATGTCCAAAAACATCGAACATGACTAAACACCTTTTAGTAGTAACCCACCCGTTCTATTGATTGAGGATATTTGCGATATAATTTAGTGCAAGAGCATAGATGGTTTTGCTCCCAAGATACTCACCATACATATTTCCTTGAGTAGAAACATAGCTTTTTGAAAAGTCACTTGTGGCTTGATAAAAGTGGTGACTCCCCCATCATAGGGATTATCTATTTGTTATGCTCGTGCAAGACTTAGTATATCACATCCTTACCTGCCACGGCGGGATTCATAAGGTATGTAGTACCAAAGTCGAAGAAATATCAAGATGTGGGCTAAATTTATCACAACTGGCCATTTGACCTTAGGGATAAAAAGTGTTTGAAATGTGTTCGTTTTAAAGACCAAGTGCAAATTGAGCCGACTTCAGGCTTTGGAAATACACCTTAAAATACATCTAAAGGAAGGGTCATATACAAGTCCAAAGATTGGGTTGATCTAGACCCATACTCATTTGTGCCTTTGAGGCAACATTTTGGTGTTTGTGTGCTTGCTTTGTTTTCTTGTCAAAGAAACATCAAATCAGAAAATCAATCCCCAAAACAAAGTATTCATCCAACCAAACATCTTTCAAAAACAACCAAAAACATCAAAAACAAAGTGCAAACAACAAAAGAGTCAAAAATTTTATGACCATTCTTCACAACTTGCGAAAGAAGAAGCGTCATCAAAATATCAACTTGAAAAGAAGACAATTAAGCTCAAAGGCTTTGATCAAACGAAGGAAATTCTTCTATATCAATAGACAAATCTTTGTCTCCCATAGAGTTTTCTTGCGTCACATGCGTCTCTACCTTCAAGGCAAAACAAATGAATTTGATTCAGAGACTTTGAACCACAGAGCTTTTATGCAATATAGAGTTCTAAGTTATCACAAAAACCAAGGAGGAAAGATTAATCCCAACTTCTTCCCAAACGTCTGTATCACATACAACATAGCTCGAGAAATACCACCAACACCCGAAAGGGAAGAGGTAGAGTTTGTCCCATTTGTAACACAAAGTTTTTATTGAAGTTGAAAACATTTCATCCATTATCTCACTCATACATCATCACTTCATCATCAATCCATTCCAACTCTCAAAACATTAAGAGGTTCTTGCTCCAAGTTCTCTTTTTAGATATTGCTTGAATCAAACGCATCACATCACTTTTTAGATTATTTCTACATCTAGGATAAGCTCATCCTAAGAGACACATCTACGCAGGTTAAAACTAGTTCATGAGTGAATCCTCTCATTACTAGGTAGTTAAATTTGTAACACATCTCAGATTTCTCTACACCTTATCACATCCAACCTTATCAAAACAAGCAAGCAATTCAAAGAAGGAATTTCGGTTACATCTACCTTAAAAGTGCTAGAGATCTACATGCAACACAAATCACCAACCATCAATATTTCATTTCATCAAACAACTCATCATCATCTTCAATCAACTTCAACAAAAGCTTGCAAGCAAAATGGCTCAAACCCGATCACAGTCCAGGCAACGAGAAATAGAAAGGGAAGAAGAAGAAGAGGAAAATCTCAATGAATTTCAAGAAGCACTTGGAGGAAATGCAGACGACGAAAACCCAAGTACTCCCACTCCTGCAACAATAGAAAGGGCTCAGCATAACCCTCTCTTTAACAGACTTTTTGACGAAATACTCAGGGGCAATGCGGATGCTCACTTCTTAAGACTCGCTCAAGAAGGAGCAAAACTCCCCTCTGACTTTGATCTTGCCCAATTAAGACAAGCATCAGAAAGACAAAGTCGCCACGAAGAGGAAAGAGGTAGAGATCCCATCAGATATAACATTCCTCGAGGTAACCCACCACCTCCTCCTCCAAATGAAATGGAGATGTTGCAGCAACAAGTCGAGAATCTCGCCCAACAGCTTCATAGTGGTGTCAAGACTAACCAATTCTCACTCAATGACATCTGTCCCTATCCTTTTGATAGGAATCTTTACATGCCACCATTTCCACGAGGATTCGAAACACCCAAATTTGAAAAATATAGAGGAAAGGGGGATCCCCGCGATCATGTCCGAGAATTTCATTCTGCTTGTCTCGAAGTAGCATATGAAGACACATACCTAATGCGCCTTTTTCCCCAAAGCTTGGGAGGAACAACCACATCATGGTTTTCCCGACTACCAGGTGGCATTAGAACATTTGAGGAACTCATCCAGAAGTTTCTAGCTCATTACTCTCATAACATTGAACGCGACATTACCATGGCTGATCTGTGCAACACTAAACAAAAACCAGGTGAACTATTCTCAGTATTCCTGCAACGATGGCGCCAAATGTCTAGCAGACGTTCTCTTCAGTTACCTAAACGAGAACTAGTAGAAATATTCATTTCCAACTTAAACGAAGAAATGGAATTTCACCTGGATGTCAAAGACACAGACTCTTTTAATGATATGATCACCAAGGGTTTGAAATGTGAAAGGGCACTTATCAAGAAAGGACTCATCAAAATCTTTAATGAACAAAAAGATGGTCCTCGCCCACGCTTCAATAGTGATAAACCAAGCTTCTGGAATAAAAACAAGAATATCATCAATGATGGGGTTGTGGATGCTAGGACTATACAAAATGCACAACCTGTGGTTCGGTTTGCAGGACAGAATCCTCCACCTCAGAACAACACAAATGGTCCTACAAATCAAGGTCGCATCACATCTCACGATGAACCAAGACCTCATCAGCAAAAACAAAAACGCACATACACTTCCTTAGGGGAACCCATTGAAACAGTATTGCGACAACTCATTTCTCAAAATTTGGTCACTCTGCCTAAGCTATCAAACTATGAGCCTCAGGTCAAACCAGCATGGTGGAGAGATACTGAACACTGTGAATTCCATCAAGGGAGAGGACACAAGACAAGTAATTGTCACCGATTGAAAGATCTCATTCAGGATCTTATTGATCGAGGAGAAATTGAAATTGAAGGACATGACCCAAAAACAACAAATAATGATCATCTGATGTTCAAAAATCCACTTCCATCACAAGATCAAAGGGGTCCTTCCACTTCTAGGCGAGGCACTGATACCACTGATTATACACAGGCTGCGTATAATTACACTGTAAATCATCTGTATGATGCCAATGAACAAGTTGCAACTATAACCTTCAAAAATCCCAACTCAAATTGCAAT
This sequence comes from Cryptomeria japonica, assembly GCF_030272615.1. Lineage (NCBI taxonomy): Eukaryota > Viridiplantae > Streptophyta > Pinopsida > Cupressales > Cupressaceae > Cryptomeria > Cryptomeria japonica. The sequence continues at coordinate 197,446,915 of NC_081408.1, forward strand.
GTTGTTACGCGTCGCGGCAAAGTTACCATAAAGGCAGCTCCACAAGGCACCACCTCCATCCCAAAGCAGTACAATCTTGTGGAACAATTAGACAAAACCCCTGCACTTATATCCATTTTAGAGCTTTTACGTCTATCGCCATCTCATAAAACTATCTTGGATCAAGCACTCCAAGAGGCGTCAGTCCCTGTAAATCTGAATATAGACCAATTTCAAGCCATGGTCGGAAATCTAAAGTCCTCACCTTGTCTCACTTTTTCCGAAAGTGACAACTCTTCCTTCCAGCAACCTCATAATGCCTCACTCCACATCGAAGGATTTATTAACCAGCATAGAATCAAGCGAGTCTTGATAGATAATGGAGCAGGCCTGAACATTTGTACACTACAGTTGGTCACAGCATTGGGCTATGCGGTAGAATCAGTGGATCCTCGTAAGAAGATCACAATCAAAGCCTATGACGATGCAGAGCATTCATCCAAAGGAGCTGTGGTACTACCAATCCGCGTGGGCCCTGTGGTAAAGCACATCATCTGTCAGGTTCTGGACCTTCCTCTGCCATATAATCTATTATTAGGGAGACCTTGGATACATGCCATGCAAGTTGTTCCATCTACCTACCATCAATGTATCAAGTTCCCACATAATGGTGTAGAGATCACAATCCTGGGCGATGCAAATCCCTTTGCATTTTGCCATAATATCAGCCATCAACCAGAAATTACTGTTCCTAATAATATGGAAGCCATTTCCTCCACATCATATGTAAGTCCCGCCTCTCTTGCCAGTTCTAACACCCCTATACCCAAGCAAGAAAAGCTAAAGATGAAAGTAGCAGAGGAAGGTCCTGGAGAATACAACTTGAGTCAGCTCTTTTGTGTGGGACAAATGCCCACTTCTCCTAGAACACATGGTAAACCATAGCAGTTACTCCAGCAACCACTAATCACGCCAGCATGTGCCTTGACGCCTTTCGTCCTTGGAAAGAGTCAAGAGGAAGAAACACAAGATGAGGACCTAGCGGACTGGATCTATAAAGATCCCATCACCACTGACAAACTGCAAGTTACACTTCCTACGGAACAATATGGCAAAGGCCTCCTCATTATGCAAAGAATGGGATATGATGGTCAGAGTGCTTTGGGATACTGCAAACAAGGACGACATGAACCTCTGCTACCAGAATTCAAGCCCAAAGGTAATACAGGCCTAGGTTTTGAAAAAGAGATCCTTCCTAAACTCAGATTCAAAGGAAAACCTAGCAAACCATTTTGCCCGCCTATTGCAAAGAGGACACCTTTCATAATCAAAGCACCATCAAACACTATCCCCACTGCCCCATCGAGGCTCACAAACCCACCACAACCATCTACAATACCAATCATCCCACCAAACGAACCAGTAATCCCATCAATAACACCAATAGCAGCAGCAACTATATCAGAACCCGCAACAACATCTATGGCACCAGCCATTCCAACAGAAGTCACTAAATCAACACTGCCAATACTTCCAGTGACAAATCCTTTAAACCCCATCACGGTTCCTGCAGCACCGATCACTACAAAGATACATAAACCAATCACACCTGCCGTGTTTAACTCCAAAGACATCCCAGTATGGTATAGCAATCGGATGCTGGAGAGTGATTCAGAGACTGACTCACATGAATGGGAATTTGATTCGGTACAACTTAATACTTCAGATGAGGAAGATGCATCACTACCTCTGCCATGCAAAGATATCCCTGTTTATGGAGAAGCACAGATAAAGACCACTTGGGTTCCTGAACTGGAAACATCTTCCACAGACCCTATGTCTCATCCTACGCCTAATTCTGACAGGGAGAGTACCATTAACGACCTTCACTATAACGTCTTAACCCTCACTGATACATCTCCCGCACTTAACATAATCGATGAAGTAATGCCCATTATCCACCTTGAACTCATCGAATGGAACCAACCAAATCCCCCATGTCTTGACCTCTTCCAAAACGATGAGGCCATCATTGACTTTTTGGAATTAAGGGATAACCTACCAAGCAGGGATCACAAAGCTGGATTCGCCATAGAACTAAATAGCGCAGCATACTTCGGGGCGGATGCCAAACCGTTCAGCTGCAAAAATATAACACTAAAACATGGATCTTCCAGTGAAAACCACACTGTGGCACTGTTTGATCCAACAAAAGTAAAAAGAAAGAGCGTATCCAACGGTGAAAACCTCTCTGAGGCGCCTGAGGATGAAGGGTTTGACATTCTCCCTGATAATACACAACAGGAACGATCAACAATTCTCATCGAGGAAACGAAAGAGTATAATGTGGGGACTCCTGAAAATCCTCATATCATACATCTGGCATCTCTTCTCACTCCAGAGGAACAGCCTAAATTTATAGAGTTCTTCCAGAAGCGTCAGATCAACTTCGCATGGTCATATGAAGACATGCCTGGGCTTGATCCTGATTTAGTCATGCATCACCTCACCGTCGCAGAAGGAGCCAAACCTGTCAAGCAGAAGCTTCGTAAGATGCATCCCCAGATTGCAGTGCTAGTCAAAACAGAACTCAAGAAACTCCTAGATGTTGGTTTCATTAAACCAATTGATTATGCAGAATGGATCTCCAATATTGTGCCAGTTGGCAAACCAAAAGGGGGCATCCACATTTGTACTGACTTCAGAGATCTGAATAAGGCCTATCCTAAGGATGACTTCCCCCTACCAAATATCGACATCATAGTGGATCTAACAGCGGGACATGCCATGCTTTCACTCATGGATGGCTTTTCAGGATACAATCAGATAAAGATCGCACCAGAAGATCAACATAAGACAACCTTCACATGTCCATGGGGCACATATTGCTGGAATGTAATGCCTTTCGGCCTCAAGAATGCAGGAGCAACCTATTAAAGAGCAATGACCACCATCTTCCATGACATGATGCATACTATGATGGAAGATTATGTGGATGACTTACTAGAAAAATCACTCACTAGAGAAGGTCATTTGGACATATTAGAGAGAATCTTTGATAGACTGGAACAATATCATGTTCGACTCAACCCAAAGAAATGTGTCTTTGGAGTAACCTCCGGGAAGCTTCTAGGATACATTGTCTCAAGCAAAGGTATTGAGGTCGACCCAGCAAAGGTAAAAGTAATCATGGACATGCCACCTCCAAAGAATATCAGTTAGCTAAGGACATTACAAGGACGACTTCAATCCATCCGAAGATTCATTGCACAATTGGCCGATAAGTGTCACCCATTTACACATCTGCTACACAAGAACATCCGCTTTCAGTGGGATACCCGATGCCAGCAAGCATTTCAGATGCTTAAAAACTATCTCATGAATCCACCATTGTTGATGCCACCAGATCCAAGTAGACCATTGTTACTCTATATCTCAGCAACAAGTACAGCATTAGGTGTACTACTGGCACAACATAATGCAGAAGGAAAAGAGTGTGTTGTATACTACATCTCTCGCACACTGGTTGGCTATGAACTCAATTACACACCTATTGAGCGAGCTTGCTTAGCAGTAATCTTAGCAGATACTAAACTGAGGCACTATCTGTTAACACACAAAGTACAACTCATTGCAAAGATTGATCCACTCAAGTATTTACTCAGCAAAGCAGCATTGACAGGTCGCTTAGCCAAATGGGTGATGATTCTAAGTGAATTTGACATCGAGCATGTAGACCGTAAAGCTATCAAAGGTCAGGTTATTGCAGATCAGTTGGCTGATGCACCTCTCATAGGTGATCATCCTCTCATTTCCAATTTTCCAGATGAAGAGATATTCATGATCACAACAGCACAACCATGGAAACTATATTTTGATGGTTCATACACTAGGCACGGCTCGGGGGCAGGCATTCTGTTTATCACACCTCAGGGTGATAGCATCCTGAAGTCTTACAGGCTCACATTTCCATGCACAAACAACATAGCAGAGTATGAGGCCTTGATCACAGGACTCAGGTTAGCCATCCAATGGAAATTACAAGAGCTGCAAGTATATGGTGATTCCCAACTAGTCATTCGACAAGCAACTGATGAATATCATACCAAAGATGATAAACTCATGCCATATAAGCAAATGGTGAACACTCTAAAGACATCATTTACTACTATCACTTTTGAGCAGATACCAAGAGATCAGAATCGAGCTGCTGACGCCATGGCTACCATCGCATCTCTACTAGATCTTCCACAGAATTCAACACGCTACGAGTTCTTGGTAGAACAGCTTTGGATCCCCGCTTATGATATCCCTGAATCTGAGATGATATGTCACCTTGTCGGTTCTGAATCCCCATGGTACGGTGAGTTCTACACCTATCTCCACGATCACACCCTTCCTCCCAACCAATCAAATAACCAACGTAAAACCTTCATTCGCCAAACTGCTCGATATACCATTATTGCCGAAACCCTATACCGACGCGGTCTTGATGGTACTCTCCTTCGATGTCTGGAACAAGATGAGATAACAAAGGCTTTGTAAGAGGTACATGAAGGAATTTGCGGGACTCATTCAAGTGGTCCATCACTCGCCAAGAAACTCCTGCGAGCTGGATATTATTGGCCATCTATGGAAAAGGATTCCTACTACTTTGTCAGAAAATGCAAGAAATGTCAAGTTCATGGCGACCTAATACATGCACCAGCTCAGGAACTGCAACCAATCATGACACCATGGCCTTTCTGTCAATGGGGCCTTGACCTTGTGGGTAAGATTCATCCATCTTCATCCAATGGCCACAAATTCATTATTATCGCCACCGAATATTTCACAAAGTGGATCGAAGCTGTTCCACTTACCCAAGTCACCGACAAGCAGATCGCCTCATTCATCCTCAACTACATCATCTGCTGGTATGGTGTGCCCATGTCCATCATCACAGATAACGGTCTCCCTTTCAAAAATCAGGATGTCCGTGAACTTTGTGAGAAATTTCATATCCAACACCACTTTTCCACTCCCTATTACCCACAAGGCAATGGTCAGGCTGAAGCATCCAATAAAAACATATTGAGGATCCTAAAGAAGACAATCAATGATGCCGGTTGTGATTGGCATGTTCAACTAAATCCAGCGCCATGGGCATATTGAACTAGCATTCGAACCCCTACAGGTGCAACTCCTTATTCATTGGTCTATGGTGCAGAAGTTATCTTGCCTATTGAGGTCGAGATACCATCATTACGGGTTTCCTTGCGTAATCTGATAGATGATGAAGCCTACAGAGTATCCCGTCTTCAGGACTTAGAGTTACTTGATGAGAAGTGACAAGCTGCGTACAATCATCTCAAAGCCTATCAGCAGCGCATGAGCAGAAGCTACAATCATCGAGTTAGGCCTCGTACATTTGAGGCAGGTGATCTTGTTCTACAAGAGAATCCTCGCAACCAACCAAACAAAGAACATCAGGGCAAGTTTGAATCAAATTGGCTGGGCCCATATGTTGTCACTGCTGTGTTCGGGTCCAGGGCATATCAGTTGGCTACATCAGAAGGAGAACCGCTTGCAGATCCAATCAATAGCATGCACCTCAAACGGTTTTATACCTAAGCTGTACAGAGCATCAGGCTCCCCTACATATCAGAAAATACCAAAAACATTCAGAAAAATGTCCTGAAGAAAATACAAAAACATAAAAAAAAAAAAAGTAAAGAAAAATCATGCATCCAAACGGTGAACAACCACTCCGGTGGCACCTTGGGTAAGTACGATGGTGAAAACCTGGAAAACAGGCACCACTCGTAAAGGCTATGGCTCCATTGTCTTTTAGACTTGTTGCGATCACATCTACTTCATACATACATCCATCCATCCATCCAAAAAACATGGCTTGTTATTCCTCTGCAATTATGATAGTACTCCATACATCTTGCATCCCGCTTTTTCATAGTCATGTCTAAAACTGGGGGCAATGCCTTTAACCTATTGATGGAAGTGGATTCTACATTGTCTTATGATTCATTAAGTTCTTCATTCAAACAATCATCAAAAATCCAAAAACATTCAAAAATATCTCGCAAAAATACCAAAAACATTCAAAACAATTCAAAATCCAAAACCATTGAAAAATCACACAAAAACATGGCAACACCTTGTACATACTCATCCATGCAGATACCAAAACAAGCATTGACAAAATACTCACAAAATGACCATTTACCAATCAACCACACAATCAACATCAACAATCAAACTGTCTTCAACAAGGATGCATCCTTCCTTACCAAAACAAAGACAAAAGTGACATTTTATTTGACAAGAAAATTATGTTAAGCTATCAAATACTTGGTTGATTTGTGAGTACAATCGTTCGTTTATCTGTATCAGGATCTTGCAGCATTGTTTTGTATCGTTTGCGCATTATTTCCGATGAAGTTCTAGGGCATGTACTAATGGTGTCTACGTGGGAAGTTCACCAACCTACGTGATCTTATGCCAAATGCAGTCATAGATCATTACGGCTTACTGACTACAGCGTATACCTCGACCATATGGGCATGCACCATTACCAAGGATCCTTATTCTTTATTCTTTATGTATATACTGTTTGTTTGCAAGTACAATGCTCTTCCTTTGGTTCTTCCTACCTCATCCAAACTGGATAAAGGTTTTTATCTCTTAGTATGGTATGCACTTGTCTCAGGATATGATCAACCTAAGATCAAGGAGGACGATCCAAGTCATGCATGAACAGAGATAATCCTTGTCTGTTCCGCAAGCAATACTCTGGTCAACTTGATCCATTATATCAAGTTGCTTGTATTAACTTGCTATATCAAAATCCATGTAAGAAATACTCTGGTCATCTTGAATCTTTATGTCAAGTTGCTTGTATTTTCTTACAACATTTTAAAGCTCAATGATGAAAAATAAAGCACCATGGATCATCATTCCATCTCATCTGTATATATTGCATTCCATTGCATTCCATCCATCCATACATTCATAAATAGCTGCATATCATTCATACATAGTAATGACAATGGATACTCTCTTTTCCTCTTCTTCCATAGAAATGTAATAGGTCCTCCATTTCTTCTATCTAACATTGAACCCCTCCCCACCCTCCCCATCTCAACAATTAGCATCACATACCCTACATCGTGTCCCAATCAACCTAATCAAGCCACGTTCATCACCATCCATCTCTAAATAGGAGGGATTGTGTTTCCTATCCTAAGTCATCCAATAAGTCAAGAAAGTTACTCTATCTGCATAGGTACATCAACTCACGTACACCTAGACTATCAACAGATACTCTGATCAAGTATCTTCGGGTCTCAACAGGTAATCAATTATGGCAAACTTAGACTACAACAAACATTTATCATAATGACCTAGTCTCAACGGGGTTGCCATGATTCCCCACAACCATCCATCACATGCGCACACTATCAATTGATCAACCAATCAAACACAATCACATCGGACAATTACATCAATTGTCTACGTCTTAACGAGTGTTTTGCTTCATATACCTTGACTTCATCGGGCAATTATATCAATTGTCTAAGTCACATCAGGTCACTTTGATTCACTTACTCAGACTTTATCATGTCCAAGCGACCAACTGACATCAACTGTCAGGCTTTGACTTGACTGGGGCAATTAAACCGATTGCACCAGATTGTCCAACCAATTTTGATCAATTGTATAGCATCAATCCAAACCCCAAACTACATCTGCTATGTATCTCTTGCATGACCTCAGGGTACTCGCTGGCTTGTTGTTTCTTCATATTCACTCCATTTTCTCCCATTCTTTCATCATTAGTTCTAATTTCTTCTATTCTACCTCCCCTCCACTTTTCATTCTTTTTCGAGAGATCGCCCGATTTTTCAAAAAAAAATTCGGCCCATCTTTCGAGGGGGCATACCACCCATTAAATTTACATTTTATGGGGCATTTCTTCACACCTATTTTTCTTTCTTTGAAACGACTTGATAAACCGCACCGTCTCAAAGAGGGGCAAATGTAGTCACATAAATCTGTCCACTTAATTAAATGAATACTTAGTATTTATTTGATTATTTAACCATCAATTAATGAATTAATTAAATTAATATTTAATTAATTCATCTTAACCCTCTTCTCCTATTAATTAAATAAATTATTCAATTTATTTGATTTAATTCACTTAACCAAATTCAGACCATTAATTAAATAAATAAATCATATTTGTTTAATTAAATCTTCTCTCACATTTAAATAAATTAATATTTATTTAAATCCCCCAAAATCCCACCTCTCACATTTAAATAAATTAACATTTATTTAAATCACCTTTATCCTCTACACACTTGTATTTTCCTACAAAAGCAAGTTGCACAATTATTTTAAATAAATAATTTATTTAAATCACCTTTATCCTCTACCCACTTGTTTTTTCCTACAAAAGCAAGTTGCACAATTATTTTAAATAAATAATTTATTTAAATCACCTTTATCCTCCACCCACTTGTATTTTCCTACAAAAACAAGTTGCACAACTATTTTAAATAAATTATTTATTTAAAATCCTATTTATCCTCACCCACTTGAAACCTTTAATGGTTTCCCTTAAAGTATTCAAACTTGATAGCTTTAAAGTCTTCAAACTTGATGGCTTCCTTCTATAGTCTTCTTAAGACTTTAATGGTTTTCCTTAAAGTCTTCAAGCCTTTAATGGTTTCCCTCAAAGTCTTCAAGCATTTTAATGCTTTATCTTCATTTTTCTCATTTAAATAAATTAATATTTATTTGAATATTTATCCAAATGCAAATTACATCATTTAATTGAAATAAATGATTTTATTTTAATTGAAAATACCAAAATTCCTCCCACTTGCATTTTCCTACAAAATCCACTTGCATGCCTAAACCCCTTCTAGAATTTTCTAATCACTTCTAAATAACCTTACCCCTTCTTTAAACTTTGTCACATTCCTAAGCAAAAGGGAAGTCACTTCTCAAACCCTCAAAGTCTTTGATAACCATTAAAGGCTTTCAACCTTCAACCACTAAATGGCTCAAAGTCTTTGATAACCATTGAAGGCTTTCAACCTTCAACCACTTAATCCCCAAAGTCTCCAATAACCATTAATGGTTACCTCAAACCCTCCCACATGGTTAAAACATTTGTTTTGACTCAACCTCTACCCAACCCAAAGGTCTCATCAGGCCATTAATGCTTTGACCATGATTATCTCTTAAACATTTGCACAAAGGTTTATCTTTGGATTAACTCTTAATCTAGTGGGTAATTTTTGTATATGGTGAAAATGGATAACAATAATAACAATATTGAAAGGCTAAATGAATTCAACCACAAAACCCTAGCCTAACAATCAACAAAGATCCACCATAACATATGAAGATTACCTAAGACAATGCAAATCACATGAAATCACAAAGATTATACCATCACATGTCCAATAGGGTTTTGATCTACATTCTTCCTATCTCCATTGATCTTGCTTGATATATTTGCTCTCAGATTTTATATGCACAAGAGCTCAACAAAGAACGAAATGTGGTTGCAAGTAGGATCGTAGTGTAGTCAAGATGATCATTAGAATGCTTGATTAGAATCCATGATTAGGGTTTGATAGTGAAGAAGGCATCTCCTTAAATAGAAGACACTATATGAAATGGAGGGATAAGATTGAGAGGTGTAAAAGGAGGTCGGCTAGGATTAGAGGGTAGGTATAAGAAATAGTAAAATAATGAAAGGGGTAGGTAGTGTATGAGTTAAGAGATGAATGACATGTGTCATGTGTAGAAAAGGTTAATGAATTAATTAAATAAATAAAGATTTATTTAATTAATAGTAGAAGTGGGATAATTAAATAAATTAAATATTTATTTAATTTAGGAAGAGGATAATTTAAATAAATAAATGTATTTATTTAAATGAGAAATAAGGCTAGAAGAGGATAAATGAATTAATTAAATAAATAAAGATTTATTTCATTAATAGAAGAATTAGGCTTGGATAATTAAATAAATAAAATATTTATTTAATTCGACTGGACAATTTTAGGTGTCTACAATCTTAATTTGGACTTGACCCTTAGCCTCTAGATAACCATGAGGTCTTCTTAGGCCTTTAATGCCTCCAACCTCTTCTCTCAACCCAATCCTATGTTGACACTTGTCACCATTTTATTGGTGCCAATTGTGCACATGGATCCCCAACTTTCAAACTTGACCCTTGATTAAACCATTCAATCTTAACCCTTCATTTCCCCATTTCTTCTATAAATAGAACCCTTCTCCTCAAGCAGAAAGGAGAAGCATTAGAGTATTGTTGTTATACTGGCATTAGCATAGAACTTTCTCATAGCATCACTATCTACACTTGCATAGCATTTGCTTATCATATTCAACTATCTTGAATCTCCATATGGCATCCATGGCTAGTGCTAAAAGCTGAGAGCTACACTCATTTGGGACTTGGAGAGGAGAGGAACAAGGGAGGAGCAACTATGAGCATCTTGATTAGCTATTTTATTCTATGTTTATATGTTTTCTATTTCATGCTTAATATCTCTCTTGATATGCCTGTTTAGGATAATCTTTTGTTGCTAACACTAACGTTTGTTTCTTGTGCTCTTGTGTGTGTTGCCATCAAACAGATTTTCTAATCCTTTTTGCAGAGCATCAGCTCATATTGTGAATTCTAATGTCATGCCTATCAAGAGTTGTGCTGAAACCCTAGGTTATTCACAACCTTCAACAAAAGTTAGTCCTTCTATTCCTTTAACTATTCCTATGACTAGTGTTCCCACTTTAACCTCGAACATTATAGCTACTTCAACTCCACATTTCATCCCTACAACAATTAGTCATGGGGGCAATCCCTCTTCTTCATATAATCCTCCATCTTTACCTATGTCTTCAATAAGCATTCTTGTTATCCCTCAACCAATCAACGTGACACAAGGGGGCAATTCATCCAACAATTTTGTTCCTCCTTTAAGTGTCCCATTTCCTATGCAATCATTGCCTATGCCTACTTATCATAGTTTCCCACCACCTTAATCTAAGTTCATGCCTTCCTTCAATAATATCACACCACCTTCTCAATCAACTATGTCAAACATCAATTATTTTATGGAAGCAACAATTTACAATCGTGCTCAAACCGTGTCTTCCTTATAACAACAAATTGCTTCTAGTATGAGGAAAACCCCTACTATTTTGAGGGGATGAATGCAAGCACCATAGCATGTTCACCATATGAATGCAAGGACTCAACACTTATCTCGGTTGGCTGGAGTAACTAGAATATCCTAAAGCAAGATGATCTTTATGTCACCTGAAATCAATCCTGGAGCAGATATGTCCGGGAGATATGAATACCCAGGCAAGAGGAAACATCGTTCAAAAGTTTTGAACACCTGTATTTTCCCTCCTTAAAAATCTACACCATAAAATGTGTTTACAGTATTTGCTTCCACATGAAGTTTGCATGCACGACACTGCATCACATGGCTTTCCAAATGCATTTTGCCAGGTTCAAGCTATCGTCGGGAACTTTGCTTTTACGCCCTGCAGCTTCCTCTGGAGATGTGTGTTCTCTCCCGTTGAGGACCGCACAATCCCCTCCAAACTTCTGCAAACCGCCATCATATCCAATATGTAAATACCAAAAAAATTTAAGGTAATAATTCTCCTAAACAATATGCATCTTTACCTGGCAGGAACTAAGAAAATAAGAACAACTTTGCAACAAAACAATTTATGATTGGTTGCCTGTGGTTGGATTAATAAAGCGTAAGGGAAATAACCTCCGCTATAATTTCCTACAGGTAGGAACTAATAATGTATTTTCAAAATGAATTTATGATTCCAATTTTTCTAAGATTATAAATAGATCTTTACATATTTAGTTCATTAGAGTCAAAATTTGATATCATCTTTTCAGTTCATATTTCTCATGAATGGAAATATCATTGCTAATTTTCTAATTTTCTAGTAGTTAAATGAGGGTTGGAGTTTTGACTGGATGAAATGTTTTTTATTAAGATTGTTCACTTTTTTCATCCTTTTTTCAATATGATAAGAGCCGATCAGAATATATTTTCTTCACCTTTATTAGATCTCTATATTTTTGACAGTGAAATATTTCTTCTGTTAGAGCTATTGTTATCTGAAATCTTAATGTACCTTTTTCTAAATTTTGGATGAATATTTATTGATCCTGTATATGGTGAAAATGGATAACAATAATAACAATATTGAAAGGCTAAATGAATTCAACCACAAAACCCTAGCCTAACAACAACAAAGATCCACCATAACATATGAAGATTACCTAAGACAATGCAAATCAAATGAAATCACAAAGATTATACCATCACATGTCCAATAGGGTTTTGAATCTCCATTCTTCCTATCTCCATTGATCTTGCTTGATATATTTGCTCTCAGATTTTATGTGCACAAGAGCTCAACAAAGAACGGAATGTGGTTGCAAGTAGGATTGTAGTGTAGTCAATTGCATAAAATTGATTCATTAGAATGCATAGAACAATTAGGATGATTGATTAGGGTTTGATAATGAAGGAAGCATCTCCTTATATAGAAGACACAATATGAAATGGAGGGATAAGATTGAGAGGTGTAAAAGGAGGTCGCCTATGATTAGAGGGTAGGTAAAAGAAATAATAAAATAATGAAAGGGGTAGGTAGTGTATGAATTAAGAGATGAGTGACATGTGTCATGGGTAGAAAAGGTTAATGAATTAATTAAATAAATAAACATTTATTTAATTAAAAGAAGAAGTGGGATAATTAAATAAATAAGATACTTATTTAATTTAGGAAAAGGATAATTTAAATAAATAAATGTATTTATTTAAATGAGAAATAAGGCTAGAAGAGGATAAATGAATTAATTAAATAAATAAAGATTTATTTAATTAATAGAAGAATTAAGCTTAGATAATTAAATAAATAAAATATTTATTTAATTAGACATGACAATTTTGGGTGTCTATAGATCCTTTTATTGCATGTTAAAAAATCATGGTCTCAAATAAATATAATTTGTTGGAATGAAATTTCATATTATCTTGTGTGTTTAAAATTGTAGTAAGTGTTTCAATAAAAAATAGTGATTTTTTTAAAGTATAGATTTCTTTTTTATAAATTATTTTAAAAAAAAAGAATAAAATAACTACTGTATGTATTTTATTTTAATATATAATTATTTCACTTATTATTTTTTAAAATATTTATGAATGTTGTACTTTGGATATAGTTTTCGAGTATTATTTTCCAGAAGAGAAGAATCTCATTAAACATCTCTATTTTTTAATGCTTTTTATGAGTTAAAATATTTTCAATTGTATCTTTTTTTCTTGTAATAAAACCAGACAAAGTTGATGTGAATTTTTCTGACCATTCAAAATATTTTAAGATAAAAGCATGCAAACTATAAGAAAATCATACATCTCTCAACAAACATCCATTTTTCTATTAATTATTTAGAATAACATAAAATAATTTATTCAATTGAAAGAAAAAACTTCAATCTCATTAAGAGCATTCTAATTGAGATAAACTTAATACTGCATCAAACCTATTCTTTATCCCTTACTAAAAAACAATCTTAAAATATCAAAGTTTTAAAAGAATAATTTTATGTAATCCAAAGCAATCAAATTTTAATCAAATCATGATGAAGCAGTTATGTATGTAATTTCACTGATCATGAATTTTTTGATATAATCTTAAGGATTAAGCTATGAAGTATTTGGCCAACCACAATTTTTGTTAATAAATAGATAATTCATTTAATGCCATTCTATTATTTTGTTTTAGAAAGAAATGACATTGTTCTTTTATTAAAATTAGAATTAATGAAAGGAAAAGGAACAGAGGGCTCTCTGCAACTAGGGCACAAGTTTCAAAGGTGCCATTGGTTGCAGGCCGCCATTGCGTGCGAGGGCTCCCTGGCTTCGCTGGGCAGCCCTCGAATGTGAACTGCAGGTGTACAACCATTAATGGAGGCCAATAAAGATGCCCAAGGCAAGGATAAACTGTCCATTCCACATGCCTCCAAGAACGAGCACACGAGATGGAAGACCTTTAGCCAGGTAGTGGAGGGAAAGTGGTTTCTATTCCCGGATGATGCAAAATTTGAGACTACACAACAACATGGAGATGAAACCCATCTCGCGAGAAAACAAGGTGAGGTCTCCCCCTCCAAGTGCATCATCATTAAACATAATGGTTCAATTCTTTCTTCTATTTCTTTCAAGATTTTGAGGCTTAGGGATTCGACTATTTTTTTGCCGCTTTTGATGTAAATAATGTACCATCTTGTCAATACATGAACAAATGGCTGCAAGATGCGTGGGTCAATAAACTAGGGTTTCATTTTTTCATTTTGTAGAATGACTCAAAAGGGTCTGTTCTTAATTTTTTTTGATAATAAAGAAAGCCAAAGAAAGATTGTCAACAAACAGTTCTGGTCGGTGGGGAACTCGTCTTTCAGGGCTGTACACTGGGACCTTGAGGCTTGTAATGATGAAATTCTCACCCTATCTTGTTCAAAATGGATAACCATTAAAAATATTCCCCCTTTTCTCTAGTCTTGTATAGATAGAATTGCCGAACCCTTGGGAAAAATTGTAAAAATTGACTCCTCCCCCTCGTTCTCCCTCATCTTGATGCTAGGTTACTCATAGCCCTCAAACCAGGTATTGTTTACCCTGCCAAAATTGCTATCTGCCTTGACAATAAAACCTTCTGCTGTCCAATTGAATATAGGAGTGGCATAGATACATGTCATTACTGTAAAGTAAGTGGTCACTTTAGAAGCAAATGCCCTTTATTGAATAAAAAATCCAACAAAGTTAAGACTCCTTCTGGTCCTCCCCCCTTCGAGCCTCGGGCTGCTCCCTTTGAACCTCCTCCATCTATCCCTACTCATGATGCTTCCCCCGCTCCCCCCCAGTCTGATTTTTTCCCCCCACCGCCGCCTACCCCTCACCCACCTGACCCCCCCATCCTCCTCAGCCCCCTTGGCTAACTCCATCCTGAATTATAGTAATGCTATTGAAGAAGCCCTTTCTGCTGCCCATCCCTCGGAGATCCCAGAACGCACAACAATTGGTGTTGGAAAAATTGAGAAGAGCTGCTTAAGCTAGGAAAGTGCTTGAGAAAGACCTTCATAAGAAAAAATTGGAAAGTGAAGCCTCCCCGTGGCAGATACCCGACCTAGAGGACATGGATAGGGGTGCTCCACTTATAATAGATACCATTAGCAGGGCCTCGAACTAGGGCCCTGAATTTTTTGCATGTAGGGGTCCTACTGGGTTCAAAACTGATGAGATTTCTACCTTGGAAGTGGAAGTTGGTGGACATACTGTAGATGGGATCTTAGTAGACCCTTTAGATGCATCCATTGTACTTCTAGCACCCCTATTGATGCCTTGAAGGTAGAAAAAACTACCACACAAGAAATAGGGATCATCATGGACCCCTTCACTCCTAGAAACACTAACTTTGAAAAAGGCACGATAGATACACAAGAAGGGTTTACTATGGTTAAAAATAGGAAGGCTAGAAGGAAGAGATCCCCCAAGAATAGTAAAGATAGTGCCTCCAGGAAGGAATCCCTTGGCCCTGAATAGATATTCGAGGCAAGGAAGAAAAGAGGTAGACCCTGCTCTTCTATTGCATTTGATGCTAGCAATATTACAAATAAAGAGGAATGGCCTAAATGTTTTGAGGGATTTAAATCCCAAACGGACCCTACCCAATAAAGTGAGTCATGTTGATAAAAATCTCTTGGAACATCAGGGGCCTTGAGGCCCCTGATAGGAAATATATCATCAATAGATTCCTTAGTGGACATAAGGACATGGATTGCCTCCTTCTTCAAGAGCTAAAAGTTGTGGGCTTCACCCTGCAAATCGGCCTTAAATGTATTTGGAGGGAGGCTACTTCCTTTCATACTAACCACACCAAGGGTAAAGGTGGCACAACCATACTACTTAGTCCTAGATGGGCTAACATAGTGATCAACTGGGGGCAATCCCTCTATGCCAGGGCTATCTGGGTTTCTATTCAACTGGAAGACCCAAAGTTTGGAATCTACTCTATATATGCCCCTAACAACTATAGAGAGCGGGGAGATCTGTGGAACTGGCTAGCAGGGCTGGAAGACATCCCTTGGATTATAGGGGGAGATTTCAATATGATTGAATCAACTAATGACAAAAAAGGTGGCAACAAATTTGAATGGAAGTGTATGGAAAGGTTGCAATGGGACAAAATGATCAATAAACTTCATCTTGTTGACCCTATTGCTGGAAGAAAAGACCAATTGAACACTGTATGGTTCACCTAGTGTAACTACCAGCAGCTAAATAAGAGAATCTATTACAGGCTGGATAGACCTTACTTCAATAAAAGCCACTTTGACATTGGCAAAGGAGCCAATGGAGATCATTACTTTGTCTCCCCATTCACACTATCAGATCACCACCCTATAATAATGGGAATTGACCTCTCCCCATCTGATCACCTCCCCTCTTCAAGAGCTCCTTCCTTCACCTTAAACACTAGACTCTTGGAAGATGAGGATCTTTGCTCTGGCCTGGCCTTCATCAAAAATTTTAATATGAAAGATCAGAACCGACTCTCTAAGATTGATAAATGGAACCTGAGCATTAAAAGACGGAGTACCCTCTGCCAAACAGTAGGGAAAAAGAAAGCCAATGATGCCAGACGGGTAGAAAGGTTGCTCCAGGAAGACCTTTGTATCGCAGAGATGAATCTTCAGAACTCTCCCAATGATGAAAACCTTACTAACACTCTGGTGTCAACCAAAGACCACCTTAGGAGGATCTAGAATGAGAAAATTAGAGGGTTGAAAACCAAGACCAAATTAAGTTGGTTGGACTCAGGTGACAAGGGCTCAAAATTTTTCTTCCAATTGCTTAAAGTCAAAGAGGAAAAATAGAACATCAATGCTATCTAGGATAACAATAACCATATTGTAGGCTCAGAGGAGATTCTAAAGTGCTTCACCCAGTTCTACCAAAATCTATTCACTACAGAAGAGTTAAATGATGAATATAGGGCTGCCAGAGAGCTCATTAAGGAATTGATCCCAACTAAACTTAATGTTGAGGACTTCGAGTTTGTAGGGAAACCCATCTCAAAAGAGGAAATTGTAAAGGCCATCTCCTCAATGGGGAATGACAGGTCCCCTAGACTAGATGACTTTCTAGTGGAATTCTATAAGAAAGCATTAGGTGGATTATAGGTGACCTCCATGACCTATATCTGGAAGCTATTAGCAAAGGAACCCTGGGAAAAGAAATCAACCAAGGGGTCATCAAGCTCATCC
Source organism: Cryptomeria japonica (assembly GCF_030272615.1). Lineage (NCBI taxonomy): Eukaryota > Viridiplantae > Streptophyta > Pinopsida > Cupressales > Cupressaceae > Cryptomeria > Cryptomeria japonica. Next base: position 197,464,307 of record NC_081408.1, read on the forward strand.
CTAAGGAGGGGGACAAGACATTGCTAAAGAACTGGAGGCCTATCACGCTACTAAATGTATCCTATAAGATATTGGCCAAAGTGGTAGCTAGCAGGTTGATTAAAATCCTACAAAATATAATTAGCCCCACCCAAACAGGTTTTATTAAAGGCAGATATATCCTAGAGAACTTGGTAACCTGCTGGGAATCTCTTGAGTAGACTAAGGACTCAAGACAGAATGGGGCCATGCTGTTGATTGACTTTGAAAAGGCTATGATAGAATATAGTGGAGCTTTATAATACAGATGTTAGTTAGTTTGGGATTTCTGGAGACATTCTGTAAGGTAGTTCAAACATTACTCTGTGATGCCAATGTTGTTGTTGATGTAAATGGAAAGAGATCTAGTAATATTGTTCTTTCCAGGTCAATAAGACAAGGTTGTTCACTTGCCCCGACCCTATTTGTACTAGCTGCTAATGCTATTCACTATGTTCTTAAGGACTGTAGTATAACCCCCAAGGTCAAAGGTATCTCTCTCCCTAATAAAGAAGAAATCATCAATGTCCAATTTGCTGATGATATAGCTATTCTATTAACTTTGGATGAGGAAAATTTATCCTCTATGCTATATAATATTGAAATATTCTATAAGGCCTTAGGCAGCAAAATTGCTCTCCATAAATCTACCTTACTATGATGGACCGATTCCCCTCCTAACTGGATGTCCAAATTTGACTTGAAATGGGGAGGACCAAACATGATCACTAGATATTTGGGTATTCCCTTCTCTGTCTCCCCAAATCTGAAAGAAATGTGGGAGTGGTTCAAGAATAAGGTGGATAAAAAACTTACCAAATGGAACATGAACTTCCTCTCCCTGGCAGGTCGATTTCAGGTCTGTCAAAATATCTTGTCGTCATATAACATCTATTGCTCCTCAGCTTGGCTATTCAGTAATCACCAGTTCAACTATCTTCAAAAACAAATTAGGAAATTTCTATGGTCAGATGGGAAGGGGAATAGGAAACAACATGCTGTTAAATGGGATTGGTGTGTTAAATCTAAGATGCAGGGGGTATGGGCCTCAAAGACCTTAAAACTCAGGGAATTGTCCTAGCTGCCAAATGGATTTTTAAAGCCCTTGATGGCTATGAACCTTGGAAAATTCTGATCAGACACAATATACAACGCTCCACCCCTAAAAAGGCAAAAAATTGGAAGAACTTGCCTATGGGGGACCTGATTGCTGGTAATTTCGAGATCTCTCCCACGGGATCAGAAGTCTTCAAGTCTATATGGAGATCTTGGAACCATGTCAGACAATTCATCAGCAACAGGGTCATTGTTGATAATAAGGGATCTCTCAACTTGGGCAGATCTATATGGTGGAATACTCTACATAATGGAAAGCAACTGGCCTATCTTCAAGGGTGCTCTGCCTTGAAGTGGCACAATTTAGGACTGGTTACTTTTGAACACATCCTGAAAGATGGTACCCTGATCTCTTGGGATGCCCTTAGCTCTGAATTCAACCTCCCCATCTCCCAAGCCAAAACCTACAATGTCCTCAAGTCTGCACTCGATCCCATCCTCTCCTCACCTGCCCCTTCTTCATTCTCCCCAATCTCCTCCGTTTGTTGGAGAGATGGCTCCCCCCTTCCTCTAATAAAGGCCAAACTGATCTACTCTACCCTTGCTGATTCTGAAGATATTCTAACCCATCTCAACAATATCTGGAACCTCACCTGGGATTCTAAAAAGTGGCACACTAGTCTCTTGAGATTCTGGTGTAATCTGACTGAACCAAAAAAGAAATTCTTTGCCTGGAAACTTTTGCTTCACAAGCTCCCACTTAAAGATAATAATGGCAACCCCCTACTGTGTAAACTATGTCATCTCCATGAGTTTGTGCTTCATATTTTCTTTGAATGTCATTTTGCTAAAGAGGTGTGGAAATTTTTTGGCTTCTTAGTTGATAATAAGTGTCTTTCTATTGAAGAGGTGGTACTTGGTTATGTTAAAGGCGACGAGAAATGTGCTAATCTTTTTTGGTCTGTTCTCTCCTTGGAAATTCTTTGGATCATTTGGAAATCTAGGAATGATGATGTGTTTATTGGAAAGGGTAGATACCTCACTGAGTCTCTTAGGAGACTCATTCACTACCTTGTTACTATGCAGGTCACTGCGGTCCTACAGCTGGACGAGGACAAATTTGACAGATGGCTGAATGATGGAACAACCCTTGTCTTCATCCAAGAACTATCCCATGGCTTCACTTGGGACCGTATGGGAAGCAAAAAGACACACTTTGAGCAGGCGCTAATGAGATTTATGCAGGAGATGGAGGCAAGACAATAGAGAGGATTTTATTGAGCTGGAACTGGAAGGTCTCCCTTCCTACCCTTTTAGAGACCAGTTCGCCGAAGGAAATGTACTGGTGTGGTGCGAGGGTAAGCTAGGATGGACTGCATGGCTTCCCCCCATGGGAGACAATATTGATCCTGACTCCTCCTTCCTATTTAGTTAGTTGATAATCCTCTATGATATATTTTGTATATGGGACATCCAACTCTGTAATTTTGTATTTCAGCTGCATCCTGTGTATAAGGCCACATAAGGACATGGTTTTATTGCTACTATGAGATTTAAATGCTAGCTGGCTGTGCGTTCTCCAGCCTAGACTTTTGAATTTTGTAATGATATTTTATGATACTTAATACAAAAAAAAAAATTAGAATTAATGAATATAAAGAATTCATTTCTATTTTGATTTTTTTTTATATATTAATGATAGAACTTTTTCATAGTTTATAAATTTGTTTTATTCTTTTCAGAGTGTTTGATACTTTTTTATTGAAATGATTTCAAAGCATGAAATTTTGTAATATGATAAAATAAATATTTGTTTTGAAAGGATTCTTTGAAGCATATTTATTTGTAATATTTCTTTTAGATTTGATTTGTTTTAAGGGTTACCATTCCAAAACTATCTAGCAAGAAAAGAACACAATCATACAACCCCAATAAATGCCATTCTTTTCTTTTCTAAAATTTTGAGTCATACTGATCACACCAAATTTTAATTATCCATTCTATCTTTTTGTATCTTATCCCTAAAAATAAAATATTTAATATAAATTTGAGAGTTTGGAATAATAAATCATAAATAGATAAGTATATATTTTCAAAATAGATAAATATATATTAGTTTTATATAGTTCTAGGTGTAATATAATAATCTACTGAAATGTAAATTATCTCCTCTATTCTATGCACATGATATGACCATTTTCAGTGTTTCCAAATACTATAAAAACTAAAATTTTCTTTAATCTAATGTGAAATCACAATGAAAAATCAATCTAAATCAACTATACAAAATATAATAAATATTACTGGATGAAATCAACCTTTTGTGCATGAATTTAAATTACTAAGTATCTAATAGAAAACATCAATCTCCTTCCATGGTGTGAACAAGGTATATAACCCAGTTCTAGTTCCTATATAGATCCTATTTTATTTAAGAATTTTAGTTTCCAAATAATCTTTTATACATTATATCATTACACAAGACATTTAATTAAATTGAATTTAAAATAATATAATAATAATAATAATAATAATAATAATAATAATAATAATAATAATAATAATAATAATAATAATAACAACAATAATAATTTAATAATAATAGACATCCCCATGGACTTATTTCAATCTTGAAGCGATCCAAAATGCTCTTGCCCTTCAAACCTTGGCTCTAGAATGTTGTAATGTATTCTTCAAATTTTTGTCCTTTGTATAAAGCCGGATGCTCCTCATCCACCATGGATGATGCAGGAGCAATGAAGGTATCCAAGGAAGGCCCATAGAAGGTGGGAATAGATATATGTGCAGTGGTTGTATTGGTTATAGCCTGGCGCTCAGTGCTTTTGAATCTTCCATTGCTTATAACCTAATAAAAACTCACACAAATAAAATAGTGGAAATTATCAGAATGGATGGTCAGATTCACTCTCTGTAGACAAGCTCGGTATGAACAAGCTCTCAGATCTTCCAACATCCCACCCATAATGAGTCTAAGTTACCTTATTATGATCTATCTCATAGATTTAATTTATATTCTTTCACAAGGCCTCCTTTTAAGTTTAAAACACATTCGGGGCAAGTCCAGCAGGGAGATATTAGGTGGGTTCCTGACCCAAAAAATCTCAGCAATAATCGCTTCTCTATGACCTTCTATTTACAGTGTGGAAATGGTTTTGAAGACTTTTCTTCACGGATTGGAAATGGATCATTTGAAAGGAAAACTATATTAATGCTCTGCAGAGAGATTGGTGGACTGTGGCTGAAGAACTTTCAAGCTAAGAACATATTTCAATGGGGAAAGGAAGTAGGGATACCAGGTTCTTCTTCAAACCCTAAAGAATGGCCTAATGTAGTTTCTACGGGCTCAAAAGAAATTCCTTTAGGGAAGGTGAAGAGCTCCATAGGCCTTCAAAATTGAAAAGATCTCCCACCCAAGGCTATACCAAAATTAAATGGCACAAAAGGATTAAAAAATCCTAGGTATGGTGTGCGGTGGTAGGGGGATGATTCATATGCCATCAATCTAGCTATTGGACACCTCAAAGACAAAGCTCTATTTGCAAAATGGTGCAGTGTGGGAGGTAGCAACCAATAAATCATAGAGTGGTGGCTCCATTCGTTTCTAGGTATGATCTCTATCCGAACCTTGCAGAATGATTTCTTCTTCATTGAATTCATAGATTCTACCCTGAAGCATTGTGTACTCCATGGAAATCCAATCTTCTACCTAGGCTCGTCCTTCCATTTCCTGGATTGGAAGCCTAGTTTTTACCCACAAACCTATAGAATTAGGAAGTCTCTAGTTTGGCTAAGCTTGGTTGGACTCCCTTTGTGTCACGAACCTTATTTTTCCATAATTATTTAATTAGGAAAATAATGTTTATTTTTCAAATGAAATTGAAATGAAATAGAACTGTTAATGAAATAAGAAAGGATATCAAATGTACTGATATGATTTATATACAATTGAATGATCAGTAATAATTTTTATTGTAAATTGGGATCGTCATTGCTAATGAGCGATTGAGTGCAAAGTGAATGCAGGAATAGGTGAACAATGATGAAGACGAGAACATGGTTCAGGTAGAGTTGCCTTAGCTCTTGTATTTCGTTAGGATAGATGAAATCTCTCACACACCACATTAGGATTTATAATTTGCATCTTGAAAATATGGATGATTTAAATGACCTTATTTGAGTGTTTGTTCAAATTGAAATGATGAATTTGGAATGAGAAGTAGATTGATTTAAATGTTTATACATGTGCATTAATTGCATGATGTGAGTAGTGTTTGAATTAAATCTAAGTTGTGTGAGTGATTGTGAAATATTGTTTTATCGTTAAAAGAGATAAAATGTGTAGATGATTCGAAAAGGAATATCGACCCTAGGTTTTATGTTCTTTTTAGTTATGTATAAATGTATGAAAATTATACTTATGAGTTTACTTTTGTAAATTGAATTCTATATATATATATGAGTTCAATCATATACATATATCAATATCCAATTATAGTGAAATTTGATTTCGTCAAGAATTTTGTTTATACATATACGTAATCATTTGAGATAAAAAAATATATACACATTATATACATGTGTATATGAATTCTAATAATAATTCGATCATGTACTTGTAAATACGTATGTAATTATTGTATATGTATTTAAATTATGTAATGAAAATCCAATATATATATTTAATTATAGAAAGGGTTTATTAAAGAATTTATTAAACAAAGTTTAATGTTTAATATATATATTAATGAAAAGTCATTAAATATATATATAAATATAAATAAATTATAAAAAAACTAAAAATTACGTAACACATGGTAGTGGCGGGTTAAGTTTTAAGAAAGTTAAATAATAATGAGGGTGGTCGATATAATATCGACCACCCCCCTTAATTAAAGGGAGGGGTCGGTATTACTACCGACCACCCCTCCTCCCTTTTAGTAAAACATAAACCACATTACATGAAACTCCTTTTTTTTATATTAATACCAACCAATCCTCTTTATGAAATCTTTCATAAGAGAATCACCACGTTGCAGATCCTTCACGATGGGAGGCAAATTAAAGCATAAACCACGTGTAAAATACATAAGCCACCAATATCTACCTTAATCGACACGTATAGAAAGAACTTAAATTGATTTAAACTTTGCATATTTTAGGGAAGTCATTTTTAGTAAAGTGGACTTAGTCTTGGAGTTAAAAGCCACATGGATAATCAATAATTATGAATTTAACAGCTTAGTGGTGTGGTGTCATGAAATGGATAATGGATAACATTGCATGGAGAACACATAAGTGTTCAAAACCATTTAGGATTGTTATGTTGCAATTAGATCATGAGTGGTGTCACTTAGAATCAATCCACCTCTAGTAGAGATAGCCCGAAAGTAGGAAAGAGGGTAGATGACTACACTATCTATAGACCATTGAGTTGGAAGAGAAGGAGGAGGAGATGCAACTAAGGAATAGAGAATGGAAGGAAGAAGAGAAAAGTAGTAGAGATTTAGATGTGTTTTACGATCAAGTCGTAATCATCTTAGATTTAGAGTCGAATTTCAAAGTAAAGTTTAGAGATAAAAGAGATAGAAAACAAGGATATGGAGGATGGAGTTAGTAGAAGAATCGACAGATGGAAAGCGATAAAGAGTTTGTGAACCATCTTGAAAGAGAGTAGGAAAATGTGAAGAGGGAAGCAAGTTCATCACCTAAAGCCAGTAAAAAGAGCATAAGGAGGTAGGATCTACCTTAATTCTTTGGTCATTATGCAAGGATAGTGAGTGAGTCATGAAGTTATATATAATTATTTATTAGAATAAAGTTTGATTGAGACAAGCCATGATTAGAACAAAATTGTGTGAACTCTCTTTTGAATAGCCTTATAGAGAAATGTATTATGAGGTACATATGATTAAATAACTATGAAGATGCATGGAAAATGCTAAAGAGTGATAGGAATTGTATAATAGGTTGCTTTAGATATTCTCTAAAGGATGATCTAGTTTTAGACTTATGCAATATTCTAATGGAAGAGATAGAATCATGAAAGGAATCATTGTTAATTGTTCAAAAATTACGTTCATGTAAATATAGATACAATAGTGAAATACTTTCTTAAGTTTGTTGATAAACTTAGTGAAACTCTCATAGATCACCCAATCCTCTAGAAATAAAGGAAGAGGATAGAGAGAGAAACTTTGAGATTGAACCACGAAGAAGATGAAATAATAGGATAACGACTTATTAAATAATGAAGTTATTTTGATATCACAAGGAAAGACTTACACTTGGAATTTTGCATGAAAAGTAAAGATGGTTATCGAGCGTCTCATTTAAAAAGCCTTATAGATAGGCATTTATGAACTTGTATCATATTAGATCATCGATATGGTAAATTAGTGAAGTCGGTGTGTTAAGTTTTAAATCATGAAAAGTCACATATTAGTATTAAACTAAATATGATGTTTTGAGAAAAGTGGTAAATAAACCACGACACTTGGAAAGATAGAGAGAGTTTAGATGAGATAAACTTAAAATTCTAAACCATAAGAAATGGAATGCATGTTAATGATTATGCTATGTTTTGATAATTGAATAAAAGAATGTGTACTCATTTTATTCAATTTATATGTAAGATACATACATGTGTTACACCACCTTAATATTTTAATCTTGTCTTTAAATTGCTTGATAGATAGAAGGGAAAGATTGTCTTCTTTTAGATGTATATTTGATTATCCATAAAAGATTGTTTCCTGTTAGATAGGATTGGTTGTAATAAAAGATTTATTTTATCAATTTCTATTCAAATGAAAGATTGTCTTCTTAGCATAGTATTTTTATCTTACAAGAAATAGGAAGCTAGAATTAAAAGGTGAAAGATTGTCTTCTGTATGAATGTATGTGAACAAAGCTAGATAGGCTTGTGTTTGTGGAAAGTTACCTTCCAGGATGGGTGTCGAATGTGGATTATAGAGAGAATAGTTGCTTTTCCAACTATCTATTTTTGCTTTGCATGGCATTATACTTAGCCAAGTAATCAAATTGAATTAACCATTGAAATAATGGAATTCTTTTATTTTATCCTCTCTACCATATCCTAGATTGATAATGAATTCTTGTTTCTTAAAAGAGTTAGAAAAATGAAAATGCTTGTATCATCTAGGCACGCACCAGATTCCATCTTGGCTTTTGAATTTCTTTTGCTAAGCAATTCATGCAGGGTCGGGTATTCTTGATTGACCAAGAATTCCGGGGAAGCGTAAGCTTCAAGGTTGAGCGGAAAAAGCACCTGAATCTTGTTCTCGTCTTCATGCTAAAGATTGCATTGGCGATAGCTTGGGTTGCAGATCAACGAATGCATCTCACCCTTTACTTTGTATTATTTCCTTATTGAACTTGTGACAACTTGAAATGCATAAGTATTGTATGATCAAAATACTACTTTTATCAATTTTTTTTTAATAAAGAATAGTTATCTTTTATAGAAATTTCATGTTTATTACGATCTAAATGGAATGATCAAATGAAGCTATGGATGGAAAAATGGAATGAAATAGATTTATTATTTGATTTATGAGTTTATTTAAGAATAAAGAGTATTCCGGCTATTATTTGAAGTTAGCTCGATTTACGTCTTTACACCTTGGAGTTCTAGTGTGATGAGGCCCTTTTGAAGATTGGAGATGGCATGGGTAATCTAGTGGGAATAGAAGAGGACTTTCTCAACAAGAAGCAAGGGGATGCAACTAATATTATGTGGAAATAGATTTAGATTTTGGTTTTTATGAACTAGAAATTATTTCAAAAGTACGCTGATGGAAGCAAAAAGTCAAGAGACTTACAAACAAGCATCATGGTAAATGCCTTCTGAGAGATCAGATCATCTCTAGCTATTCTCTAAAAGGCCAAATTAGTCCACTATTCTAGGCAAATGAAACTTGGTAGCAAATTCTAGGAGAAGATATTCAAGTTAAGGGAAACAACAAGGAGGACATCTCAAAATTTGGAAAAGGGAATTTCGTATCCCTCTCAACAGATATTCAAAATCCTATTCATAGTGAGACCATAGTAGATTCACCTGTCCTCTTCCATACTATCCCCTCACGATGAAATTCTTCAGGTGGAAGCCCCAAAAAGTTAAAGGCCTTAAAGAAAAATGACCATCCCCTTAAGGGGTTCTAGTAAATCTTTGCCATCCAAAGCTAAGAGGGTTTCCATGAAAAGGAAATGATCTAGGAGGGTCAAAACTGGCTCTAATCAGATTCAAAGAGGCTTAAGCAAATCTAATAGTCCCTCTTAGAACTCCTCTTTGAGAGGAAAGGCCTAAAAGAAGATATAATACAAGAAATGATTTCTTCCAAAAGAGATGGTGTTCTTCTTCCGGATGCGGAGATCCCTTATAAAGACAATTTTCAATCTCCACACTACGAGTCGGGAAATCAAAAGTCTTCAGAGCATCCATTCCCTCAAACTAGAGTGGTGGAGCCAGATATTTCTGATGATTCGTCCTACTTGAATCCATCATCACCTTTCTCTCCTTCCCCCAATAATGCTTTTTTGAAGTCTATTAAGATCAATCTCACTTCGGAGATCCCAAACTCTTTGGCGGACTCCTGTCATTTTCTATTTGATTCTCCAAACATAGGTTTAGATTCCAATACTCAAAGATTGTATGGATGAGGATGAGGATTCAAAACATGTTACATAGACTCCACTTGCTGCCCTTTATTCTCAAGTAAAAGAAAAAAGGAAGTTGGGCACTAAGTTGAATCCTTTGGAAATGATTTCAGGCATCAATATAATGGTTGCAAATGTGAAGTAGTCCAAGCTGATGGTGCTTCTAGGGGCCTACTTATTTTATGGAAACTTTCTATGGTGTAGATTGAGAGGGTGACCTCTGATAAAAAATGGCTGATGGTGGGAATCTCCTCAAGTTTCTCTTTCTTACTAATTAACATATATGGACTTGTCTCTCCAGTCTTAAAGTGAGCCTTTTGGTTAGACTTGGAGAGAGTAATATCTCAATATCAAAATGGGAACCTATTTATTAGAGGAGACTTTAATGCCATTAGAAGCTTGAAAGACAAAAGAGGTGGTTTTACTAGACTTGGAAAATCCCAACAAGAATTCAATGATTGAGTAGAAAGGCATGGCCTCCTTGAGGTAGAATCTAGGGACAACACTTTTACCTGGAATAATAGGAGACTAGGTTTCAAGAACACCGCAGAGAAAATAGACAGATTCCTTTGGATGGGGGATTTTCCTCCACCCCTTTCTCTCTGGGGTGCAAATTATGCCATGCTTGAGATCTAATCTCTATCCACTCATTTTAAATTTTTGGAGAGCACCCAATTTGTCAAAACCTCCTTTCAAATTTGAGAATATGTGGATGAAAGACCCAAATTTTCTACCTCTCATAGAACAATGGTGGAAAGAAGGTTTTTTTGAAGGCTCAAAATTATACTATTTTGTCTCAAAAATGAAATATATTTAGAGAAAACTACTTGAATCAAATATCATTGCTAATTTTCTAATTTTCCAGTCTAGTTAAATGAGTGTTGGAGGTTCCATTGGATGAAATGTTTTTTATTAAGACTGTTCACTTTTTTCATATTTTTTCAATATGATAAGAGTTGATCATAATATCTTTTGCTTCACCTTTGTTGGATCTCTATATTTTTGACAGTGAAAGATTTCTTCTATTAGAGATATTGTTATCTAAAAGCTTAATGTACCTTTTTGACAGGGAAAGATTTCTTCTATTAGAGCTATTGTTATTTGAAATCTTAATGTACCTCTTTCTAAATTTTGGATGAATATTTATTGATCCCTTTATTGCATGTTAAAAAATCATGGTCTCAAATAAATATAATATGTTGGGATGAAATTTCATATTATCTTGTGTGTTTAAAATTGTAGTAAGTGTTTCAGTATACACCTAAAAATGGTTTGAAGATAATTAATTAAATAAGCAATTATTTAATTAATCCCCTCTCACAATTTAATTGAATTCACTAAGCAATTTGATTAAATTCCCCCTTTCATCTACTTATTAATAAATCTAATGATTTATTTAATAGGTTCATTTTCATAATCTCCTTTGATTAATTAATTCAATTAATTAATTCCCCCCCACTTCAATTAATTATCCTAATCCTCTAATTAATTAAAACAAATCAATTTATGAGTTGCTGATAATTAATTAATCTTATTTGAATTTTAAATTCAAATTTACCCACATGGTATTCTAACCGCCATGTCCCCTTTCCTTAGACACTTGCTCTCTCATGAACAAAAGCCTCTTGACACTTGTCACCATAGAGATGACAAATTTTCCCTTTCATCCAACCTTTCTAGAAGCTCCTTGACACTTGTCACCATAGAGATGACAAGTGTTCCCTTTCATCCAACATTTCTAGAAGCTTCTTGACACTTGTGACCAAAGAGATGGCAAATGTTCCCTTTCATCCAACCTCTTTTCCAACCTCCTCCAATTTCACTATTGATATCTTCATACTTAATCTTGACTGTTGATTCCTGCCACCTCACCCCTAGCCTTGGAAATCCTATAAATAGACCCCATTTTGGAGCAATAATCATCCCATCTCATTTGCATCCTGAGCATTGTTACCATAGGCATATTGATCTTAGCATATCATTTGAGCATTGTTATTATAGGAAATTGCATTCTTAGATCTAGCTTATTTTCTAGCATAATTGTTGAATCATGTAGCTTAATCATTATCATTTCTAGCTTAAATGCATTATTATCATTTCAAATCCTCCATCTAGGTGTAGTCAAGTCACTGGAATTTGCTTATCCAGATCTGAGAGAAAATCCACACTCGCATCTCTTAGGAGGCGATAGATCGATTTGTCATGGTTTTATATTTCTTTGTTTTAAATTTGCTAACCATGCTTGTAATGATCTATTGAGTGTTTGTGTTGCAGCTGCAGGTATCACACTTCATAGGCATGACATTTTGGCATCCACCGTGGGGCCCAAATTATCATTTTTGTCTTCTCAAGCTTCATCAACCTTCATCTTTGCTTGGGATAGAATTAGAAACTCGTACAAGTTCCTTTTCTGGCTCATACAAACTTCTTTGTGAGCCGGGATGACAATCCATCCTGACTTGTACGAGCTTCTATATTGTCATACGAGTTTGTTTCTGTACTCACACAAACTCAAAAGTTTTGTCGTATGAGATGGTAAATCATATCATATGACTCTTTGCCTTTGTGTTTTTAAATAAACTACATCTTAGGGTTTCAAGTTTTAAATCTGATCATTATTAATGCTAACCCTGATTTGTTTGTGAGATTTTTGGCAGCCTAACTAGTTTTGCAGAATGATTGTCAAAGATATGCTTGTCAAATACCTATTTCAACCAAACACATTATGATTACTAATGGATCTGTTTTGCAGGTTGCCTAAGAAGAATTCAATAAAAGTTTGTGTATTTCTTAAATCTTTCTAGGCACACTTATCCTTTGCTAAAGGAATGAACAATCATGTATTTGGTGTTTTTGATGATAGGCGAGTATGCTCTCATGTTTCTTAGGTGATCAGAAAGCTAGACTCATCTTTTACTTTCATTAGTGCATATCTTTAGCGGGCCTGCCCTCCTGAGGAGGTAATAACTCTTAGCCATTAAGGCCGGTGAGAGGGGAACAACCTAAGTGGGAATGGCTAACGCCAAGTAATCCAACCCACTATAAACTATAAGTGATTTGATGAAAATCAAGTCAATGGAAGTGCTCGGGAATAACTCTCCTCCATACCTTCGGGTATAGAAAACCTTGGTTTTCAAGGCTGGGAGACCTCTTAATTGAGTATTATACCCCGACGCGCCGAATGGAGCCCTTACTAGTGCTGATTACATTAGAAGCTACCCGATTCACCTCCGAAAGGGTGATAATCTTTATGCAAGAGAGATAGTAACTCTCCCAAGATAGTTGCCTTATCATGCCCCCATTAGCATTTGGAGTTAGATAATACAGTGTTGAGAATCCATTGCGTGAGACTCAGTGACCATATTCTGATTAGCTATTGGGTGTGTACGTAAGTTTTCAAACAAAGGTTTTCTCTCCTCAGTCACATTCCTTAGGGTTAGCATGCTTGTGGTCACTTAACATATCGCGTGTTTGCTGTGTATTCATCCCTAAATTGAAAAATTAGACATCTAAAACTGGAAAACATAAGCAAAACATCAAAATTCATTGATCAAAATTTGACCAAACAAGCACATTTTCCTTTGTTCTGCTCTCGGTCGTACGAAACATTTATCTTGTCATATGGTTCAAAAAAAGTGTCATAAAAACTGGTGATTTATCATATTTCTTAGTATTCTTTGTTGTACGAGGAATCTATTTTATCATATGGTTTAGAAAAAATTATCGTACAAGCCTCTTCTTTTTCACATGAAAATCCTAGTTTGTCGTATGGGCTTGTATCTTTTGTCATTTGGGGCTCTATAGTTTATCGTACGAGTCTTTGTTTCTGCCAGTCCAGAGATGTGTCCTGCATGCCTTTTTTAGATTTGTCATTTTTGCTTGGTCAATTTGCAGTAATAAAAAATGCCAGTTATTTGTCGCTCTGTGCTTAGATTGTCTCCTTTGTTTGCTTGATCAAGTTATCATTCGTCAAAATCAGACTCTAGAACATAAACACCTTAAGATTTTCAAGTGCTCACCCTCAACAAGTTCAAGATATAAACATCTCAAAGTGCATTATCACCCTCTTTGGTAAACTGACCACTCAAACATAGTTTCTCATCAGGATCTATCATCCTCTATCATGAAACTGAAACGTTTGGTCAGGATAATCTTGTCCCACATCCTAGGATATATCGTTCCTACTGGACTTGGTTTTTATCAAATCATCATTATTGCACTAGTAAACCAAAGATCAAAAAACTTGCAAACTTTTAAACACTTGAATCATCTTTTCATGTCATATCGCACTATCACATTTACATTGACAATTGATCACTTATCAAAACAAACTTTTGGACAATCGAATCCTAGCAAAATAACACGTGTATGCCCATTCTAACTAGAACTCAGAGATGAATAATCGTAGAGACAGAAATCAAAATATTGGAAATAAATAAAGAGCATATAACCATGGAACATGAAGATGAAATACATGTTGAAGAATAAATAACAAAACAAAATATCAGAGACATCAAAAAGGATCCTCAATTCGATAAATTTATGTAGAAATTATTGGAGGAAGAAAAAGAAAAATATTTCCTAATGTTAGTAAAATCTGGTGCTACACTTCCCCAAGATTTTGATGATAAGCCAAAGCTTTGGAATAGAAATTGAAATGTCGTCAACAATGGAATAGTCGATAACAACAATGTGAAACCAAAGAAACCAAATTATAATTTATGCACTCACTCAGCAATAGCTCAACAAAACAACCATCCCCCAAAAGCATATCAAAAACTTCTTTCGAAGGCAATTTACAAACATTGGCAAACCCTTTGGGTCAGCACTAAAGACGCTTCTCGCAAAAAAAATGATCACTTTACTAGAAGAAAGGAACTACGAACCTCAAATAAAACCACCTTGGTGGAATGATAACCATTATTGCAAACATCACACAGATAATTGCCAGTGGTTGAAACATGTCATCCAAGATTTGATTGATAATGCAGTAATAACTGTGGATGGACATACAACAAATGAATCTCATACAACTTTTAAAACTCCGCTTCCAAACTATGAAAAAGGTGAACCATCAACAATAAATAATGGCAATGGTAAAGCGAAAGTAAACTATGCTCATACATATGATAATGTGGTAAACGTGATTGTAGCTAATGAATAGAAAAATCAAGAACATGCTCATACTATAAGAGGAAGAAAAACCAAAGTTGTTTTGCCGGGTCCTACGACAAACACATCATCCATTACCAAACAATACAACCTAGTGAATCAATTGCAGAAAACACCTGCACAAATATCCATCTTAGAACTGTTAAAGCTTTCACCTGCACACCAACAAATTCTTGAACGAGCATTAGTAGATACAACAGTGTCCAAAGATATTGATATCGATCAATTCTAAACCATGGTGGGACACAACCCCTCACTGCTTATCATTCATTGAAGAAGATGACATTTCCCTAAAATATCCCCATAATACTCCCTTGCATATCAAATTCATCATTCATAAGAAGCAAGTTAAACGTGTCCTAATAGATGGAGGAGCTGGCTTAAACATCTGCTCTTTAAGTCTTGTCCGTGCTCTAGGTTATTCAGAAGATGTAGTTGATCCCCAGGAAAAGATCACCATCAAAGCATATGATGAAGAAGAACGTTCCTCTAAAGGAATTGTGATATTACCCATCAAAGTGGGACCTTTGCAAAAAGACACAGCATGCCAAGTTCTAGACTTGGACTTATCATATAACATATTCCTGGGAAGACTCTGGATACATGACATACAAGTTGTTCCATCCACATATCATCAATGCCTAAAGTTTCCCTACAATGGGTAGGAAATCTTGATCTCAACAGATTCAAATCCATTTCAGTATTGTAGTAATCTTAAACCAATTCAAGAAGTCATTGTTCCTCATAATAGGGAGGCATCATCTTTGAACACACAATCCAAGGAACAATAATTTACCTCTATCTTGTCAAGTATGGAAAAACAAAGGCAGCTAAGAGATCGAGGGAACGAAGAATATTCAATATCACAATTACCACTTTCTCCTAAATCCTTTGGAAAACCATCAAACTCTAAACAACAATCAATTGTAAAACATCTTCCGATATTTGATGGAGCATTTGTTAGTGTTGGAACCTTATCAGAGGAAACATAAGACAAATATGTGCTACAGTGGCTATACAAGGATGAAAAATTTCAACAAAAGATCAACAATGTCCACATACCTACAGAAAAGTATGAAAAAGGATTTAACATTCTCAGAAAAATGGGATACACTAGAAAAGGTCCTATAGGAAAAAGAAAAGAAGGTATCTCAGAACCTATCCAACCTTACACTCAGCAGATTACAGACAAAACAGGCTTAGGGTGTGGTCAATTTACTTTACCAGAAGACATATCTCTTAGTCAACAACAAGAGGAATATGAAAATAGACAAGAACAATTGGAAATTGAAAGAGAAGAAACATCAGCTAAGCAAAAAATGCCAGCAAACATGAAATGGGAAAAGAAGCAAGCTTCAAATCAACAAGAGAAACAAACTAAAAGTATCTCTCAAGCAACATTAAATATCAATCAAAACAAGAAAGAAGCTAATATAAATCAAGGAGAGCTCATAGAAAGGTTGGCAAAACTCAATCTCAGTCCTGAAGAAGTTGAATATGAAAGAATAAAAGATATAACAAGAAAAGCTGAAGAAACAAATCACATACTATATGACCAAATATATAGATTGCAAGCTACAAGTGATACAAATTCTAATGAATGAGAATGGGATTCCTATCACTCCAAAGAATCAGCTGAAGAAAATTTCTTTGAAGGAGATGTAGGAGTCAATGTAGTTAACACGTATGCAGGACAAACGTCAGGAAATAGTTCACTTGAATTAGAATCACATTCAGTTGAGCTGGACTTACCCGAGCATGATCAGGAATTTCTTATGCGAGGTCATTTTGACGAGAGTGTCGTTCTAGATATCGACATACATATTGAAAACTTTGATGCATCTATAATGACCCTTAAAACCCTCAAAACATCCCAACCTGAAGACCTCCTACCTCTAATCCACCCCAAACTTATTGATTGGGAAAATGAAAGACATACTACCATTGATACCTTTCTGAATGACCATGCCATATCCTTATATCTTAATGCAATTGAACCCGCAACAAGTTCCACTAGGAATTTCAGCAACGCATCTTCCAGTCAAGTGGGTGCCAAATCTCCTAGTCGCAAAAAGGAAAATAAAGAAAAGAATATCAGGTCTAATGCTAAAAACCATTTATTGGCAACATTAGATCAAGAAAAAGTAAAAAGAAAGGACACATCTAATGGTGAAAACCTCCTTGAGGTGTCGTAAGATGGGAGCTTTGACACTTTACCTGAGCACTATCAAGAAAGGTCATCCATTTTGATCAAACCAACATAGGTAGTTAACATTGGCACAACAAAGCAACCAAAGATTCTTCATCCAATGACTTCTCTTTTTGAGCAAGAAATGCAACAATATATGGAATTCTTCAAATGATGACAAATCAATTTCGCTTGGTCCTATGTAGACATGACAGGGTTAGATCCAAAGCTTATTATGCATCACTTAAATGTTAGTCCAGGAGCCAAACCAGTCAAATAGAAGTTAAGGAAAATGCATCCTCATATAGCTCTCCTGGTCAAAGTAGAACTTAGGAAATTACTAGATGTCGGATTCATCAGACCTGTAGCATATCCTCAATGGGTATCCAACATCATTCCTGTTTCAAAACCAGATAAAAGCATCAGAATATGCATAGACTTTAGATATCTTAATAACGCATGTCCAAAGGATGAATTTCCTTTGCCTAACATCGACATCATTGTAGATTTAACTCCTAAACACTCCATGTTCTCTTTAGTGGATGGTTTCTTCGAATACAATCAAATCAAAATAGCACCCGAAGATCAAGAAAAGACATGCCCGTGGGGTACTTTTTGCTGGAACATCATACCTTTTGGATTAAAGGACGCAGGTGCTACATATAAGAGAGCTACAACAACAATATTCCATGACATGATGCATACATTCATGGAAGACTATGTGGATGACATCTTGGCTAAATCATACAATAGAGAAGAACATATAGAGATACTGGAAAAGATCTTTGACAGGTTAGAACAATACAAGCTAAGGCTAAACCCTAAGAAATGTGCCTTTGGTGTTACTTCAGGAAAGCTATTGGGATACATTGTTTCAGCTAGAGGTATCAAAGTGGATCCATCTTAGGTAAAACAATCATGGAAATGACATCTCCCAAAAATATAAATCAACTCAGATCACTCCAAGGAAGATTCCAATCAATCAGAAGATTTGTTGCTCAATTAGTAGATAAATGTCAACCATTTACTCATCTATTGCACAAAAATGTTCATTTCAAGTGGGACCATCAATGTGAAGACGCATTCAACAAGATCAACACATATCTCATGCAACCACCTATCCTAATGTCACCAATTCAATGAAAGTCGTTATTACTCTATGTATTGACCACCAAAACATCATTACAAGTTTTGCTTGCACAACAAGATAATGAAGGAAAAGAACGAGCTATCTACTACATCAGCAGAACACTAGTAGGATATGAGATCAACTATTCACCAACAGATAGCAGTAGTTTTTGCTTCTCAAAAATTATGAGACTATCTACTATCTGACTCCATCAAGGTATTAGATAAAATTGATCCATTGAAATATTTACTTAGCAAAGCAACATTAACAGGACGACTAGCAAAATGGATCATGATCCCAAGTGAGTTTTATATTGAGTATGTTGACAGAAAATCTATGAAAGGACAAGTCATTGTAGACCAACTAGCAGAGGCACCACTTCAAGATGATCATCCTTTACAGATTGAATTTCTCGATGTTGATATACTAACAGTCACCACAAAAACATGGCAATTATACTTTGATGGTTAATATACACAACATGGATTAGGAGTAGGTATTCTATTCATCATACCACAAGGTCATACAATCCAAAAAGCATACAAATTAAGTTTTCCATGCACCAACAACACCGCAGAATATGAAGCTTTGGTTACAGGTATCAAAATGGTTATAGAATGGAACATTACACAACTTCAAGTCTTTCGAGACTCTCAACTCGTCATCAATCAAATCAATGATGAATATCAAACAAAGGAAGAAAAGTTAATGCCTTATAAAAAGATGGTTCATGATATCAAGAAATACTTTATAGAAATAAACTTTCAGCAGATTCCAAGAAATGACAACAAAGCAGTAGATGCCATTGCTACACTTGCTTCTCTGCTTCAGACACAGGAAAATCAAGAGCGTTATGAATTCCTGGTGGAAGAGTTGTTTCACCTCGCTCATAATTGTCCCAATTCCCAAACTATTTGTCACCTTGTTGGACATGAATCCTTCCACTATGGCCAAACTTACACATACCTGAAAGATAACACCTTACCTCCCGACTTATCAAAAAATCCAAAGAGAAACTTTATTTGCCAATCCTCCTATTTTACTCTCATCATGAATACCCTGTTTAAGCGAGGTCTAGATGATACTCTTTTAAGATGTCTCGAACAAGAAGAATCTGAGGCCTTACAAGAAGTCCATAATGACATTTGTGACACTCATTCAAGTGGTCTTACCCTTTCGAAAAAACTTATACGCTTGGGCTATTATTGGCCGACCATGGAACAAGATTATTTCCAGATAGCTAGAACATGGAAATGATGTCAGATGCATGGGAATTTGATTTATGCACCAGCACAAGAACTTCATGCTTTAGCAACACCTTGGCCTTTTTGTCAATGGGTTTTGATCTAGTAGGAAAGATAAATCCTTCTTCATCTAATGGTCACAAATTCATCCTTGTAGCTAAAAAATATTTCACAAAATGGATTGAGGCAGTACCTCCCACAAATATCATAGGAAAACAAATTGCTGCATTTATCTTGAATTACATCATCTGTCGCTATGGAATACACATGACCATTATCACTGATAATAGGCAACCATTCAAGAATCAGGATGCACAAGAGCTATGTGAGAAATTCAAGATGCAACACATATTTTCCACACCCTACTATCCACAAGGAAATGGACAAGTAGAAGCATCAAACAAAACTATTATGAAAATCCTCAAAAAGATAGTGAATGATGCTTGAAGAGATTGGCATATTCAATTGAACCCTTCTCTATGAGCCTACTGTACCAGTATCCACACACCAACAGGTGCCACACCTTTCTCTCTTGTTTATGGATCAGAAGCAATACTGCCAATAGAAGTAGAGATACCTTCTCTACGAGTATCATGAAAAGGTCTCATCCTAGATGAAGAACAATGAGTATCTAGACTGCAAGAGTTAGAATTGATCCATGAACGAAGACAAAATGCCTTTGATCATTTAAAGGTATATCATCAAAGAATGTGCCAGAGCTATAATCACAGAGTCAAACCAGGAATCTTTCAAGGAGGAGAACTAGTACTAAAAGAAAATCCACGAAACTAGGCAAATCGAGAAAATAAAGGAAAATTTGAATCAAACTGGCTAGGTCCATTTGTGATCACAACAGTATTTGGATTAGGAGCATATCAACTATCCACACAAGACGAAGATCAGCTCGAGGAACCTATCAATAGCATGCATCTGAAGAAGTTTTATATCTAAAAAAGCAGTAAAAACAAAAAAAAGTGAAAAAGAAGAAAAAAATAAAAAACAGTGAAAAAACAGAAAACAACAAAAAAAAAATCAAATATGAGAAAAAGTGCAATAAAAATAGATGGTGAAAACCTAGCAAATAGGTGCTATCTGTCCACTAGCTCTTACATTTATTAGTTCATGCATCTTTTCACTTGCATTCAGTATCCATCATGAAGCCTTTGTACATACGTAGGCATCCTAGGTGGCTTCTTGCCATGGTTTGGATCATTGGGTATATCATAACGAATTTGTTTCTAGGCTTGGGGCAAAATCCTGCACTTGGTTGGGGGCAAATTTTTTGAGCTTAATCAAATAGGTAGAACAAACAGTTAGACAACTCTTATCAAGTGAAAACTGAGACACATCCAACATTGAACACGAGATCAAATTATCAACCATCAAACTATTACAAAGTCTGTCTAAACGCATGGATAATATCTTTTGGAATAATGATTTTAGCATGATTGTTCAACTTTTCTATATTGATTTTCACTATTATGATTTCTGAGTGACTCTAGGATGTCTTTGACTAGAGGAACAAGGAAGAAACATGATATTTTTCTTGTCTGCTGTCTGAAAATTAATCAATAATAAGTGCAAATTTGTTTCAGGACATGATCGTCAGAGTATCATCAAAGACATTTCTGATTTTCATATACCAATGGTTAATACTGTCTGTTTTACGGAAGCAACACTCTGGTCATCTCAGTTGAATTATACCTTGATGCTTGTGCTAACTTTCCATATCAAAATCCAGGAAAGCAATGCTTAGCTCATCATGGTTAATTATACCATCGATGTTTGTACTCACGTCCCACATTTCAAAAGCTCAATGATGACAAAAATCAATAACCTAGTGACTGGTCCGATTGTAGCTTTGCATTTCATTAGCATTCGTATTTGCATAAAGCTTGCACTTCATTGTTGCATGGGATCCCAAAAGCTCATCTTATCCAAGGTTAAATCTATCGCAGGAATCATCAATCTATTATAATAGGTGTATACACAATCAAAATGATGATTCATCTCTCTCTAGATATTGTCAACCCAATGATAATCTTATGCAACCCTCTCAACAGAATCAACATCATCATATCTAAATCTTTCTGCAATTTGATATCAACAAACTGTCAGTTCTTTATCCAATCAATCTTATCAATTCTAACAATCAATCACATCTAAATCGATTCTCTCATGTCTATGACAAAATGTATCTTTCCTAAAACCAGACGTTCTGATCATGTCTTATATAGGATATATCGTTCCTGAAACCAGATGCTTTGATCATCTTTGTCTTATACAGGAGGTGTCATTCCTGAAACCAGACTGAATCTCGATCTTATCAATATATTTAATCAAGCTTAATAAAGAACCACATCACCATGATTGTAGAACTCTTACTTTCATCAACTATAGTTGCAGAAATCAAATCAATAATCTATTCAGAAATAAATATTGCAATCATCCAAACCACTCCAACAAATCAATTATCTCAATTGATCTCCCAAGGGGGCATCATCGTATCACAATTTATCAATCAAGAGCTGGGGCATCCTATAGAACCAATATCATCATCAAAATGAAATTATTCTTTGAATCAACGTGTCATCACACCTCGCTTCAAAGAGGGGAGAAATGTATACACCTAAAAATGGTCTGAAGATAATTAAGTAATTATTTAATTAATCCCCTTTCCCAATTTAATTGAATTCACTAAGCAATTTGATTAAATTTCCCCTTTCATCTACTTATTAATAAATCTAAGGATTTATTTTATAGTTCATTTTCATAATCCCCTTTGATTAATTAATTTCCCCCCCACTTCAATTAATTCTCCTAATCCTCTAATAATTAAAACAAATCAATATATGAGTTCTTGAGAATTAATTAGTCTTATTTGAATTTTAAATTCAAATTTACCCACATGGTATCCTAACCACCATGTCCCCTTTCCTTAGACACTTGCTCTCTCATGAACAAAAGCCTCTTGACACTTGTCACCATAGAGATGACAAATGTTCCCTTTCATCCAACCTTTCTAGAAGCTCCTTGACACTTGTCAATATAGAGATGACAAATGTTCCCTTTCATCCAACCTTTCTAGAAGCTCCTTGACACTTGTCACCATAGAGATGGCAAATGTTCCCTTTCATCCAACCTCTTTTCCAACCTCCTCCAATTTCACCATTGATATCGTCAGACTTAATCTTGACCGTTAATTCTTGCCACCTCACCCTTGGCCTTGGAAATCCTATAAATAGATCCCATTTTGGAGAAATAATCATCCCATCTCATTTGCATCTTGAGAATTGTTAGACTACAAGTTCCTAGGTTCAGTGCATCTAGACACATTTGGTAACATGACAAAAAAACACTACCAAAGTGTCGGTGGATGATAACTCATCACACATTACAATAATACCGGTTGGTAACTCATCACAAAGTAATACCAGTTAGTACAATATACTGATTACTGATTGTAAAAAATGAAGACTGGAAAATGTTAACTATCGCTTGGTTCCTTTGTATAGCTTGAGCTCCTCGAACCACTTGGGATCCTTGTACCGCTTGGGGTCTTCATACCACTTGAGCTCTTCATTCAATCTATGACCAGTAAACATCTTCTACAAAATACTGATAGTCTAAAGACTATACATTCAATAATACACAATACCGGTTGGAACAATTATCGGTTGAGCATAAATCATACATCAAGAAAGTGTGTGTCCATCATTAAGAAAGTGTGTGTCCATCAATGACAATCAAAACATCATCAAAATGACAACAACCAGATTTGGTCAATTTTTAGGGTTGCAGACTTAGGGCACATTGGGAGAAGAATAAAGACAAAATGTTGTATGGGAATACTATACCCAGTTGGGAATCTTGCACAATGAGTATGGAATTTGCATACGAGGATACCTACTTAATGAGATTATTTTCGAAAAGCTTAACTGGACTAGCTATGGAATGGTTCTCCAAACTTCCACCTGGAATCAGATCATTCTCAGAATTGGTGGATAAGTTTGTTTCACAATACTCTTACAACATACAACATGAAGTAACAATGCTAGACCTATGTAATGCCAAACAAAAAAGTGGAGAACCTTTCATGACATTTTTATAATGATGGAGATGGTTAGCTTCGCGGTAGCCTCGTAGAGTGATAGAGTATGAAAAATAGACATATTCATCGATAACTTAAATGATCAAATGAGTTATCACTTAAAAATGCAAGGAAATCAAAGTTTTGGAAAAATGATTGATAATGGAATCAGAATGGAGGAAGCCATGATAAAGAAAGGTGAATTGAAAATATACAAAGATGGAGTTCATCCTCCTAATAACAACAATAATAACAACAATCGCAATGATAAGCCAAAGTTTTGGAATAGAAATTGAAATGTTGTCAATGATGGAATAGTCGATAACAACAATGTGAAACCAAAGCAGCCGACTTTTAATTTATCCACTCACTCAATAGCGGCTCAGCAAAACAACCATCCTTAAAAACCAACTATCAAAACTTTCTTTCGAAGGAAATTTACAAACATTGGAAAACCCCTTGGATCAACACTAAAGACGCTTCTCACAAACAAATTGATCACTTTACTAGAAGAAAGGAACTACGAACCTCAAATAAAACCACCTTGGTAGAATGATAACCATTATTGTGATTTTCATCGAAACAAGGGATATCACACAGATAATTGCCAGCGGTTGAAACATGTCATCCAAGATTTGATTGATAATGGAGTAATAACTATGGATGGACATACAACAAATGAATCTCATACAACTTTTAAAACTCCACTTCAAAACTATGAAAAAGGTGAATCATCAACAACAAATAATGGCAAGGGTAAAGCGAAAGTAAACTACGCTCATACATATGATAATGTGGTAAATGTGATTGTAGTTAATGAAAAGAAAAATCAAGAACTTGCTCATGCTATCACATGAAACAAAACAAAAGTTGTTTTTCTGGGTCCTACGACAAACATATCATCCATTACCAAACAATACAACCTAGTGGATCAATTGCAGAAAACACCCGCACAAATATCCATCTTAGAACTGTTAAAGATTTCACCTACACATAAATAAATTCTTGAACGAGCATTAGTAGATACAACAGTGTCCAAAGATCTTGATATAGATCAATTCCAAACCATGGTGGGACACCTCACAACCCTTCACTACTTATCATTCACTGAAGAAGACAACATGTCCCTACAAGATCCCCATAATGCTCCCTTGCATATCGAAGTCATCATTCATAAGAAGCAAGTTAAACGTGTCCTAATAGATGGAGGAGCTGGCTTAAACATCTGCTCTTTAAGTCTTGTCCATGCTCTAGGTTATTCAGAAGATGTGGTTGATCCCCAGAAAAAGATCACCATCAAAGAATATGATGAAGAAGAACGTTCCTCTAAAGGAATTGTGATATTACCCATCATAGTGGGACCTTTGCAGAAAGACACAGCATGCCAAGTTCTAGACTTGGACTTATCATATAACATACTCCCGGGAAGACCTTGGATACATGACATACAAGCTACATTCCATCCACATATCATCAATTCCTAAAGCTTCCCTACAATGGGTAGGAAATCTCGATCTCGATAGATTCAAATCCATTTCAGTATTGTAGTAATCTTAAACCAATTCAAGAAGTCATTGTTCCTCATAACAGGGAGGCATCATCTTTGAACACACAATCCAAGGAACAATAATTTGCCTCTATCTTGTCAAGTATGGAAAAACAAATGCAACTAAGAGATCGAGGGAACGGAGAATATTCAATATCACAATTACCACTTTCTCCTAAATCCTTTGGAAAACCATCAAACTCTAAACAACAATTAATTATAAAACATCTTCCGATATTTGATGGAGCATTTGTTAGTGCTGGAACCTTATCAGAGGAAACAAAAAGACAAAAATGTGCTACAGTGGCTATGCAAGGATGAAGATTTTCAACAAAAGATCAACAATGTCCACATACCTACAAAAAAGTATGAAAAAGGATTTAACATTCTCAGAAAAATGGGATACACTAGAAAAGGTCCTATAGGAAAAAGAAAAGAAGGTATCTCAGAACCTATCCAACTTTACACTCAACATATTATAGACAAAACAGGCTTAGGGTATGGACAAGTTACTTTACCAGAAGACATATCTCTTAGTCAACAACAAGAGGAATATGAAAACAGACAAGAATAATTGGAAATTGGAAGAGAAGAAACATCAGCTAAGCAACAAACACCAGCAAACATGAAATGGGAAAAGAAGCAAACTTCAAATCAACAAGAGAAACAAACTAAAAGCATATCTCAAGAAGCATTAAATCTCAATCAAAATAAGAAAGAGGCTAATATAAATCAAGGAAAGCTCATAGAAAGGTTGACAGAACTCAATCTCAATCCTGAAGAAGTTGAATATGAAAGAATAAAATATATAACAAGAAAAGATGAAGAAAAAAATCACATACTATATGACCAAATCTGTAGATTGCAAGCGACAAGTGATACATATTCTAACGAATGAGAATGGGATTCCTATCACTCTGAAGAATCAGCTGAAGAAAATTTCTTTGAAGGAGATGTAGGAGTCGATGTAGTTCACACGTATGTAGGACAAACATCAGGAAATAGTTCACTTGAATTAGAATCACATTCGGTTGACTTGGACTTAACTGAGGACGATCAGGAATTTCTTATGCGAGGTCATTCTGATGAGAGTACCGTTCTAGATATAGACATACATATTGAAAATTTTGATGCATCTATAATGACCCTTGAAACCCTCGAAACATCCCAACCTGAAGACCTCCTACCTCTAATCCACCCTGAACTTATTGATTAGGAAAATGAAGGACATACTGCCATTGATACCTTTTTGAATGACCATGCCATATTCATATATCTTAATGCAATTGAAACCACAACAAATTCCACCAGGAATTTCAGCAACGCATCTTCCAATCAAGTGGGTGCCAAATCTCCTAGTCACAAAAATGAAAAATAAAGAAAACAATATTAGGTTTAATGCTGAAAACCATTTATTGGCAACATTAGATCAAGAAAAAGTAAAAAGAAAGGATGCATCTAACGGTGAAAACCTCCTCGAGGCACCGGAAGATGAGAGATTTGACACTTTACCTAAGCACTATCAAGAAAGGTCATCCATTTTGATCGAACCAACAACGGTAGTTAACATTGGCACAACAAAGCAACCAAAGATTCTTCATCTAACGACTTCTTTGTCTGAGCAAGAAATGCAACAATATGTGGAATTCTTCAAATGACGACAAATCAATTTCGCCTCGTCCTATGCAAACATGCCAGGGTTAGATCCAGAGCTTATTATGCATCACTTAAATGTTAGTCCAGGAGCCAAACCAGTCAAATAGAAGTTAAGGAAAATGCATCCTCATATAGCTCTCCTTGTCAAAGCAGAACTTAAGAAATTACTAGATGTCGGATTCATCAGACCTGTAGCATATCCTCAATGGGTATCCAACATCATTCCTGTTTCAAAACCAGATAAAAGCATCAGAATATGCACAAACTTCAGATATCTTAATAACGCATGTGCAAAGGATGACTTTCCTTTTGCCTAACATCGACATCATTGTAGATTTAACTGCTCGACACTCTAGGTTCTCTTTAATGGATGGTTTCTCCGGATACAATTAGATCAAAATAGCACCTGAAGATCAAGAAAAGACATGCCTGTGGGGTACTTTTTGCTGGAACGTCATGCCTTTTGGATTAAAAAACGTAGGTGCTACATATCAAAGAGCTATGACAACAATATTCAATGACATGATGTATACATTCATGGAAGACTATGTGGATGACATCTTGGCTAAATCATACAACAGAGAAGAACATATAGAGATACTGGAAAAGATCTTTGATAGGTTAGAACAATACAAGCTAAGGCTTGTTGGCATTTCTGTTGTTTATGTTGTGATTGTCATTGATGGACACACACTTGTATTGAGATCCCCTTTATATGTATGAGCTTGTGCTCAACCAGTATTTGTTCCAATCGGTATGTTGTATACTAGTCTTTAGACTAGTGGTGATTTTGCAGAATGTGTTTCCCGGTCTGAAGTGACATGTTGACCCCAAGCGGTTCATAGATTCCAAGCAGTACGAGGGAGCAAAGCGGCACAACACATTCTTACCAATCTTCATTCTTGTCAAACCGACAACCTGTATTCTATATGAATTGGTAACACTCTGTGATGAGTTACCAACCAACATTTTGTGATGAGTTACCAATCCACCAATTGTTTGACGGTGCCGACACATTGAAGGTGCTTCTTGTGTCATGTTACTGAGTATGTCTAGATTCATTAAACCTAGGAAATTGTAATGTAATCCTATTGGGCCGACATGAAATTAGATTCCTTTAAAAGGACATCATGTCTAGGGTTTTAAGTTGTTGCTGAAAGGGTTAATGTGGAGCTAGGGTTTAAGGTGGAAGTTAAGAACGATCTTATCTGAGAAGATCAAGTTGTAACTGTGAGAGAGAGAGAAGACTGAAGTAATGCTAGAATGCATTAGCTGTGAGCAATACTAGATCTAACCAAGCAGTTTGTGCTATTAGATAGATCAAACACTTGTTGATTACTCACATCTTTGACAAGTCTGTAGCCCTTAACCAGGTAGGCCTCAAAGCCTTTGTAAAATCCTCTAACAAGGTGGTTCACACATGTGAATCTAAAATCCTCTAACAAGGTAGTCTTTAATCGGACTTATCTCCTAACAGAGATTGAGATTCCTAACAGGATCTATTCTGCTGAAGAACATTGTAAGACCTTAACCGGTCTAATCTTAACCGGTCTGGTTTCTATTCTGTAGATAGTGACTTGTGAGTTCCATCTCACCATGGTTTTTCCCAGTTGGGTTTCCACGTCAAATATCTTATGTTATGGTTGTATTTCTTTTGTGGGTGAATGCTTTATTCACTTTTTGGTTTGCATGTGTGGTAACTAGTTTGACTGTTCACTGCTTTACCGGTTTATCTTTAGACTGTTAAAGTGTTTTAGTGCAGTGATTTTTGGCATACTAATTCACCCCCCCTCTTAGTATTCATCAATTGGTATTAGAGCCTACCTTTCTATAAGTTTAACCACTTGGAAAGAGATATGGGGGAATACACCATGAGGGAACTTACTCAATGGCTCACTAAGTCTGAGCAAGCCTATGATGATCTTATGGTCAAATACAAGGCATCTCAAGCAAAAAGGAGAGAACATGTAGAAAAGCTGATGGAACTATCTAAAAGTAGTTCTGAAGATGAAGCTAACATGGAAGCCATGATTGCTGAAGTAAATAAACTGAATGATTCAAACTCCAATCTGAGAAAGGAGTTGGAAGGACTGACTATTAGGTTTAGTTAAGAGGTTGAGAACCGGAGATAAGCTGAAGATCAGATAAAGGATAGAGATCATGACATCTCCAAGTTGAAACAAGAGATCAGTGCACTGGCTGCTCGCCTTCATGAGAGCAGAATGGAAAAAGAAGACATGCAAGGAGAACTGAACATAGCCATCTCAAAAAATGCAAGTCTAATGGAGACAAACACTGCTATTTCCAAAGAACTCTTTGATTCAAAGGAAATACTTGCTAAGTTTGGAAAAAGTACTGTCAAGCTAGAGCAAAAGCTTGAGTCATCTAGACTGGCAAAGAATACCAATGGTCTTGGTTTTTCTGGACATGAGGAAGGAGAATCCTCCGGAACAAATGCTGAAGCATCAAAGAAGCAACCGACACTCAAAGGAAAAGGTAAGCAAAAATTCAAACCTGTTTGCTTTAACCGTCTTAAAGAAGGACACACTGCCAATGTATGTAGAAGCAAAGCCTACAACAATTTTCCTTATTTTATCAACAATGTACCTAGATCCAATAAGTTCAATGGTCATTGTTATGCATGCAACAAGTTTGGGCATAGAGCATTTGAATGCAGGTCTGTAATGGATAACACTGGAAGATATCCTCAGAGGACCCAAGGAACTAGTCCTGAATCTTTTATGAACCGGAACCACAACCGATTTAATGTCTTCAATCATCAGTCAAGAAGCGACGGCCATCAAGTGGCAACCGGATGGAGAGAAAGTTGTATGATCTATCATGGTCATGGTCACACTGCTACAACATGTAGAAGGAAGAATGGAAACATGTACAATGGACCTTGGAGAACACCTGGACTTGTTTGCTATCACTGCAACAAACCGGGTCACATTGCAAGATTCTGCAGAAGCAGAAAAAGTATATTTGATGATATACCAGTCACTCAGGAAGGAGAAATCGATGTTGAAAAAGTTCAAGGGGACATGAAGAAAACATGGAGGAAGAAACCAATAATGTCGGAAGAGGAACCGGTTTCTGCACCTAGTGTGGAAATATCGGAACCGGCAAACTAAGCCTTAAAGGCTTAGGGGGAGCAAACGACAAAATGCTTTCGAACCCCCGATTGACACCGGTAAAAGACCTTAACCGGTATGCGATACTTGTCACTTGGTAGAAGACCGGAAATGGTAAAAAAGGAAAATTAGGGTTTACACCCTAATAGAGGAGCATTAATGATGGTAGGTGAGAGACATGTATAAATGCATTTTTCAAATCATTTCTCACTATCTGTTTTCGAGCGAAGAAAAGTTTTCAAGTGCAGAGTGAAGAAAAGGCGATTTGAGCTTAGATTTCAAGAAATTGAATAACCTTGAAAGAGATTCAAATCCAGTTTGCAAGTGGTAGTAGAGAACACAAAGCGATGATCTGGCATCCGATGGAGAGTGAAGTGAAGCAGAATCAGGAAGCCCTAAATTCACATTTGAAAGGTATTTTTCGTGTTCTTGAAATACTCTTCAATGGCTTCCACATCTCATACCAGTTCGAGTACATCAATTGAGTTGAAAAGTTTTATTCAGAGGAAGTCTAAATATAATGCTTTGTCACAAGTTCCAGCTGGAGTCATAGTCGAAGAAGGAATTTCTGACTATATTGATTGCAAAATAGAAGACCTAGGGTCTTTAGCTATTCATACTTAGTTAGCTCTATTTTGTGGCAACGACAAAAAGATCAAACTGGAGTTCAGTATCTTAGAGAAGAAGAAACTCGATAATGCAGTATATTTTCTGGAAGACTTCACCGAGGATCACATCAGGATCATCTTGAGCAGAGTCCATGGTGACAAGATGTACCTAGAGAGGACGCATGATATCACGCCTCAGGCAATACATGCAGTCACCGGTTTCTGCAACACAGGGGAAGTGCCAGCCCTAAGAATGGTAAGCAAAATGGAAATGATCAAGCTCACTAGTTCAACAAGTGATTCACGGGGTATGGCAGTCAATCCTATCAAGGATGATCTAGTGAAATATGCCCACATGGTGATAGGATACAGAATGTTTTCAGCTAGCAGGATTAATTCTGTATCTGCTGCAGTGGTAAATGCCACTTACTGAATGATTAAAGAGGATAAATCATTTGACCTATGCACCGGTATGTAGAGGCAACTCCTGTTAAATCTTAAGGCAATCAAACAGGACAATTCACTAAGGTTTAAGTTTGGACAACTACTGGTAGGGCTGTTCTTTTATTTCCAAGGCTACTTTCTGGGTGTAGGAGATGTCCAGTGGTCCCCTGACCAACCGGTAACCAAGCAGATAAAGGAAACTGTACAAGCCATTGGAACCGGCTACCCTGAGGTACTGAACAAATATTTTGATGAGTTCAGAAGAAAGATGAGTCAGAGGGTAAGAATCTCAGGTGACATAGTGAAGAAATACGAAGATGACATCTATTTCACTATTCAGGTGGACAAATGTTTAATGGAGGCTGTTGAGCCCAGAATGGAGGAGGTAGAGCCAATGGGCTATGAAGTTATGTTTGAAATGTTGGAAGGGTATGCCTCAACCTTTATTGCCTTGCCTCATGATCCAAAGGCTAAGAGGACCGGAACCTACTTGGAGAGGATTGCACCGGTTGAAGAACCATCGATGAAGAAGGGAAAAGAACTGGCAGCTAAGAAAGCTAAGGCAGTGCCTGCAGCATCGACATCGACTACCACTACAACTCCAAGAGTGACCAAGCGGTCACCAGCAAAGAAGAAACCGGAGGTAAAACCGGCAAAAGTCTTCGAAAGAAAGAGAAAGACTAAGGCAAATAAACTAGACTCCGAAGAAACTGAGTCTGATGAATAGCCAAAGAAGGCAAGACAAATAAAGAAGATGAAGAAGAATGAACCAGCAGCATCCGCACCGGTAAATATAGACATCTCCTCATACAAACCTTTGACACATTGTCAAAGAACAGTAAAAAATATTAGGAGAAAGTTACTTCATGATTTAGTAGACTATTACGATGAATTGAATAGTGAGGAAAAAGTTGAAGTACTACAGGAAATCATTCTTTATTTATGTAAAAATGACCGGTCACCATCAGAGATTAAATCTCAGACACCGGATTCATTATTTAAAGCATTAGATAATAAATGGTGCATTGCCATTGAAAAGGAACATGAGATTAGGGAGAAAGTCTTTGCACAGTACTTCCTCGAACTCTCAAATTTAGAATTATTTGATGCCCTGGATCAAAATAAAGGTCTCTTCTTCACAAGGAGAAGAAGACTCTGGTTGTTGGAGGGGAGAGTTGATGATTTTGAAAAAGATAATCATTAGCATATGGCTCATGCTATCAGCTCTCACAAAGCACAAATGGCCAACCTCCAAGCGAAAAAGGAACCGGTTATTTCCAAACCGGCTGAGGTCTTTGATGAAGAAGGAAACCTGGTGGAAGAACCAATCGACACCATCGATGTCGATGCCCTAGATGTAGAAGATGTCCCTCTAACATACCTTCTGAGGGAACTGAACAAGGGCAACAAGCTGATCAGGGTGGTGAACAAGTTGAGGACACACAACAAGCGGCAAAGGAACATGAAGAGAAAAAGAAGAGGGATGAAGATGAGAAAAAGAAGAAAGAGGAAGAGAAGAGAAAAGAGGAAGAGGAGAAACGAAAAGATGAAGAAAAGAAGAAGTAAGAAGATGATAGGAAGAAGAAAGAAGAAGAGGATAAGGAAGAAAAGAGAAAGAAGGAAGAGGAGGAGAAGAAGAAGAAGGAACAGGAAGAGAAGAAGAAGAAGGAAGAGGAAGAACAAAAGAAGAAGGAAGAGGAAGCATAGAAGAAGGAAGAGGAAGCAAAGAAGAAGGCAGAAGTAGAAAGAAGAGGAAGAACAAAAGAAGAAGGAAGAGGAAGCACAGAAGAAGAAGAAGGAAGAGGAAGCAAAGAAGAAGGCAGAAGCAGAGTAGAAGCAGAAAGAAGAGGAAGAGAAGAAAAAGAGAGAAGAGAAAGAGAAAGAAGAGAAGGAGAGGAAAAAGAAGGAAGAAGCAGACAAGACAATTGAAGCAATGAAGAGCACACAGATGGAGACTCCTAAGGCAACCAGGAGCCAAGCCAAACCGGCTGCTATCTCGAGTCCTATTGATCTCCAATCTACAAGTGAGCCTGAGCTTATGCAGAGCATCAAGGTTGCCCAAGAGCACCTTGAAGGCATTCACAGGAAAAGGGAACAAGATATTATTTAGGTGGTTGTAGACACACTTACCAGTTTAATCCCTGGTACTAATCTTCCTGACACTGAATCATCACTAGCACAACTCAAACTTCTGTGTATTGTAGTGGATGATCAGGTATAGAGTTTGGAAGAAGAAACAGAGGCCAATGTAAAGAAAGAGCACCAAAAGGCTCTTAATGTTGCTCTAGTGAAGAAGTTGAATGAGCTTAGGACTGAACTGTTGAAAGATCAAAAGGACATAAGGAATGCCTTGGATGAGGGGAACTTGCTACTCAGCAAAATCTGTCAACCTCATCTGTTCTGTGATGATGTGCTAGCCAAGAAGCAATAGCTTCAAATGGACTTATAGTCCTACTTGGGAACATTCAAGACTCCTTATGACTCCTTTGTAGCATATGGGCAAATCGTTCACTGGTTCCAGATCCAGTCAGCCAAGATGGAGCAAGAGATCAGCACACGGTCTAGGGATTTGCAGGAGCTTCAACTAGTATTACTTCCACGACTGCAAATTCTTCAGAAGTGTTATCTGAACCTGGATGCCCTGACAGTCACACAGGAACTGAGCACAGTAGATGCCATGGAGGAACATGTCTCCCGGATGTAGACAGAGAAGGAAGTGGCAACCTCCCTACTTGAGTCTTGGTCCCTATCCATGAAACAATTTTTGCAGGACTATAAATCAGTTTTTGACAAGTATTATTCATTATTGTCATAAACTTTTTATATATATATGGAAACAGGGTTTTTCAAGCGGTACTTTGTCATTGTTGGCAAAGGGGGAGAAGTATATCTGGTTTTTGGTTTTAAAATTTTGATCTTCTGACATAGGGGGAGAAGTATTTGTTTTGAAATTTTGATATATGCTGTGATATATACTATATGCTCTGATGATTATGCTCTATATGCAAAATTGCTATACACTATGTTGATTAAGGGATAGTGTATATGCTTAGGGATAGCAATTTTGTTAATGGCAAGTTTTTGTTGTAAAAGACTTAGATGTCAAAATTTTATTTTCCTAAGTGTTGCCATCAATGCCAAAGGGGGAGATTGTTGGCATTTTTGTTGTTTATGTTGCGATTGTCATTGATGGACACACACTTGTATTAAGATCCCCTTTATATGTATGAGCTTGTGCTCAACCGGTATGTTGTATACTAGTCTTTAGACTAGTGGTGATTTTGCAGAATGTGTTTCCTGGTCTGAAGCGACATGTTGACCCCAAGCCGTTCATAGATTCCAAGTGGTACAAGGGAGAAAAGTGGCACAACACATTCTTACCAGTCTTCATTCTTGTCAAACCGGCAACCGGTATTTTGTATGAACTGGTAACACTCTGTGATGAGTTACCAACCGACATTTTGTGATGAGTTACCAATCCACTGATTGTTTGACGGTGTTGACACATTGACGATGCTTCTTATGTCGTGTTACTGAGTATGTCTAGATTCATTAAACCTAGGAAAATGTAATGTAATCCTATTGGACCAACATGAAATCAGATTCCTTTAAAAGGACATCATGTCTAGGGTTTTAAGTTGTTGCTGAAAGGGTTAATGTCGAGCTAGGGTTTAAGGTGGAAGTTGAGAATGATCTTATCTGAGAAGATCAAGTTTTAACTGTGTGTGAGAGAGAGAGAAGACTAAAGTAATGCTGGAATGCATTAGCTATGAGCAATACTGGATCTAACCAAGCAGTTTGTGCTATTAGATAGACAAACACTTGTTGATTACTCACATCTTTGACAAGTCTGTAGCCCTTAACTGGGTAGGCCTCAAAGCCTTTGTAAAATCCTCTAACAAGGTGGTTCACACATGTGAATCTAAAATCCTCTAACAAGGTAGTCTTTAATTGGACTTATCTCCTAACAGAGATTGAGATTCCTAACAGGATCTGTTCTAGTGAAGAACATTGTAAGACCTTAACCGGTCTGGTTTCTATTATGCAGATAGTGACTTGTGAGTTCCATCTCACCGTGGTTTTTCCCAGTTGGGTTTCCACGTCAAATATCTTGTTTTATGGTTGTATTGCTTTTGTGGGTGAATGCTTTATTCGCTTTTTGGTTTGCATGTGGTAATCGGTTTGATTGTTAGACTGCTTTACCGGTTTATCTTTAGATTGTGTAAGTGTTTTAGTGCAGTGATTTTTGACATACTAATTCACCCCCCCACTCTTAGTATTCATCAAGGCTAAACCCTAAGAAATGTGCCTTTGGTGTTACTTCAGAAAAGCTATTGGGATACATTGTTTCAGCTAGAGGTATCGAAGTGGATCCAGCTAAGGTAAAAGCAATAATGGAAATGACATCTCCCAAGAATGTAAGTCAACTCAGATCACTCCAAGGAAGACTCCAATCAATCAGAAGATTTGTTGCTCAATTAGTAGATAAATGTCAACCATTTACTCATCTGTTGCACAAAAATGTTCATTTAAAGTGGGACCATCAATGTGAAGACACATTCAACAAGATCAAGGCATATCTCATGCAACCACCTATCCTAATGGCACCAATTCCAGGAAATCCATTATTAATCTATGTATCGACCACCGAAACATCGTTACAATTTTTTCTTCCACAATAAGATAATGAAGGAAAAGAATGAGCTATCTACTACATCAGCAGAACACTAGTAGGATACAAGAGAAACTATTCACCAAGAGAAAAAGCATGCTTAGTAGTAGTTTTTGCTTCTCAAAAATTATGACACTATCTACTATCTCACTACATCAAGTTAATAGATAAAATTGATCCATTGATATATTTACTTGGCAAAGCAACATTAGCAGGACAACTGGCAAAATGGATCATGATCCTGAGTGAGTTTGATATTGAGTATGTTGACAAAAAATCTATAAAAGAACAAGTCATTGCAGACCAACTAGCAGGGGCACCACTTCAAGATGATCATCCTTTACAGATTGAATTTCCTGATGCTGATATACTAACAGTCACCACAAAAACATGGCAATTATACTTTGATGGTTCATATACACAACATGGATCAGGAGTAGGTATTCTATTCATCACACCACAAGGTCATACAATCCGAAAAGCATACAAATTAAGCTCTCCATGCACCAACAACACCGCAAAATATGAAGCTTTGGTTACAGGTATCAAAATGGTTATAGAATGGAACATTACACAACTTCAAGTCTTTTGAGACTCTCAGCTCATCATCAATCAAATCAATGATGACTATCAAACAAAGGACGAAAAATTAATGCCTTATAAAAAGATGGTTCATGATATCAAGAAATACTTTATAGAAATAAAATTTCAATAGATTCCAAGAAATGACAACAAAGCATCAGATGCCATGGCTACACTTGCTTCTCTACTTCAGACACAAGAAAATTAAGAGCGTTATGAATTCCTAGTGGAAGAGTTGTTTCACCCCGCTCATAATTGTCCCAATTCCCAAACTTTTTATCACCTTGTTGGACATGATTCCTCCCACTATGGCCAAACTTACACATACTTGAAAGACCTCCTGACTTATCGAAAAATCAAAAGAGAAACTTTATTCACCAATCTTCCCATTTTACTCTCGTCACGGATACCCTGGTTAAATGAGGTCTAGACGATACTCTTTTAACATGTCTCAAACAAGAAGAATCTGAGAAGGCCTTACATGAAGTCCATAATGACATTTGTGGCACTCATTCAAGTGAATCGAAAAAACTCATACGCTTGGGCTATTATTGGCCGACCATGGAACAAGATTACTTTCACATATCTAGAACATGCAAACGATGTCAGATCCATGGGAATTTGAATTATGCACTAGCACAAGAACTTCATGCTTTATCAACATCTTGGCCTTTTTGTCAATGGGGTCTTGATCTAGTAGGAAAGATAAATCCTTCTTCATCTAATGGTCACAAATTCATCCTTGCTGCTACAAATTATTTCACAAAATGGATTGTGGGAGGACCTCTAACAAATATAACATGAAAACAAATTGCTCCATTTATCTTGAATTACATCATCTGTCGCTATGGAATACCCATGACCATTATCACTAATATTGGGCGACCGTTCAAGAATCAGGATGTACAAGAGCTATGTGAGAAATTCAAGATCCAACACAAATTTTCCACACCCTACTATCCACAAGGAAATGGAAAAGTAGAAGCATCAAACAAAACTATTATGAAAATCCTCAAAAAGATAGTGAATGATGTTGGAAGAGATTGGCATACTGCTCTATGAGCCTACCGTACATGTATCCGCACACCAACAGGTGCAACACCATTCTCTCTTGTTTATGGATTAGAAGCAATACTGCCAATAGAAGTAGAGATACCTTCTCTACGAGTATGATTAAAAGGTCTCATCCCAGATGAAGAACAACGAGCATCTAGACTGCAAGAGTTAGAATTGATCCATAAATGAAGACAAAATGCCTTTGATCATTTAAAGGTATATCAGAAAAGAATGTTTTGGAGCTATAATCACAGTGTCAAACCACGAATCTTTCAAGTAGGAGAACTAGTACTAAAAGAAAATCCATGCAATCAGGCAGATCGAGAAAATAAAGGAAAATTTGAACCAAACTGGCTAGGTCCATTTGTGATCACAACAGTATTTGGATTAGGAGCATATCAGCTATCCACACAGAAGAGAGATCAGCTTGAGGAACCTATCAATAGCATGCATCTGAAGAATTTTTATATTTGAAAAAGAAGAAAAAACAAAAAAAAGTGAAAAAGAAGAAAAAAAAAAAACAATGAAAAAGCAGAAAACAACAAAAAAACCTGGCAAACAGGCACTATCTGTCCACTAGCTCTTACATCTATTAGTTCATGCATCTTTTTGCTTGCATTCATTATCCATCATGAAGCCTTTGTACATACGCAGACATCCCAGGTGGCTTCTTGACATGGTTTGGATCATTGGGTATATCATAACGAATTTGTTTCTAGGCTTGGGGCAAAATCCTTTACTTGGTTGGGGGCAAATTTTTTGAGCTTAATCAAACAGGTAGAACAAATAGTTAGACAACTCTTATCAAGCAAAAACTAAGACACATCCAGCATTGAACACGAGATCAAATTATCAACTATCAAACT
Organism: Cryptomeria japonica; assembly: GCF_030272615.1. Lineage (NCBI taxonomy): Eukaryota > Viridiplantae > Streptophyta > Pinopsida > Cupressales > Cupressaceae > Cryptomeria > Cryptomeria japonica. Next base: position 197,502,465 of record NC_081408.1, read on the forward strand.
ATTACAAAGTCTGTCTAAATACATGGATGATATCTTTTGGAATAATAATTTTAGCATGGTGGTTCAAATTTTCTATATTGATTTTCACTATCATGATTTTTGAGCGACTTCAGGATGTCTTTGACTAGATGAACAAGGAAGAAACATGATATTTTTCTTGTCTGCTATCTGAAAATTAATCATTAATAAGTGCAAATTTGTCTCAGGACATGATCATCAGATTATCATCAAAGACATTTCCGATTTGCATATACCAATGGTTAATACTGCCTATTTTACGAGAGCAACACTCTAGTCATCTCAGTTCAATTATACCTCGATGGTTGTGCTAACTTGCCATATCAAAATCTAGGAAAGCAGTGCTTAGGTCATCATGGTTAATTATACCATCGATGTTTGCACTCACGTCCCACATTTCAAAAGCTCAATGATGAAAAAAAGCAATAACCCAGTGACTGATCCAATCGTAGCTTTGAATTTTTTAGCATTCGCATTTACATATAGCTTGCATTTCATTCTTGCATGGGATCCCAAAAGCTCATCTTATCCAAGGTTAAATCTATCGCAGGAATCATCAATGTATTATCACAGGTGTATACACAATCGGAATGATGATTCATCTCTCTCCAGATATTGTCAACCCAATGAAAATCTTATGCTACCCTCTCAACAGAATCAACATCAACATATCTAAATCTTTCTGCAACTTGATATCAACAAACTGTCAGTTCTTTATCCAATCAATCTTATCAATTCTATCAATCAATCACATCTAAATCAATTCTCTCATGTCTTATACAAGATGTATATTTCCTGAAACCAAACATTCTGATCATGTCTTATAGAGGATATATCGTTCCTGAAACCAGATGCTTTGATCATCTTTGTCTTATACATGAGGTGTCATTCTTGAAACCAGACTGAATCTCGATCTTATCAATATAATTAATTAGGCTTTATAAAGAACCACATCACCATGATTTTAGAACTCTTACTTTCATCAACTACTGTTGCAGAAATCAAATCAATAATCTATCGAGAAATCAATATCGCAATCATCCAAACCACTCCAACAAATCAATTATCTCAATTGATCTCTCGAGGGGGCATCATCGTATCACAATTTATCAATCAAGAGCTGGGGCATCCTATAGAACCAATATCATCATCAAAATGAAATTATTCTTTGAATCAACATGTCATCACACCTCACTTCAAAGAGGCGTAAAATGTATACACCTAAAAATGGTTTGAAGATAATTAATTAAATAAACAATTATTTAATAATTAATCCCCTTTCCCAATTTAATTGAATTCACTAAGCAACTTGATTAAATTCCCCCTTCATCTACTTATTAATAAATCTAAGGATTTATTTATTAGGTTCATTTTCATAATCCCCTTTGATTAATTAATTTAAATTAATTAATTTCCCCTCCCACTTCAATTAATTCTCCTAATCCTCTAATTAATTAAAACAAATCAATTTATGAGTTGTTGAGAATTAATTAGTCTTATTTGAATTTTAAATTCAAATTTACCCACATGGTATCCTAACTACCATGTCCTCTTTCCTTAGACACTTGCTCTCTGATGAACAAAAGCCTCTTGACACTTGTCACCATAGAGATGACAAATGTTCCCTTTGATCCAACCTTTCTAGAAGCTCCTTGACACTTGTCACCATAGAGATGACAAATGTTCCCTTTGATCCAACCTTTCTAGAAGCTCCTTGACACTTGTCACCATAGAGATGGCAAATGTTCCCTTTCATCCAACCTCTTTTCCAACCTCCTCCAATTTCACCATTGATATCTTCAGACTTAATCTTGACCATTGATTCCTACCACCTCACCCTTGGCCTTGGAAATCCTATAAATAGACCCCATTTTGGAGCAATAATCATCCCATCTCATTTGCATCTTGAGCATTGTTACTATATGCATATTGATCTTAGCGTATCATTTGAGCATTGTTATTATAAGCAATTGCATTCTTAGATCTAGCTTATTTTCTAGCATAATTGTTGAATCATGTAGCTTAATCATTATCATTTCTAGCTTAAATGCATCATTATCATTTCAAATCCTCCATCTAGGTGTAGTCAAATCACTGGAATTTTCTTATCCAGATCTGAGAGCAAATCCACACTCGCATCTCTTAGGAGGCGATAGATCGATTTGTCATGGTTTTATATTTCTTTGTTTTAAATTTGGTAACCTACTTGTAATGATCTATTGAGTGTTTGTGTTGCAACTGCAGGTATCATACTTCATAGGCACGACAGTTTCAATAAAATATAATATTTTAAAAAAATCATTATATTTAAAAAGAATAAAATAACTAGTGTATGTATTTTATTTTATTATATAATTATTTCATTTATTATTTTTAAAAATATTTATGAATGTTGTACAATGGATATTGTTTTCGAGTATTATTTTCAGAAAAGGGGAATCTCATTAAACATCTCTATTTTTTAATTGTTTTTATGAATTAAAATATTTTCAATTGCATCTTCTTTTCTTTAAATAAAACCAGACAAAGTTGATGTAAATTGTTTGACCATTCACAATATTTTAAGATAAAAGCATGCAAACTATAAGAAAGTCATACATCTTTCAACAAACATCCATTCCTCTATTAATTATTTATAATATCACAAAATAATTTATTCAATTGAAAGAAAAAACTTCAATCTCATTAAGAGCATTCTAATTGACATAAACTTAATACTACATCAAACCTATTCTTTATCCCTTGCTAAAATAAAATCTGAAAAATATCAAAGTTTTAAAAGAATAATTTTATGTAATCCAAACCAATCAAATTTTAATCAAATCATGATGAAGCAATTATTTATGTAATTTCACTATCATGAATTTCTTGTTATAATCTTAAGGATTAAGCTATGAAGTATTTGGCCAACCACACATTTTTCTTAATAAATAAATAGTTCATTTAATGCATTCTATTATTTTATTTTAGAAAGAAATGATATTGTTCTTTTATTAAAATTAAAAATGAATATAAAGAATTTATTTCTATTTTGATTTTTTTTTCATATATTAATGATAGAACTTTTTCATAGTTTGTAAATTTGATTTATTCTTTTCATAGTGTTTCATACTATTATGCCCTGCATATCTAGTGCCATCATTTTTATATCATGAAAATAGGGGTCCCCTCTTTTGTCTTTTTCTGTTCCCCCTTTTTTCTTTTTTAGCTTTTGTTTCAGTCACTTCAAAAACTCGGGTTCCCGAGTTCATTCCTTTTGTTTGTTTTTCATCGCTTCGGAATCCCAGGTTCCCGAGGTTCTGAGCTTGTTGCGTGTGATGCCACTTTGGAAACCCAGGTTCCCGAGTTCCTGAAGTACATTTAATGGGGTGTTGAATTGGGGTATAAAAATGATCGGAGGTAATTTTGGAGCTCATTTGTGCACTCACTCTTGTGAATCTAGAGCTCTGACCTCGTGATATCAAACTCCCGCGCACCCAATCTAGCACCATCATTGCTTTTCATGCCAAGAAGGTGTGCTTCTCACCTCCTTAATATGAATTTTTGTGCATCTTAGGTTAGATCTTGTTTGGTTTAGTTTAGATTTCTTGGATTGTGCTTGTTTTTCTTATTTTTTGTTTTTCCGTAACCTTGAAAACTCCAGTTCTTGAGATTCTGGGTTAGGGGTTTTTCTTGCTGTCTTATCATTTTGGAAACATGAGTTCTCGAGTTCTTGAAATGATCCCCTTTTTATTTCCTTGTTTGTTTGTTTTTGCCCTATTTCAAAAACCTAGGTTCCCTAGTTCCCGAAATTGGGGTCCTTGGTTTTTTTTCCACCACTTCGGAAACCCAAGTTCCCAAGTCCCAAATTAGTTTCTCTTTTAAAAGTCTCTTTGATTTGGAACCCTGTAGTCTCGAGGTCCCCAACCTTCTTTTTTTGCTTCGTCTTTATAGTTTACCAGGACTCTGGTACTCCGAAGTTTCGCGTTGCATGTTAGAGTCCCACCTCGGAACTTCGGAACCTTGAATTCCTAGGTTTGTTTTCATAGTAGTAGTTTCGCCACTTCGGAAAGCCAGGTTCCCGAGTTCCCGAAGTGGTTCCGTTTTGTGTTGTTGGTGAGTTTGGTATTTATGGTTTTGAGGATTCTAAACTTGCTAGTTTTTGTTAGCTGTCAAAACTCAGGTCCTTGGGTTCCCGAACTCCTGGGTTTTCTTTTTAGTTTTTCTGTTTTCTCACCTCAGGATCCCAGAGTCCCGAAGTAAGCTACTTTTGTAGTGATGTTTCTTTGAGTAGTTTTTGATGCTTCTTTGGTTGGTTTTGTAGGTTGAGGAAGATTCCTGGGATTATGAACTTGCTAGTTTTTGTTAGCTATCAAAACTTGAGACCTCAGGTTCCCGAACTCTTGGGTTTTCTTTTTAGTTTTTTTGTTTTCTCACCTTAGGATCCCAGAGTCCCGAAGTGAGCTGCTTTTGTAGTGTTGTTTCTTTGAGTAGTTTTTGATGCTTGTTTGGTTGGTTTTGCAGGTTGAGTTGTGTTAACGGAGTCTTCCCGCAAGGCAAAAGATCTCTAGAAGTTGCTGGTCACAATGAAGTACCAATATCAAGGGCGAACATACGCCTCAAAGCTAGAAAATGCAATTCAATGAGTAACAGACACCGAGAGCGGGCATATTAAGCTCGAGGATATTAAAAAACAATTGGAGAAGACTGGGATAAGTGCAAAATTCAGGTGGATTAAAAGATCCAGCCCGGTAGAGGCAACCATCTTCCCACAGTCAGTGTTGGCACCTAAATTTATCATGCAAGTGGCACACTTCTACAACCCCGACACCAAGAAATGTGTTGATGCAGATGAAAAAGTTGTGATTGATTTGTCCTCTGATATGTTGGCCCTAGTTTTCCAGATCCTCACCAGGAAGGAGGTATTAATAGAGGGAGAGAAAGATGGAGAAAGGGAATTGAACCAAAATATGAGCTAGTGTAAAAAGAGAATGAATGAAGAATGACTTGAAGAAGAAAGGAAAACAGGCTTAAAGGCAAACAAAATTTTGAGGCGGGATTTTAAGGAACCACAAAGGGACCAGATAATAATGCTTAGCAAGGCCTTCGACAAACCTACCTTCTGATACTTCAAACCATGGATGTTCTCATGCATGCTAATGATTTTGGACGAGCGACAATACTATGACTAGGCTCAAATTTTGTTAGATAATATAAGAGACCAGCTTAGGGAAGTACGCAACACAAAGAAATTCTTCTTCACATCTTATGTTGTTTGGGTGGCAGCCAGTGATGAATACTAAGAGGGGGGGTAAATTAGTATACCAAAAATTACTGTAATCAAACTCTTAAACAATTTAGCAGATAACCGATGCAATAGATTCAATAATAAACAGGTTAAGATAAATGCAAACCAAATAGCAAACAAAGTATTCACCCACAAGAGAAAAATCACCATAACATAAGATATTTGATGTGCAAACCCAAATGGGAAAAACCACGGTGAGCAGAAACTCACAACTAACTATCTGTAGAATAGAAACTAGACCGGTTAAGATCATACAATGTTCTTCACCAGGACAGATCCTATTAGGAATCTAGACCTCTGTTAGGAGATAAGTCCTATTAAAGACTACCTTGTTAAAGGATTTCAGATCCACAGTTGTCAAGCACCTTGTTAGAGGATTTACAAAGGATTTGCTAGGCCTACTCGGTTAAGGGTTTCATACTTGTCCAAGATATTAGTAATCAACAAGTGAATGATCTAGACAATCGCACATTATGCTTAATTAGATCCTTGTCAGCTCATTGTTAATGCATTTCAACATTACTTCAGTCTTCAATATCTGCACACTCTATCTCTTCACATAGACCTAATCTTCTCTTCAATGATCATACATAACCTTTTCTTTCACACATCTCACATGGAAAACCTAGACATGATGTCCTTATAAAGGAATCTGATTTCATGTCGGTCCAATAGGTTTAGGCTACAAGTTCCTAAGTTCAGTGCATCTAGACACATTTGGCAACACGACACAAAAACACTGCCAAAGTCTCAGTGGATGATAACTCATCACACATTACAATAATACCGATTGGTAACTCATCATAGAGTAATACCGGTTAGTAAAATATACCAATTACCAGTTGTCAAAAACGAAGACTGGAAAATGTTAACTATCGCTTGGTTCCTTCCTACCGTGCGAGCTCCTCGAACTGCTTGGGATCCTTGTACCACTTGGGATCTTCATAATGCTTAAGCTCTTCAGTCAATCTGTGACCGATAAACATCTTCTGCAAAATATCGAGTCTAAAGGCTATACATTCAATAATACACAATATCGGTTGGAACAATTACTGGTTGAGCATAACTCATACATCAAGAAAGTGTGTGTCCATCATTAAGAAAGTGTGTATCCATCAATGACAATCAAAACATCATCAAAATGCCAACAATCTCCCCCTATGGCATTGATGGCAACACTTAGGAAAATTTTGAATCTAAGTGTTTTTACAATGAAAATGCCATAATCAAAATTACTCCCCCTAAGCATATACACTACCCCTTTTGCAAAGTTTACAATGTACACTACTCCCCAAAGTGGTAATATGAAAGTACATGAAATGGTAACATTCACCAAAATTTTACTATACATTACTCCCCCTTTGCCAACAATGACAAAGTAATGTAAAGTAACCCCTGTTTTCCTTATATATAAAATAGAGTAAATGTTCATAACAATAAGGAATGAAATTTCTCAAAAATAGATTTTAAGTCCTGCATAAAAGTTTTCATGTCCAATGTCCATGACTCAAGAAATGAGGTAGCAACCTCACTTTCAGTCTTCATTTGGAATACCAGTTCTTCCATTTCATCAATGGTACTCATCTCTTGAGTTACCATGATAGCTTCTAGGTTGAGAAAACATTTTTGAAGAATCTGTAGTCTTGGCAATAGGAGCAGTTGAAGCTCCTGCAAATCTTTAGTCCAGTTGCTGATCTCTAAGTCCATCTTGGCAGTCTGATGCTGAAAATGATGAACCTTTTGCCCATAGGTAGTGAATGAATCATATGGCATCTTGAAATTTTTGATATAGGCTTGTAACTCTGATTAGAGTTGAACTTTTTGTTTAAGCACATCGTCACAAAATAGATGGGGTTGGAAGATTTTACTCAACAATAATTTACCTTCACCAATAGCAACACTCATATCATTCTATTATTTTAGTAGGTGTGTCCTTAGTTCATTCATTTGCTTGAATAAGGAAACATTGAGTGCCTTTTCATGGTTCTTCTTTGCGATTGCTTCAACAACATCTTCCAAGAATTGTACCTGATCCTCCACTACGGTACACAAAAGTTTAAGCTTGGATGGAGTGGAATCATTACTAGGGAGGTTGGTACCAGGAATTAAATTGGTCAGGGTGTCAACCGCAGTTTGTATTACATCTTGTTCTTTCTTCCTTTGCAATTCTTCCAGTCTCTCCTGTGTAAGTTTGATGCTTTGTAGCCGCTTAGACTCATTTACTGGTTGAAGATCAATAGGACTGGTGGTATCAACCATTTTGGTTTGATCACCAGTTGCCTTAGGAGTCTTCGCTTTTTTGTTCTTCTCTTCTTCCTTCTCCTCTTCTTCTTTTTTCTTATCCTCTTCTTTCTTCTTTTGCTCCTCTTCTTGTTTCTTCTCCATTTCTTATTTCTTCTTGTCCTCTTCCTACTTTTTGTTCTCTTCCTCCTTCTTCCTTCTTCTTGTCTTCTTCTTGTTTCCTCTTTTCCTCTTGTTTCCTCTTCTCCTCTTCTTTCCTCTTGTCTTCTTCTTGTTTCCTCTTTTCCTCTTCTTTCCTCTTCTCCTCTTCTTGTTTCTCTTCTCCTCTTCTTTCCTCTTCTCCTCTTCCTCTTTCTTCTTCTCTTCCTCTTTCTTCTTCTCTACCTCTTTTCTCTTATCTTCCTCTTTCTTTTTCTCTTCCTCTTTTCTCTTGTTTTCTTCTTGCCTTGCTTTTTCTTCTTGCTCTTTCTCTATTTGTTCTTTGTCAGGAGTGACATCCTCAATATCTAATGCATCCACATCAATAGGATCAATTTACTCTATCACTCTTTCACCTTCACTATCAAATACTTCATCCGGTTTGCCTGATGATAGGTCAAGTTCTTGTTCAACCTTCTTATTGGCTTCAGATAATTGGTGTATTCTGACAGCAGCTTTGACATGTATATGTGTATCCTGTTCCACTTTAGAGGCTTTATCTTCTAGTAGCTTGAGTCTTCTCCTTCTCATGAAGAAGATGCCTTTGTTCTTATCCATTATTTCAAATAATTCAAAATTTGAAGCATCAGGAAAGTATTGTGCAAAATTTTTCTCCCTGATCTCCTGTTCTCTTTCAATGGCAATGCGCCATTTATTATCCAAAGAATTATATAAAGAATCTGGTGTAACCGATCTAATCTCAGATGGCAACCAATCATTAATACATAAATATTTAATGACTTCTTGTTCTACCTCCTCTTTCTCACTATCACTAAAATCATCAAAATATTCCTTTAATTGATCAAGCACTTTCCTTTTAATGTTCTTAATTGTCCTCTGACAATGTGTCATTGGCTTATAAGAAGAAATATCTATATTTACCGGTGCTGAAGTTGCAAGAACATTACCGGTAGACTTCGGCTTTTTGCTTGATTACCTTGTCTTCTTTGTTTGAATCTCTGATTCAGTGTCCTCTGTCTTCGGTGAGTGATTCCTGGATTTTTGCTTCCTCTAAAATACTTTTGCAAGAGCAATCTCAGGTTTCTTCTTAGCTGGTGACTGCTTGGTCACTTTTGAACTGACAGAGATAATCGGTGCAGATACCGATGACACTACTTTGCCCTTTTCCTGTTTTGGTTCTTCAACCGGTGTGACCCTCTCCAAGTAGGTACCGGTTCTCTTTTTCTTTGCATCTAGTGGTGATGCAAGTAGGGTAGAGGCATACCCGATCAGTATGTCATTCACCACTTCATACCCCATAGGTTCAACTTCTTCCTTTTTGGGTTCCACTGCTTCCATTAAGCAGTCACCTATCCTTATTGTAAAGAAGATTTCATCTTCATACTTCTTCACAATATCATCAGATATTCTCATTCTCTGGCTCATTTTCTGTTTGAATTCATCAAAATATTTACCTAGAACCTCAGGATAGGTAGTTCCCACTACTTGTAGGCTCTCCTTTATCTATCTGGAAATCGGTAGGTCAACAGACCATTGAACATCACCTAATCCGGGGAAATAACCTTGAAAGTAGAAGAATAAACAAACCAAAAGTTGGCCAAACCTAAACCTTAGAGAGTTGTCCTATTTGATGGACTTCAGATTTAACAACAATTGCTTTTGCAGACAGGTACATAGGTCAAATGTAGTGTCTTCCTTGATCATCTTGTAGGCAACATTTACTGCAGTAGCAGGGACAGAGTTCATTGTGCTGGCATAAAATATCTGGTAGCCAATCACCATGGAAGCATATTTTACTAAATCATCAAAGATGGTGTTGATGGTCATCGCCCGTTGGTCACTCATAGAACTGGTGAGTTTTGTCATTTCAGTTTTGGTGACCTTCCGTAGAGCTGGTACCTCTCCAATATTGCAGAAATTGGTGACGACATGAATTGCTTCTAGTGTGATGTCATGCGTCCACTCGAGATACATCTTATCACCATGTACTCTACTAAGGATGATGCAGATATGTTCTTCTATGAACTCTTCTAGAGAGTACACCGCATTGTGCAGTTTCATCTTCTCAAGGATACTATACTTAGGTTTGATCTTCTTATCATCCCCACATAACAAACTTGGCTGGGAATGAATCACTAGGGATCCTAGGTCTTCCAATTTACAGTCTATATATGTTGAAATATATCCCTCAATAATAACTCCGGTGGGTATTTGGGATAGGGCATTGTATTTTACTTTCTTTTGAAGAAATTTAGCTGAATCTACAGGTGCACTAGAACTGGAGTTCGATGCAGAAGCCATGATAAGAAATAAATTCAAGAAATACCTTTACAATCTGAAATTTAGGGTTTTCCAATGTCGCCCATAATACACCACTTCGGTTTCTAGATCACCCCTTAGTGTTCTTCACTGATAGATTGAAAAAGATCACTGGATTCCTCTGCAAGATTTTGAATTCACTTTGAATCACTAGACAAATTGCTCTTTGTTTCTCTGCTCTTGAAAAATTCTTCTCTCGAAAACTGGTGAGAAAAATGACGATGAAAATCCCTTTTAAACAACTCTCACCGACCATAATAAATGCATCACCGCTAGGGTTCTAACCCTAATTTTTCCTTTTACCACTTCAAGTCTTCTGCCATTAGACAGGTAACATATACTGGTAAGGTCTTCACCGATATAAACTGGGGGTTTGATATATTTCACTGATATGTTCCCCCTAAGCTTTTCAAAGCTCAGATTGCCGGTTCAGAGACTTCCACACTAGGTGCAAAAACCAGTTCATCTTGTGACACTTCTTCTGATTTCTTTTTCCAAGTTTTATTCATATCTGCTTGAATAGTTTCAACATCAATATTCCCTTCTGGAGTGATCGGTATATCATCCAATAGGTTCTTTCTTAGTCTGCAAGTTCTGGCAGTGTGTCCCGGTTTGTTGCAATGATAGCATACCATTCCAGGTGTTCTCCATGGTCCATTATTCATACTTCCATTCTTCCTTCTGCAAGTTGCAGCAGTAAGACCACTACCATGATAGATCAAACAGGTTGCTCTCCAACTAGTTCTCTCTTGATAACCAACTGACCGATGGTCATAGGTATTGTACCAGTTGGGATTCTGGTTCACAGAAAGTTCTGGAATAACTCCTTGAGTCCTTGGAGGATATCTCCCAGTATTGTGCAAAATTGGCCTGCATTCAAATGCTCTATGCCCAAACTTGTTGCATGCATAACATTTTCCATTGAATCTATTGTATCTAGGCATATTGTTTTGAAAATAAGGAAAATTGTTGTAGGCCTTTCTTCTACACACATTAGCAGTATGTCCTTATTTGAGACAATTAAAGAAAATAGGTTTACATTTTTGATTACCTTTATCCTTGAATGTCGGTTGCTTCTTTGATGCTTCAGCTTTTGTTTCAGAGGTTTCACCTTCCTCATACCTAGAGAAACCAAGTCTAGTGGTATTCTTTACTGGCTTTGCCGATTCTAGCTTTTTCTCTAGCTTAGCAGTACTCTGATTGAATTTGGCAAGTATCTCCTTTGACTCAGTAAGTTCCTTGGAAATAGAAGCATTGGATTCCATCAAGGTTGCATTCTCAGAAACAACCATGTTTAGTTCACCTTGCATTTCTTCTTTTTCCACTTTACTCTCTTGGAGATGAGTGGTAAGGGTACTGATTTCTTTCTTCAGCTTGGAGATCTCATGATCTTTGTCTTTTACCAGATCTTCAACTTTCCTTCTGTTCTCAAGCTCTTAACACATTCTTATAGTCAGTCCTTCCAACTCCCTTCTTAGGTTGGCATTAGATTCATTTATTTTTTCAACTTCTTCAACTAGGGCATCCATGTCTACTTCATCAGAAGAGCTATTTTCAGTGAGTTCCATCAGTTTCTCAGCATGCTCTCTTCTCTTGGCCAAAGAGGCTTTATACTTTACTTTGAGTTCATCATAGGCTCTCTCAGCTTGAGTGAGACGATGAGTAAGTTCCCTCACACTGTATTCCCCCATATCTCCTTCCAAGTGGTTAGAGTTATAGAAAGGTTGGCTCTGATACCAATTGATGAATACTAAGAGGGGGGGGGGTGAATTAGTATACCAAAAATTACTGTAATCAAACTCTTAAACAGTTTAGCAGATAACCGGTGCAACAAATTCACTAATAAACTGATTAAGATAAATGTAAACCAAATAGAAAACAAAGCATTCACCCACAAGAGAACAATCACCATAACATAAGATATTTGATGTGCAAACCCAAATGGGAAAAACCACGGTGAGCAGTAACTCACAAGTAACTATCTGTAGAATAGAAAGAAGATCGGTTAAGGTTAGACCGGTTAAGGTCATACAATGTTCTTCACCAGAACAGATCCTGTTAGGAATCAAGATCTTTGTTAGGAGATAAGTCCTGTTAAAGACTACCTTGTTAAAGGATTTCAGATCCATAGTTGTGAACCACCTTGTTAGAGGATTTACAAAGGCTTTGCTAGGCCTACCTGGTTAAGGGTTTCAAACTTGTCAAAGATATTAGTAATCAACAAGTGAATGATATAGACAATAGCACAATATGCTTAATTAAATCCTTGTCATCTCATTGTTAATGCATTTCAGCATTACTTCAGTCTTCAATATCTCCACACTCTATCTCTTCACATAGACCTAATCTTCTCTTCAATGATCGCACATAACCTTTTCTTTCACACATATCACATGCAAACCCTAGACATGATGTCCTTATAAAGGAATCTGATTTCATGTTGGTCCAATAGGTTTAGACTACAAGTTCCTAGGTTTAGTGCATCTAGACACATTTGGTAACATGACACAAAAACACAGCCAAAGTGTCGGTGGATGATAACTCATCACACATTACAATAAAACTGGTTGGTAACTCATCACAAAGTAATACTGGTTAGTACAATATATTGATTACCGATTGTCAAAAATGAAGACTGGAAAATGTTAACTATCACTTGGTTCCTTCGTACCGCTTGAGCTCCTCAAATTGCTTGGGATCCTTGTACCGCTTGGGGTCTTCATACCACTTGAGCTCTTTAGTCAATCTGTGACTGGTAAACATCTTCTACAAAATACTGATAGTCTAAAGACTATACATTCAATAATACACAATACCAGTTGGAACAATTACCGTTTGAGCATAACTCATACATTAAGAAAGTGTGTGTCCATCATTAAGAAAGTGTGTGTCCATCAATGACAATTAAAAAATCATCAAAATCACAACAACCAGATCTGGTCAATTTCTAGGGTTATAGACTAAGGGCACATTGGGAGAAGAATAAAGACAAAATGTTGTATGGGAATACTATACCCAGTTGCCACTAAAAGAGTCCCGACTGCATTATAAAATAATAAATGACACATTTTTGTCTCCCGTTATTATAAGGTTAACAGGTGAAATTGGGTTCAGACTGAGCAAGGAGGCAATGGAGTTGGTGAAGAAGTGGGGGTGTTGGTTCATACAAAACTCCTGCTCTACCTATCTAAGAGTGAATGGGTTCACTAGAGAATCATTTTTTCTGCCCAGGTATTGTACAAATAGGATAATTTTGTTGGAATATGCAAGACAAATGGTACATCTACAAAATTTTACGTCCTTAGGGCATAAGACCAGGGTTATAGGTGAAGATTTACCTTAAGTTTATTAGTCTTTTAATGTCCTAAGATTCATGTGGTAAAGGCTATTGAGCAAGAATTGCAAGAACTATAGTTGAAGCCTTTCAATTATGTTAGGAAATTTTACGACCCATACAATAAATTAAAAGATTTGATGCCTAAAGTGTATCAAGGACATTGGCCTGCCCTGGAGGATTTTTGAGTCAATCTCTAGGATAGCTTTGAGGCAAGGGAGAAATATTATCATCACCTCAGTGTGCCTCAAATAAGGGATTTTGGGATTGAGACCAACCTACCCAAACAACTACATGATGATGGTATTTTGATGGATCCTATGTATAGAAAAAAATGAATAGATAAAAGGCCACTCCCCCAAATCAAATGGTCACAACAAGAAGTTGTAAATATTGATACCATCTCTCAACCAGTAATAGATAGAACTAAGAAGTGGTTAAGTCTAAGGATTAAACCAGCTGCCTCCAAAGGGAAACAAAAAAATATCCTGACTGACAATCCTGAATCAAGGATACACAAAGAATATACAAGGAGGACATAGTCAAAGTCGAGGAAGAATACATCTACAGACCCAGAGGAAGAAGCTGAAACTCCTTTAACCACAGAATAACTGAAGCAAAAGTTAAATGAAAAAATGAAAGAAGATGAATACTTGGCAAAATAGGTGAGTTTGGGGATTATTGCTGGCCTAGGGGCCACACCACAAGAAGAAATTCATCTCATCAGACCTGCTATTGAAGGTGTTGTAGTGATGATAGAGTAGCTTGCTCCAGGGGCTCAACCCTCCAGTGCCACCACCACCACTACTACCACAGCTACCACCACTCCTACTACCACTGCTACTACTTGTGCAACAACAACTCCCACCACCACATCTCCCACCACCACATCAGCTGCATCTGTTGCACCAGCTGTGACAACAAAACCTCCACCCTTGGTTACAACAACAGTCACCCCACCTTATATTGTTTCATAGATGCCTGCATTTGTAATGACTCCCATAATGGAGACATTAATTATTCATAATGTGGAGTCAGACTCAGATCAAGAGGAGGTTGAGCCAACACCAAAGAAGGTGGAGCCCAAGAACAGGAAAATAATGACTCCTTCTAGTGCAGAGGAATGAAGGGGGCCCGCTGTACAAAAGGTTTCAAAATTTACGTAGGTAACCTCCATGGACATAGATGATCAGGGTCTACAGGAGCAACAACAAGGTGAAAAGGGGGAAATGGGACAAGCACATGATGAAAATCATAATGAAATACTTGTTCTCACTCCATGAGATGTGGAAAACTTATTGAAAGATATCGCAGGTGGGGAAATAGAGCAACAAGGTCAAGAGCTGGCCAAATATTTTAACTAGTAAGTGAGCTGGAGATTGGAAGAAATGTTGATAATTCTCTAAAGGTAAATTTTGGTCAACAAATGCCCTCACAACAATAACTCACCATCCTAGTGCCTCTTACCCAAGAAGAGACCCAAACTCCTCCCGATACATAGGATGCAAAACAAGAGAAACAATAGGAGGAGGAACCGTCACAAGAAGTTGGGAGAGTGACAATACAAATAACCACCCAAGGAGGAGATATAGATGAAGGAACACCACAATGGTTAACCTTCACTTTCAATAAGAAACAGAAGGTGGTTCTGCCTAAACATTCACTGCAACAAGCTATTACGGAGGAGCCAAAGAAAACAAAGAAGGCTAAAACAATTCATCATTTATCTAGAACTAGCTTTAGTGAAGTAATTGTCGATATCACATCTCCCATGGAGGCTGAAGGGGAAGGTCCCTCAAAAAAGCAAGTGTACAGGTAAATCTTGGGAAGAAGATATAGTGAGGAGAGCTTGAAACTTTAGAGTTTGCTACCAGTACAGTAAGGAACATAATGGAGAAGGAGTATAACTCCCAGCTGTAGGTAAAGGAGCAATTAGAATAGTATAAACAATTGCTTGTGGAGATGGG
Organism: Cryptomeria japonica; assembly: GCF_030272615.1. Lineage (NCBI taxonomy): Eukaryota > Viridiplantae > Streptophyta > Pinopsida > Cupressales > Cupressaceae > Cryptomeria > Cryptomeria japonica. The sequence goes on from NC_081408.1 coordinate 197,517,790, forward strand.
GAAGCCTTTGGATTCAAGGGTCAATGACACATTACCATCCACATCATCACTCCCAGAGGGTGATGTAAGAGACTTTATTGAAATAAGAAAAGTAGCAATCATTACAAAATCATGGGCAAAAGATAATATCTCAAAGGTAAAATTGTTTCTGCAATATACAATCAGAATTTATGAAAGAGTCCTCGAAACAGAGAAAGAAATAAGAGACTCCTTAGAAAATTGGGAAGTAAGAATTAGAGACTTCACCAAGAAGTGTAAGAACCTGAATAAAATATTGGCTTTGGGTGAAGAAGCGTGTAAAAATGAAGATTTGTTGGGAGGAGATGATTTTGATAGTTTACAGTCTTATATTTTTTTAATAGAATTTAAGATAGAAGTGCTTGAGCAATGTGGGTCGAGGATTTTGGAGGCACATGATCCCCTTTTGAAGTTGAAAGGTAAATATGAGAATTTTGTAAAGAAGTTGCTAGGGGCATACGGTCACGCTATTTTCAGAGTTGGTCGCTTGAAGGAAGGTGTAGTGTTAGATCAATGGGACTAGTATGTGGTGCATCATTTTGCACCTACAATAGAGTTTAATATAGGGTTAATGGATAGGTACTCATTTTTTACTTCTTAGTGTATACATGTGGAGGGAGTGATTGATAAGTTGGTTGATAGGTGGGAGCAGACAAAGCAAATTTTGAAGAAGTCTGAGTTTCAAATATCATATGTTGTTGATCCTCCTGAAGACACAATTGCATGTTTTATTAGTAATTATAAGAGATATAAAAGGAGTAGAGGATGAACATATAGTTGCTGCACATGCAATTTTGACTTCTTTTTGAAGATATTTTTTATTACCACAAAAGTTGAGAGTTCAACTGCTGCACAACACCGACTTTAGTTTTTGGGCAAAATTTTGCATGGCTGTAATGGCCAATTTCGGGAACACATGTTTCGTAGTAATAGTTAATTGGTAGTTTCACTGGAGTTGAAGGCAGAGACTTGCATGTCAACTACATATCCTTGTTTTTGTAGCATTTAGTTTAGATAGCTTTAATTCCTAGAATTTAGGAATTGAAACTCTATAAATTAAAATTTTTGGTTCATTGTAAGGGTCTGTGAATTGATGATTTGAGGTCCAATTGAGAGATTATTTTAGAGATTTTGATGTATATTTTGATGAGTTTAGAATATTTGGTGATACTCTTTGAAGTTTAATACAAAAGCAGCTCATGGATTGCCTGATCTACTTCTGTGTTCTATATGGCTATGCTCTTTGTTATCTAGTAACTTCTATTATTTGAATCAACAACTAGTTCTTTTGGATACTTTATTATTTTATGAATCATATTGTGCATGTAAATGGTATATGAGGATTAAATTGATAGGATGATTATTGGTTTGATGATATTCATGTCCATTAGTATGTGAAGTTGTCTGACTTTATATATTTTTTGGAGTTTGTCATTTGAATGCTAATTTAGTAATATTGATAATATTGGGTTCTGAAAATTCTGATCATGTAGATCATTCATTTGTTATTGTATTGATTTCATTGTTATTTCCTTGTTCCCCTAATCTATCTTTTGCTATTTATTTTTGAGAGAATTTAAATCAGAAAATTAAAAAAAAATAGGTAATTTGAAATTGTTTCAACCAGTAGGCCCATTGACAGGTACAATCACATTAACCATTGAGCTGCCCATCATCATCGAGACTTGACTATAGAGACCTTGGAGTATCTCTTTTCCCAAAACTTGCTGCTTTTTTAGGAGAGGTGGTGAGTGTTCACATAAACTACCTGAATGTTGGTGAGTGTGTCAAAACACTCATCAACAAAAATTGGCACTAGAAGGAGGGCCAAGAATAATTTCTCCTATCTTTCAATTACATAGTCACGGTATGACTTAACATGGTACTCCCAGGAGATGAAATTTTACCATTCATAGAACCCAACCTCAACTACGAACAAGACAAAATCATTTCCTAGCTATACTCTCTTTCTTTTAATAGTAGAAGGAATCATATTGAATGGTTGCGAGAACAACAAGTCCTTGACAATAAAAGACAAAAACGTATACACTTAGAAGCGGAGGCACAAAGGCAAATCCTCACACAAAGAAACCCTCAACCACCTCCTCCATAGTGAAGAAATTGAGATACTAAGATGGAACGTATATCATCTTTCTATTCGGAGATGTTTCATAAAGTTCTTAGGAGTAACTCTTCTCCATCCAATCTAGTAGAGTTAGGACCTGAAACTAGGAAGAAGAGAAATAATGCTAAAGGACAACCTTCAAAAGAGTCACCAGTACAATCATCCAAACACAACATAGGGGATCAACTAATCCCTAGTTCGTACGTCGTCGCTGCACCTTTCGTAACTCAACATCCACCATCACCACCTGCAATGGACTACTTCAACCAAGATCATACACCACTGGGAAATATACCTAGAGGGACACATGACCTACCTAGGAATATAAACAAATTTTGTAGTAAGTTCCACTCTAGGGGACCTAGGACTGCAGAGGAGCATATTGAAGCATTCAAGGATGCACTCGTTCGTAACACCATTCAACATCAAGACGTGCTATGTAGAATTTTCCCATATTCACTTGGGAAGATCGAGTATAACTGGTATCTGACTCTACCAACAAATTCCATTAATGGTTGGGATGTTTTAGAGAAATCTTTTATGAATCAATTTCGGGTATATGTGGATCCTAGAACACTGTACCATCAGTTTGTCTCCCTTAAAAGGTCACCTAACGAACCTTTGACAACTTTCAATACCAACTTCCAAAAGGCATACAAGAGATTATAGGCTCCTTACCAAGTAACACCAAATGTAGAAATTGATTTGTATTTAAGAGCCATTGACCCATGGAGTGCAATATTTATCAAGAAGAGTGTGCATGAAGATCAAAGAGACACCTTGGCAAAAGTTTATGCATTGTCAATCAACATGAATGAAGAATTTAATCATACACTTGAGGGGATTGGATACAACTTGCCTATAGGAGTGAACCAAGGAAACTACAACCAACTCCCCAGAGTATCGTCACCCTTACCAATAGGAGCCCCAACAATGATCACGGTACCACTTTATGCCCCTCAACCTCAAGCTAGTCAACAATTTGGTACACAGGGTTTACAATGGGAGAATAGTGCCAATGTTAACCATGCCCAAATACAATACACTAATCAAATGCATGGGACAAGGAAACAATATGGTAACTTACACACAGCAGACCAAGCCCCAACTTCGATGCCTGAGAGTCAAGAGTTACACATATCCACCAAACTAGAAGATTTAAAGAATATGATTTCTCAAGTTACTTCAGATCTTAGTTAACTAAAGATGAATCCTCCAGGAGGGTACAACCAGTCCCAATCATATAATAATAAATGTGGTTATAGTAATCAGAATCAAAATTAAAGATATAATTCCAAGCCATACAATAGACAATGGAACATGGGTCAAAATAACGGTGGGTTAAACCATGACCATCTTGATGCAAGAGACAACCATAACAACACACAAAGTGTTAACCTGGCAGATATGATTTTGCTAACTAATTGGTGCAGGTTGCATGATACAACATCACATTCGGAAGTCAATTGTGCACAGTTTGGAAAAATGATTAGGATTTCTCAAGTTGACTTTGAATCGAAGGGGTACTCTAATGAGGAACTAGAAAAGGATAATATAACAATGTTGGTTGACACATTCCTCTACAAAGAATTTCAAGCAAAAGCTGAAAGTGAACCATGTGTTTATGATGCGCAAGCCTTCCAAACTAGAAATAGTTACAACCTTAGAAGTCAAGGCAAGGCACCATTGATAAAACCACCTCCCCCCAAAAGGTGGATTTATACCTTCTGATGCAAACACAAGAAACAATCCTACCCCTCCTCAATATTTTCAAGGAACACATCCTAGACAAGGACAGGGCCAAGAGTATGTTGTAAGAGGATCTTTTGATGTTACCAAGGAGATGGAGAGGACTGCAACAACTATGTCATTAATGGAAGTGTTGAGGTATTGTCTCGATCAAAAGAAGGCTCTTCTCAAGAAATTAAAAAATTTGGAATCTTAGAGAAGTGAGGTTAAGATGGCTAACTTGAATGAGGTCAATGCTAATATTAATAGCGATGCCATTGAAAACCCTCCAATCTTACTCAGCCTCAAGATATGTGGAAATAATTTACATAATTGTTTGGTAGATTCAGGTGCCTTTGGGAACGTAATGCCTTATTCTATATGTCAGAAGCTTGGTCTTAACCTAGTGTGTGTGAATAGAAAGGTGGTACAATTAGAAAAGACCAAGGTGAATGTGATTGGGGAGTTGAAAGATTTATATATTCAGTTGGGTTTCAACCTGTGCATATCCCGTTACATTAAAATCCAAGTAGTTGATATTCCAGAATTATATGGGATGCTTCTTAGTAGAGATTGGTTGAAGACTTTGGGAGGTTAATTTTCAACTTGTTTTACATACTTATGGCTTCCATGGAAGGGTGTAAGTAACCAGATATAGATTGACAATGAACCCAAGTTGAAGGAATTGGTTATGGACTATAGGGCTCCCAATGAGGTAGCATATGCTCTAATAAGTCTAGGAGTTTATAGAGTGAATTAAATTCTCACCTTCTCTGCACCTATAGTTCTCCAGTCTCATCAAGTTGATGAGGCAAAGAATATAGGGAGGATTATGGATTTCATTGTAGGGATGAAACAAGGGATGTGATTGTTAGGGGACGACATCAGAGTACATGATTTATTGCTCCCGCAATGGTGTAGGATACATCATCGGGAACCCTCATAGATATCCTGCATCCCTTGTCAAAATTAAGTTAGGAAGTTGATGAGTCCAGTCCTTTGTGAAGATACTAATTGTGATACCATGGTTAAATAAATCGAAGCACCAAATCATGAGAGAGTAATTCGCTAAAGAGAGAAATTTACAATAGCAACTTCCCAACCAGAGTAGTGCAAGAAGGAGGTCCTTCTAATCGAGATAGGCAAGTAGGAGGAGACTCAACCTCCCATGGAACTTCAAGTAGATTATTCACTTCCACTACAATTGAAATATTCCCAGAGCCAACAAATGAACAACCTTAGATACTAGAAGATATCAAGCTCAGGGAGTAGCAACCACTTCCCAAAATCAATCTTTAGCCGTTGATTGCTGAACCAAAGCTGAAAAACATGAAGAAATTGACGGATGAAATTTGATTTCTAAAGTTTGATGGATCTAGATCCAAACAAGGTAGTGGAGCAGGAGTTGAGTTAACCAGTCCCAAAGGGAAGACCTTTCTAGCCTCCTATCGACTCCAATTCCCTTGCACCAACAATATGATTGAATATGAAGCCTTAGTTAGGGGACTCCTCTTCACCCATAAAAAGGGAGCTAAATGCTTAAGAGTGCAAGGAGATTTTGAATTGGTGGTTAAGAAGATAAGAAGTCAGTATGCATGTCATGACAAAAGGCTAGCAACACATAGGAACTGAGTATGAGGATTGATTGAACACTTCAACACTTTTGATATTCAGTTAGTGCCTAGGAAAGGAAATGGAATATCAGATGCATTCGCTGTAGAAACAAGTACATTGGAACCAGTAAGTCAGTCTCCTTTGAAAATATTTTTTGTAGAGTTATTCTCCACACTTGATGTACCCAATAATATCAAGCATTTTCAAGTTTTTGAAGATGATAGACCCATCATAGCTTTCCTATCTAATTCTGCTGCTTTTGAGGAGCAAATTACTAATGAAGATGATAGATCAGACACTGTTAATGAAGATGGTAATGAAGAAATTGTCAATCTACCTACAAATGTAATTCCCAAAAGAATGGTCACTTTAGAGAGGCTTTTTGATTATGACCCTAGGGTAAAAGAAAGATTGATTACGAATTCAGATGCCAGAAAATATGAACCACACAATATTGGTCAAGAGGGTAAAGAGAAGATAGTTTATATTGGGAATATTTGTACTCTTGCTGAGAGGGAGAAAATTATACAAATCCTAAAAGAATACATTGATCAAAGTTAAATTTT